>NW_024412377.1:59812904-59824722 GCF_014898765.1 Herpailurus yagouaroundi
AAACTAGAACAAGCAATCCTAAAATTCATATGGAACCACAAAAGGCCCGGAATAGCCAAAGTAATTTTGAAGAAGACCAAAGCAGGAGGCATCACAATCCCAGACTTTAGCCTCTACTACAAAGCTGTCATCATCAAGACAGCATGGTATTGGCACAAAAACAGACACATAGACCAATGGAATAGAATAGAAACCCCAGAACTAGATCTTTTTTCTTTTTTTAATGTTTATTTATTTTTGAGACAGAGCATGAGCGGGGGCAGGGCAGAGAGACAGGGAGACACAGAATATGAAGCAGGCTCCAGGCTCTGAGCTGTCAGCACAAAGCCCGACTCAGGACTCAAACCTACTCAAACCTCAAACTGTGATGGACATTTAACTGACTGAACCACCCACGTGCCCCTCATCTGCCTATTCTTCTAAGAAGCATCCATGGCTTCCCCAAATTAGAAATATTAGTTTTCTTTTCTCTATTCAAAATTGGTACTTATTTATTATGTAACTTCCTCAGTTTTATTTCCTTTATGGGAAAAGCAATATATACTTCATAAGATACATACATTATGTCTAGATGTGGTGAAAATAACCATTGCAAACACGAATATATTACTTACTATATGTCAGGAACCCTTCCAAGTGCTTTGTATATGTTGATTTATTTAATCTTCACAACACTGCTGTAAAGTAGGTACTGATATTATAATCCCCATTTTACAGATGAAGAAGCTGAAGCAAAAAAAAGTTAAGTAACTTACTCAAAGTCAGCAGCTAATAGGTGCTGGAGATTGGCTTCAAACCTCAGAAGCTGGACCCAGTGTGTATGGCCCTAACCACTAAATAATACTGCCTCTCTTCTGAAGTGAGGTCTATATTATATGACCACATCCTTTGTGTTCAAGATTGAAAATTACCCTTCATTATCCATTCTTATCAGTGCTATTTTACATTGTTAGTTACATACAGCCAGGTTGAATCCCACTTGCTTTTAAAGCTCTTTAACTGGCTGAAGAGAAAGGTGGGGAGAAAAGTCTCAAATAACATACATATAACTAGAGGTGGGATCCACAGTCTTTCGTTCTTTTGCCTTATTTAGGCAGGAAATTCTTCAGGCACAGAACACTTTTGAAAAATAGCTTTATCAGCAGATCCTTCCTGAGAGTTCTTTGTCATCCAGAAGTACCATACATCCAGCCTAGATGCAAAACATCCCTGAGGCCAAGCAAAGACTTGGAACTATAAGAATGCAAATGGCATTGGTTTTCCATTTCATCATTTTCAGATATGGATCTGTTTCCCAATCTTATCTGTATACTTTGTTACAGACTCTCTTATATTTGTCCTTAGTTTCTTCATTTGTGAAATGAAAGATTGGAAAAGACCATGAATGGCAAACAGATTTGCTTTTGTATGCCATATCCAATTGATTAGTTGTATTTGCCTTGGAGAACTGCAAGCCATAAGCCTGCAGTATATGAAGTACAGAAGTATATGTCAGCATATTTTCCAAGAATTTGCTTCCCTGGATTAGATGACTCCCCAGGATCCTGCCCAATTTTATGCTCATGTGAAAATAGCTACAAAGGGAAAAGGGAATAACAAAGCAGGGGATATGAATAAGATTTTTTAAAAAGGACTATGAGGAAAAAGAGTATGTCTGTATAATTACGATTTATACTGGAAGCAGTGAAGAGCAGGATTGATATTGCAGAAAATCCAATCAGTAATATGGTAGACTAATATAAAAGTCATGTAGAAAAAAAGAACAAAGTGAGGAGTCAGGCAAGAAGAGTTGAGTGTCATTATAAAAACGCAATGTCAGGGATATTTGTGGTGATGGAACTATTCTGTGTCTTGACTATGGAGGTGGAAAATGGGCCAACACATGTAACAACATTACATATAACTAAGTATGCACACACACACACACACACACACACACACACACACACGGATGAGTACAAGTAAAACTGGGGAAATCTGAATAAGATTGGTAGGTTATAGAAATGTCAATATCCTGTCTGTGATGCTTTATTATATTTTTGAAAGATATTACCCTGGAAGACAACTGAACAAAGGGTATATGGAATCTTTATATATTTCTTTTTTTTTTTTTATTTTTTTATTTTTTTTTTTCAACGTTTATTTATTTTTGGGACAGAGAGAGACAGAGCATGAACGGGGGAGGGGCAGAGAGAGAGGGAGACACAGAATCGGAAACAGGCTCCAGGCTCTGAGCCATCAGCCCAGAGCCTGACGCGGGGCTCGAACTCACGGACTGCGAGATCGTGACCTGACTGAAGTCGGACGCTTAACCGACCGCGCCACCCAGGCGCCCCTATAAAGACATTTAGAGAGAATTAGAGATAAGAGAATAGAGAACCAATACACAGACAAATAGTGTTATAAAATGGAACTAAAATCAATGATCAAAGGTAAAAACAGATGAAAATGTTTCTCTGCTGAAAAATGCCAATATTAATGGATTTAAAGGACTCCTCAAAATCTAGGCCTAATGAGAGAAAATAAATTTATTCTTAAACACATTGTGACATACTTTCTATATTATGAGGCTTGCAGCCAAAAATGACAGCCAGATGAAGTAGCTAGGAGCCAGGAGCTT
Organism: Herpailurus yagouaroundi; assembly: GCF_014898765.1. Lineage (NCBI taxonomy): Eukaryota > Metazoa > Chordata > Mammalia > Carnivora > Felidae > Herpailurus > Herpailurus yagouaroundi. The sequence goes on from NW_024412377.1 coordinate 59,815,525, forward strand.
GTGAACAGCCCTGGGTGCCACAGTGGGAATTCATAAGCCAGGGGCATTAATAAGCCCCTGCCCCATGATTTGATTTAGGGATTCTATTCCCCTTTAAAACCATGTACTGGTGCCAAACCTGAAAATGCTGCTGAATCACAGATGCTGCATGAGGAACATTTGCACTGAGAAAGATTAGATAGCTCCCTACCATTCAGAAGGATTTCCTACCATTCATAAATGATTTCTTGAAAAACATAAAGGCAACTTTTACAGTTATTATTTAGACATGGACCTAGACACAAAGCAAATTCAATCATTCCTATACTTGCTCCCAGAAACATTTCTTTAACCTTAATGCCATGTGTTCAGTTATGGATGTTTATGGACACGTGGCAGGCAGAAGGTACTACAAATGTACAAAAATCGGGCATGACCCCAACCTCCAAACAGCCTCTTAGACATAAGCATGTAGTAACAATAATAAAGGCTGTGATTTATTAAGTGTTATCTGCAGTCCAGATACTGCACAAGTGTTTTGTATATGATAATTTAATGATTTCAATAATTCCATTGAAGGCAGAATTGAGATTTTACTTCATGTTAGTGTGACCCAATGACTGTAATATTCTCTATGCTCACTGCCCACCATTTGCAAGATGAGGGTCAAATCACAAAGCTACCATGACATCTTCTGTGAACATGTACAGATTCATCATTTATTCATCAATACATATGTATTTGCATCATCCATGTACCAGGGTTTATGCTAGGTCCTGGGACACAATATTGAGAAAAACAGACAGGAATCCATCCCCAAGGAGCTTCAAGTGTAATAGGAGAAACTGGTATTATTCAAATGATCAAATTAATATGTAACTATATGTATTCATGGCAAGGGCTACAAAGAAAAGGATACACATTGCTTTGAGAGCATATAAGGAACCAATTTGACTTAATCAGAAAATTAGAGAAAGTTTTTCCAAAGAAGTGACTCTTTTTAAAAAATTTCTTTTTTTCAACATTTATTTATTTTTGGGACAGAGAGAGACAGAGCATGAACGGGGGAGGGGCAGAGAGAGAGGAAGACACAGAATCAGAAACAGGCTCCAGGCTCTGAGCCATCAGCCCAGAGCCCGACGCGGGGCTCGAACTCCCGGACCGCGAGATCGTGACCTGGCTGAAGTCGGACGCTTAACCGACTGCGCCACCCAGGCGCCCCAAGAAGTGACTCTTTTAAAGAAATCGGAAGAAGGATTAAGAGTTATTTGGTTGAAGAATGTAAGGAAGACACTCCAAGAAGAGGAAACAGCAAGGGAAAATTCCGGGGGGGTGGGGAGGCATAGAAATAAGATGGACTAAAACAAACAAACAAACATAAATGAAAAGATAAGCAAAGAAAAGAAAAGAAAAAAAAAGAAGAAAAGAAAAGAAAAGAAAAGAAAAGAAAAAAAACAGAGGACCACCGTGGAGAGAGCGAAAGAAGAGTGGTGCAAGATGAGGATAGAAACTTAACAAGTGCCAGGACATACCAAATCTCATGGTCCACATAAGGAGTTTAGTCTTCATCCTAAGAGCAAGAAGAAGCTGTTGGAAGGGTTTTAAAAAGGGAGTGGTTAGGGACATGATGAGTTGTGATTTTTCAATTATTTTTTTCTTTTTCTGTAGCCAAAGCTGTTAGTGTGAATTTCTAAGTTACAGTCTGTCTTAATAATGCTTATTATGACATCAAATGACAAAACATTATCTTCCTAAATAGAGGGGAGACACCATGAAGGCTGGGATTATTTCTTAAACTATATTTTATTGGATTTAAGATACCTAAATAAGATGTGTGTTTACTGTTGTATTCCACTAATAAAGAGAAAATGCTGCCAATTAGACTTGCCATTGATTATAAATAGCATCTCTATCCCAAAGATTTTAAAAACATGAAATAATGCACATATTTAACTAATGGAATATTATACTTCCTTTGACTCTCTTACAGTGCCTAACACAATACTGAATTGGTCAAAAGTGGAATGGGAAGAGTGTTGCCCTTCAAATGAGGAAACTTAGTTTGTAACTGGTTCTGCCATGCACCTGAACAAAAATGACTTTTTGGGTCCCACTCCACTTTTCTATAGTATGGACCACATGAGTACTGAGGTTCCTCCCAGATCTACATTTTCTTTGTGCAACAGCTGCCTGTCAACAGCTATAGGGAGAGGACTTTGAGGCTTTTCTCTGCTAGACAGAGTACCTTTCAGGGAGGTACAGGATCCCTTACACTTCTCCACGTGGAAGACAATAGGGAATGTGCCTGAAAGACATGCAGCCCTGAATTAGAGATAGAAAACTGGACTCAAGAAATCTAGTGACCAAGGGAAGTTTCTGTAGGCCTCATGTTAACCAGAAGATGGGAGCAGAGCATGGGCTATGTTATGGTTTGAACTGTGTTTCTGTCCAAATGGTATTGAAGTCCTACCCCTAGTAACTATGGATGTGACCTTATTTAGAAATCATGGGTCTTTGCAGATGGTCAAATTAATATAAGGTCACTAGGGTGGGCCATAATCCAATATGACTGTGTCCTTATGAAAGGGGAAATTTGGACACAGAGACAGACATATACAGAAGGAGCAAATGTGAAGTCCCAGGGAGAATACCATCTGTAAGCCAAGGAATGCCTGAGGTCATCAGAAGCTAGGAGAGGCATGAAACAAATTCTCCCTCACAGAACTTAGAAGGTACCAACCCTGCTAACACCTTGGTTTTGGACTTATAGCCTCTGAATTTTGTTTAAGCAGCCCCAGAAAATTATTAGAGGCTGTTTCCCAGAAGACCTATATCGCTACAGTGATTCAGGGTCTTTTACTTTCCACCCTCCTCTGCTTTTGAGAAAGTAGCAGACTATCACAGACCAGGGATTAAAAATTCACGATTGTTAAGAGAGTACAGTTTGCCCTCAACACTCTCTCACATCTGCTTTCTACACCTGACAATTCCTTCTCATGCCTCTGGCCTCAGGTATCAGCACCCCACTCTGCTTTCTCATAGCCAAGAATATCTTCCAGTGCCCTCCTCAGCCCTGGGTTACTCTTTCAACCTTAATTCCATTCTGCATCCTCCCCTCTCATTGGCCTTCATCTCATGTGTGTGTAAAATTAGTATTTAGCACTGGAAAGATACTGATAATTTTGTAGCACAGGTGGTAAATCTTGTAGGTGTCTGACATAGAATTTTCTGATAGGTGAAACACCTGTCAGTATGCAAGGTGCATTACTTCCAGGAGCCATTCTGGTGAGCTGAGAGGACACTTAAATTTTGGTTTGATGGTTAAGACAATGTGGGTCTTCCTCAATACAAAATCTTCTGTCTCCTACATTGGCTTTTCTTTTCACTTTGAATTAAAAGTAGTCTATTTGTAGGCTGAAAGCCTCTGGAGGAACCCAATCCCAGTCACATCCATTAATAGGACCCCACCCATTAAGGCTTCATAAATTGATGCCCCTCCAAGGCCAAGACTCTACTCTAACATGGCCTCTTTCCCCAGATCCACAGGGTTGGAACGTTGGTCTAGAAGAAAGTTAAGGTCCCTGGCAGCTGTAAGACTAAATGATCCTAGGATTTCATTCTTGTTATGTAATCTCTGCTCATAGCCCCATGTCCTCTACAGTCACTTTCTCTTCTAATTTCCAAAGCTTTCTCATTTCATACCTGCCTCTGAAGTATGCCTGGAAATAGGGACAATATTGAAATTCAAATTTTGTGCAATAACCAGTATGAAAAAATAATTATAAATATAAATATAGCTTTCATTTATTGAGAGCTCACTGTGTGCCTGAGTTGATGGTAAGTGTTCTATAAGCACTTTTTTTTTAACCCTTGATACAAGCCTAAGTATGAATAGGAATCCAACTTTATAATAAAGACTGAGGCTCACAGATTTAAAAACTTTTCTAAGATCAGATAGGAAGAACTAGAAATGGTATTCAAACCTAGATAGAGCCAGGAGGCCATGCTCTTAATCACTTTGCTATGCATTTGTTTATGGCTTAGGAAAATCTCCTTCCACCAGGGAACTTGAATCAGTTCTGAAACCTATGGAAGAATTATCTGAATGCAGACTTTAAACCTCAGAGAATATCTTAGAAATTTTGTCCTTCAGGGGAGCCTGGGTGGCTCAGTCAGTTAAGTGTCCGACTTTGGCTCAGGTCATGATCTCACAGTCAGTGAGTTCAAGCCCCATGTCAGGCTCTGTGCAGACAGCTCAGAGCCTGGAGCCTGCTTCAGATTCTGTCTCCCTCTCTCCCCCCGCTAGCACTCTGTCTCTCTCAAAAATAAAATAAGAACATTAAAAAAATTGTTTAAAAAGAAAGAGATTTTGTCTTTCTCTTCACAACTAAAGAAATCTGAGGAGTTCATGGTCAAAACACTTGCTGGTAGATAAACATCTACAGACAAAACTCTGCATTAAATTCAGATTTTTGGTCTCCTAGGCCATGATATAAGACAGGAGGAGAAACTTGTCCTAATCCTTATATTACTGGTTCCCAAACTTGAATAAGCATCAGAATTACCTTGTAGGACAGTTAAAACACAGATCCAAGGTCTTGTGGGAGACATTACAATTTTCAATTCACTTGCATTTCAATGTTCACGCAATGCTCTAGGAACTACCTTCTGAAAACTCAGTCTTTAAACCCAGAGGATGCTGCAATATTAGGTGAGTCGGCCTCTTACTCTGGTCATTGGGTAAGAACTGGGCCTTAATACAGTGGTTCTTAGCCTTGGCTGCACATTGAAATCATCTGGGAGATTTAAAAACCCACCAGGGTCTGAATTAATTGGTCTGAGGTATGGGTAGATCATTAAGTGTTTTACAAGCTCCTGACATGATTCTTATGTGCAGTCAGTGTTGAGTACCCCTGTCTTAACACTTCCAACTCTCTGATTGTGGGTAAGTTATACAAACTCTTAGTGCTTCAGTTTTCTCATGTACATAATGAAAATAATAATGGTAGTTATGACTTTTGTGAGTATTAAATGACTTAATAAATTTAAAATATTTGGAAATAGGAGTGGCATTTAGTAAATGTTATTATAAATGTTGGCTGTAATTGGCATCACCATTGTAGTTGTAATTAGTGTCTTCTCTCCTTTTTTCTGTGTCTTCTGATTTTTATGAACTGTTTTACATATGCACAAGACTTTAAGTTTTTTCTAATGACCTATATATTAAAGCCATCAAAATTAAGTAGGGTCAAATGGCCTACATTTCCCTCTCCCCTGGTAAAAAGCAACCACTCTGTTCTTAATAGTCATCACTGTTTAGTAGAAAGAACTTTCCATTCTTGAAAGTGAGAGTCTTATTTCAGGACTTTCAATTCTATTCCATTGAGTTATATGTCTATCATTATGCCAGTATGACATTGTTTTGATTAGCATAGATATGTACTGTTTTTTTAATTTTTAAATTGTATTTAATTCCAAGTTAGTTAACATATACTGTAATAATGATTTCAGGAAGAATTTAGTGATCCATCACTTACATATAACACCCAGTGCTTCCTCATCCCAACAAGTGCTCTCCTTAATGCCCATCACCCATTTAGCTCATCCCCCCCACCCAACACCCCTCCAGCAACTCTCAGTTTGTTCTCTGTATTTAAGAATCTCTTTTGATTTGCCTCCCTCTCTGTTTTTATCTTACTTTTCTTTCCCTTCCCCTATGTTCATCTGTTTTCTTTCTTAAATTCCACATGAATGAAATCATATGATATTTATCTTTTTCTGACTGACTTATTTTGCTTAGCATTGTACAAAATTTTAAAATCAGAAAGCATGAGTCCTCCAACATTGTTCTTTTTCAAAACTGTTTTGGCCATGCTTATTCCCTTGTACTTCTATATGAAGCTTGTTAATTTCTGAAAAGATGCAAACTGGGATCTGAATAGTAATTACATTGAATCTGTCAATCATTTGGGGACATACTGTTATCGTAACAATATTAAGCCTCTGATTCATGAACATGACATTTCTTTCCATTTATTTAGTTCTTTAGTTTCTTTCATCAATGTTTTATGGTTTTCAGATTGTAAGTTTTTTATTTTTATTTAAAAATTTTTAATGTTTATTTATTTTTTAAGAGAGAGAGAGAGACAGAGCATGAGGGAGGGAGGGGCAGAAACAGAGGGAGACACAGAATCGGAAACAGGCTCCAGGCTCTGAGCTGTCAGCACAGAGCCCAACGCGGAGCTCAAACCTACAGACCCTGAGATCACGATCTGAGCCAAAGTTGGACACTTAGCTGACTAAGCCACCCAGGGGCCCCTAGATTATAAGTTTTGTAGTATTTTGTTAAATCAGTTGTTAAGTGTGTTATTTTTTGGATTCCATTTATTCTTTTTTAAGTGTTTATTTTTGAGAGAAAGAGAACGTGAGCAAACAGGAGAGGGGCACAGAGAAGAAGACAGAGGATCCAAAGTGGCTCTGTGCTGACATCTGAGAGCCTGATGTGGGGCTCAAACTCACAAACTGTGAGATCATGACCTGAGCTAAAGTCAGACACTTAACTGACTGAGCCACCCAGGCACCCCTCTATTATTCTTTTTGATACTAATATAAATACAATTGTTTTCTTAATTTCATTTTCAGATTGTTCATTGCTAATGTATAGAAATGCAATTGATTTTTGTATATTGATCTTATGTCTTGAACCTTTAGTGAACTTATTTATTATTCTAATAGTTTTTTAGTGGATTCTTTAGGATTTCCTGCATAGAAGGTCATATCATCTATAAATAGAGATTGTTCTATTTCTTCCTTTAAAACTTAAATGTCTTTTTAAACTTAAATATTTCTTATTTTAAAATTTAAATTAAATGTCTATTTAATTTTCTTGTCTAATTGTGCTGGTTAGAACTTCTAGCAGAATGTTAAATAAACAGCAAAAGCAGGCATCCTGGTCTTGTTCTTGATCTTAGAGTGAAAGCATTGAGTCTTTCACAATGAAGTATCGTATTTATTGGGGTTTTTTTTGTAGACAACCTTTATTAAGTTGAGAAAGTTCCCTTATATTTCTAGTTTGGTAAGTTTGTGTGTGTGTGTGTGTGTGTGTGTGTGTGTGTGTGTGTGTGTTTATGAAGGGGTGTTGATTTTGTCAAATGCTTTTTCTCATCTATTGAAAGGATCGTGTGGGTTTTATCCTTTATTGATAGTGTATATTACATTGATATTCAGATGTCAATTCCTGGGTATGTCAAGCTATTATTAAAAAAGCAACCAAATTTTTGTTATGTTGTTATAAATTTCAAACACATAAAAAGTATAGAGAATAATATGGTGAACCCTCAGTGTCAATTATTATCTACTCCAGGACCAATTTGATTCATCTATACTCCTTGCTTAGCTCTGCCACATTCTAATAATTTTGAGGGAAATCCAAAAAAATATATTTTTCATCTGTTACTATTTGTGTATGTATTTCAAAGGGTGTAAGACTATTTAAAAATAGTCATAATATCATCATAATTAAAATAATTCCTTAATATCATAAAATGTCCAGTGAAAAAATTTCTTTAGTTAAAAAATCTGACTCAAGATCAAAATCAGGTCTATATATTAAAATTGATTCATGTGTCCCTTAACTCTCATTTAACTTTTTGGATCACCTTTCCACCTCTTCCCACCTCTTTTTTTGCATGAAAAAAGTAAGATAATTTAGTCATGCTTGCCACTGTCTAGGTTTTACCAGTTTTATCCCCATGGTAGAGTTTAACATGCTCCTCTAACCCTATATTTCCTGTAAACTGTTAGTTAGATTTAGAGACTTGATCAGACCCAAGGTTGATTTTCTAGCAGTGATTCACCATAAGTAATGCTGTCAAATTTTACCTAGGAGACACATAATATTTGATTGTTTAGTTTTTGTTTTGTTAGCAGCCATCACTATTTACTGCCTAGATTCATACTTTCATTAAGGCTTTCAAAGTAGTTATAGTCTAATTCTCCCTCTGTTCGTAAGTAACATGTTCATTCCATACAAGATTAAAGGGTGTTTGAGGGGGTGGACTGGAATTTATTGGAAGAATTTTTGGGGTATTTCCAGGAACCAAGGCTTCTTGAAGAGTTTTCAGAGTCTCAAAAACCATTAGGCAATAGGGAACTTCTCTCTCTTACCTCCCCAGGCTTGCCTCCATTCCTCTCAACTTGTTTAGCTTTTTTCATAGCCAAATATGGTTGCCCCATACTTCCTGCATTTACATTTCCCCAGCCAAACAACATGCAGAGATATTGTGCAAGGATGTTTCAATGTCAGATCCCCTAGATGATATATTCTGATTAGTCCAGTTTGGACCCACTAGTTATGACTATTAGGACAGTATGGAAAAGTCACACAGTTCAAATATGTCCACCTATGGATCAGGTGAGGGAGAGTTCTTAGAGAAGAAGTGTATGGTTTTTTTTTTTCTTCCAAAATTGTATTTAAATTCTAGCTAATTAATATAGAGTGCAATATTGGTTTCAGGAGTAGAATTCAGTGATTCATCAATTACATACAACACCCAGTGCTCATTGTAATAAGTGCCCTCCTTAATATCCATCATATATCTGGCCCATCCCCCACTCACCTCCCTCCATTAACCCTCAGTTTGTTCTCTACCTTTAAGAGCCTCTCATCACTTATTTCCCTTTCTCTTCCCCTTCCTTTTCCATATGTTTTGTTTATTAAATTCCACATATGAGTGAAATCATTTCTCTGACTGACTTATTTTGCTTAGCATAATTCACTCTAGCTCCATCCACATCATTGCAAATGGCAAGAAGTATATGTTTGGACAGATCTTCCAAAATAATGGTTATTGGTATCTCCTCCTTCCATGTCAATCCATGGCTTCAAACCACCATTTTTATATATTGATGAATTTCTTTCTCCTCCCTTTTTTTTTAAAATGAGCTTCAGATTCTTATATAAAACTTCCAACTGAAATATCTCCTTAGAAATCCTGTAGACCCGGGGCGCCTGGGTGGCGCAGTCGGTTAAGCGTCCGACTTCAGCCAGGTCACGATCTCGCGGTCCGTGAGTTCGAGCCCCGCATCGGGCTCTGGGCTGATGGCTCAGAGCCTGGAGCCTGTTTCTGATTCTGTGTCTCCCTCTCTCTCTGCCCCTCCCCTGTTCATGCTCTGTCTCTCTCTGTCCCAAAAATAAATAAAAACGTTGAAAAAAAAAAG
>NW_024412377.1:59824822-59826210 GCF_014898765.1 Herpailurus yagouaroundi
CTCTCTGTCCAAAAAATAAATAAAAACGTTTAAAAAAAAAAAAAAAAGAAATCCTGTAGACCCAAATCTTAACATGTCAAAGACTGAATTCATCATCTGACCACCCAAAACTTGATCCTCCTGCTTCATACCCTATCTCAATGAAAGGAATCATAATCAATGCATTGAGCCATATAGGAAATGTGAGAATTAAACCAGACTCTTCACTGTATTATTATCCCTTTCTTCCCATGTCGTCCCTCTTAACACCAAGGATGCAAATTATACATCCTTTAATATCATTTGCATTTGTTTTTTCTACTTGACTCCTACTAATGGCCACTGCTCTAGTCAGTAGCCATAGTCTCTAATCTGATTACTTCCACAGTCTCCTAACTAGACTTTCTGGGTTTCAAAATGGTTCTTTTCCCATTTACTCTCTACACATCTCATAAAAGACATCTTCCAAAAGCATAGCTTTAATCATTTCATTATGCTGATTAAATTCCTTCAATAGGCCACCACAGCTTTTAGGATAAGATTTAGCAACAAAAATTCTTCATCATCTGGCTCCTGACCACTCCTCCAACTTTGCCCCCATCACTTCTTCACAGTCAATGTATTGTCTAGTCATCCAGAAGCATTTTCAGTTTCCCAGATTTGACAGGTTATTTCATGCTTTTCTACTTGCTTCCCCTGACCTGTTTTCACTCTCTGGTATACCTTACCTCTGTTAACATTTTCATCCAACTAATAGCTAGTTTCTCTTCAAAACTCAACTAAGAAGTTCAATTTTCATCGTCTGTGAGAAACTTCCTAGAAGACACATTTGGCTTGATTTTTTATCTCCAACATTTAGCCCAGTGCCCAGTATAGAGTAAGTGTTAGATACATGTTTATAATATAAATAAATTACAAACCTACAGATTTTGGGCAAAAGTGCCTGGGCTTGTTGCAGCTCCATCTTCTCAGACATTGTGGGCAATAACTACCCCCTGCCTTTCAGTCAACACAAGTTTTCCCCCAGACTCTTCTGATGGTTCCCTCAGCTCAGTGTATCTCAGTTCATGGACCACAGGCTGAGAGGAGTGAACCAGACAGCTCTGACAGTCAGCACTGCTTCTGGGTACCAATGCAGACAGAAGGAGCCCAAAAAGCACAGGAAAGTATGAACAGATTCTTGAAATCTCCAAGGAACACAATCAATGCTTCCTTGCTTGATCAGGGAAAATTCAAAAATGAAGGACTGATCTTTTGGAGTCTAGAATTACAGTCCTTACTATGAGGTCTTTGCTGATACCTGCAATTCACACTGTTCACTTTCTTGATCATCTAGGATAATTCTCTATTTCTGTTATTCAGTTTAGTTTTAGTTTTAGTTTTAGTTTTAGTTTTAGTTTTAGTTTTAG
>NW_024412377.1:59826220-59884946 GCF_014898765.1 Herpailurus yagouaroundi
TTTAGTTTTAGTTTTAGTTTTAGTTTTAGTTTTAGTTTTAGTTTTAGTTTCAGTTTTAGTTTCAGTTTTAGTTTGGGAGACAGAGTGCACATGTGCAAACAGGGGAGGGGCAGAGAGAGAGAATCTGAAGCAGGCTCCACACTGTCCACAACTGAGCCTTGTACAGGGCTCGATCTAATGAACTGAACCATGAGATCAGGACCTGAGCCGAAATCAAGAGTCTGATGCTTAACCGACTGAGCCACCCCAGAGCCCTTCTGTTATTCATTTTAATACCTGACTACGTTTTGTGTAACTCCACAGTTACATGTAAGCAGTTTGTAGAAAACACACACACACACACACGCACGCACGCACGCACATACAATAACATAGCATATTTCTCAATGTCAGAAGTACCAGAAACCTGGAGAAGGATAGTCAGATTTTTTCTGAGAAAGAAGGGATGATTCTAGAATTTATAAACTTATTGTGTCTAAAGTAAAAAACTAGCAACAATAATTATTGAAAGGTGATTTGTGAGTATACAAAAAGTGAATCTGTAATCATCAAGAGGCTACTTGCATTCACAAAGGATAAATTATGCTAAATGAACCTAACTGTCTTTTCTAACTGGTAAACTAAATTATAACAACAATTCATATTAATCTGGGACTTTATAATACAAAGCACTTTAAACAGGTAATTCTCAGTGAAGTACCATAGCATTATGGAAAGATAATGTATTTTTAAGCAAAACAGATACGAGTTGGAATATTGGTGACACCTTTCTTCTCTGAGCCTTTTTTCTTCATCTGCATGTTTAAAACATATACAATAATAAAAGATGATCTGTTTCCTGATCCAGTTACTGAAATAAACAATATCTTCATTTCATGCAGAACTTATTCTAATTATTACCATTCTTAATTTTCTCAGTAAGCAGTGAAAAATGTAATAGTGTTATCTTTTTTTGCATACGAGAACATCCAGGGTAAATTTAAGTGATTTTTCATATGACACCCAACAAGTATGTTAAAGAACAAAGATATGAATCCTGTTCTTGGCTATATGCTTTCCTCTATGCCATGGAGGAGGGAGATAACTTCATTTCTTCATTTCTTAAGCACGGATTATATGAAATGATAAAGAACTAAGAACTGAATGATATTACAGTATGGAGAGTTTATAGCATTTAATTGACCAGACCTCCATAATGTTGATCAAAATTCACCTGGTTGGGGATGGGGTACACTCTTTCACCCCATAGAGCTCCGGAGTGGCCTATCTTCTTCAACAGTTTAATTAACTTAAATAAACGGAATTCTGATTAAATATGCAAACAGAGAGTGCAACAAGTGGGCAATATGCTGGACATCAAAATCCAAACTCATTTTAAAATAAATAGATAAGAATAGTCAGTCAAAATATTGAAACCAATTTTACCAGAGATCAAGAAAAAAAATATTTATGATTTAAAAAATTAAACATGCTCACTTCAACAGCACATATGCTGATATTGGAATGATACAGAGAAGGTTAATGTGGCCCCTGTGCAATCATGACACATAAATTTGTGAAGTGTTCCAATTTTTTTTAATTATACGTCACAAGTAGAGAATTGGGGATACATGGTTTAACAGCAGAAAATATGAAAACAATTCTATGATTTAAGTTGATTACAAGCTCAATATGAATCAATAATTTGGCATATCTTTCACTTAAACTTGGCTCCATTAAAAAAAAAATTCAGCATCATACACAATGAAGATGATGGTCTCAAAGTGTTCTGGGCTGATCAATCTTCACCTGGAATTTCACATTTAAATCTAAACATCAGGAGTGCCTGGGTGGCTCAGTTGGTTGGGCAACCAACTTCAGCTCAGGTCATGATCTCATGGTCGTGAGTTCGAGCCCCGCATCAGGCTGTGTGCTGACAGCTCAGAGGTTGGATCCTGCTTCAGATTCTGTGTCTCCCTCTCTCTCTGCCCCTCCTCCGCTCATGCTCTATCCTCTCTATCTCTCAGAAAAAAATAAACGTTAAAAAAAAATCTAAACATATTTTGAAAAGAACCTTGACAAACCAAAGGCCATCTGGGAAACATTCCCAGGATAGTGAAAAGCTCAAAATCTTATGCAAGAAATGCTTTGGAGATACTGGGGAAGTCTATACCAGAGGAAAGAAAACATGTGGGAAACATAATGAAAGGTCCAACTAGAAGAAAGATTTGACTTAGTCTGTGTAGATCCAAATAGTGGACCACAGACCATGCAAGGGAGACATCTCTCAGGGCAAAGTGATGGAAGTGAATGACAATGAAACCTACTGTTTACCAAGCACAAAGCTAATATGTACCTTATATACTTTATTTCTCACAAATCCCTTTAAGTAACAAGCACTGCTACCTCTATTTACAGATTTAAAAAAAATCCAAGCTGAAAAAATTAAAATTACTTGCCCAAGGTCCTAAAACTATTAAGTTCTTAATCAGGGATGAATCCTGACAACCCTATGATGTAGGTACAATTTCAGTTACAAAAAAAAACCTGAATTACCAAATTTGCTAAAGGTCAAAGGTAATTAAATGGTGGAACTGGCTTAATAAACACTTAAGTTGTACCAGGACCTGGGCAATACATTTTACAAGCATACTTTATTTTAATACCACAATGGCTTGTGATGGGTATTGCTATTCCCTTTTACAGATAAGGACACTGAGGCATAGATAGATAAAGCAAACTTGCTCAAGATCATAAATGACTGAGATAGGATTAAGACCCAGGTCTATGTGGCTTAACCACTGTGCTATGCTGGTTCTCCCAGAGCAGCAGAAAGAATTATCTACCAACTATAGCTCTCTAAAAATGCTACAAGAGGTGGCCAGGTCTTCATCACTGAAGTAGTCCAAGTGGAAGCTGGTGGGCACTGTGTGAGGGTAGAACTGTGATGAGAAGACTGGGAACTCCAAGCTACTATGATTTTGTCAAATACGTTTTTTGGATTCATTCTTCACAGGACGTGCTAAGTACCAAATAGGTGCTTGGTAAGTATCTGTTGATTTGCATGGAATAGAAGTCCTCTCTCTAAAGGGAACCCCTCAGTGCACTCCTGTGGGAGTTGTGGCTTTGCAAGTGAACTTTCTAGCTATTTGTGTCAAGGCTGAATTAGAGGGAGGCGGGCTTCCCAGCACAGCTAGCAATTAGAGTCCAACCCACAAATTCATGCACTGGACTGGCTGCTTGCGTGGGAAGGAGAAGGAAGGAGGCACTTTCAAGGGGAAGCAGAATAAAGTAGAGGCAGCCATGGGCAGTAGCCCTGCAAGCTGTGGCCACAAGAACAGCCTGGACAGCTGGCCTCGGTCTCGATTTGGATTAAGATGTTTATTCTGCTCTGCCTCCCAGGCTTCTCCCTTCCTGCCCCAAAGGCTATCCACTTGAGTGTCTGAAAAGGTGATTAATTAGACACAGACTCTCAGGACCCACCAAGAAATGTTCTCAGACTAAGATTCACACTGGGGGTGAAAGATACCCTCCCAGTGGTACTACATAGAAACTCCCTCCCTCACTCACTCCTATAGTTTGAAGGTCATGATCCATGAAAAGATCTGAATTAAATGCATGCCACGCTGAGCTTTTGCCTGAGCACAGATTTAACTGGCACTGTGAAATGGTAATGTAACCCAAATCTTGACTGGGGGTTCCCTGGAAGCAAATTTTCTCAGAGGAACATGCATAGATTGTACATTTGGTTTTTATTTTTTTTTATTTTATTTTTAAAAAAATTTTTTTTTTCAACGTTTATTTATCTTTGGGACAGAGAGAGACAGAGCATAAATGGGGGAGGGGCAGAGAGAGAGGGAGACACAGAATCGGAAACAGGCTCCAGGCTCTGAGCCATCAGCCCAGAGCCTGACACGGGGCTCGAATTCCCGGACCGCGAGATCGTGACCTGGCTGAAGTCGGACGCTTAACCGACTGCGCCACCCAGGCGCCCCATGTACATTTGGTTTTTAGAGAGAACAAGTCCTTCTGCTCAATGCCCACCCCACTGGTTGGTCAGAAATACCTAATCATCACTTCCTTGGGTTAAAGCAATGGTTCTCAAACATTTGATCTCAAATCTCATTTATACTCTTAAAAATAATACGGGCGTATGGGTGGCTCAGTCGGTTAAGTGTCCCAAGTCTTGATTTAGGCTCAGGTCATGATCTCACAGTTTGTTAGTTCGAGCCCTGAGTGGGGCTTTGCGCTGCCAGTGCAGAGCCTGCTTGGGATTCTCTCTCTCTTCCTCTCTCTGGCCCTCCCCCTGCTATCTCTGTCTCTCAAAATAAATAAATAAATTTTTTAAAAAGTTTAAAAAAAGAATAATATAGGCTCCCAAAGAGTTTTTGTTTATGTGATTTAGACCTCTCAATATTTATCACATTGGAAATTAAAACTGAGAAAAATTTTAAACTTCATGAATTCTTTTTAAAATAACAATACACTATCCTAAGTTAACACAATATTTTTCTGAAAAATAAATATATTTTACAAAACAAAAATATTTGGTTGAGAAGACTGTCGCTGTTTTACATTTTTAAAAATCTCTTGGGGCGCCTGGGTGGCGCAGTCGGTTAAGCGTCCGACTTCAGCCAGGTCACGATCTCACGGTCCGTGAGTTCGAGCCCCGCGTCGGGCTCTGGGCTGATGGCTCAGAGCCTGGAGCCTGTTTCCGATTCTGTGTCTCCCTCTCTCTCTGCCCCCGCCCCCCGTTCATGCTCTGTCTCTCTCTGTCCCAAAAATAAAATAAACGTTGAAAAAAAAAAATTAAAAAAAAATCTCTTTAATGTCTGGCTTAATAGAAGGCAGCTGGATTCTAAGATCTGCTTCTGCTTTCAATCTGTTGTGATATGTTATTTGGGATGAAGGTTATGAAGAGAATCCCACTTCACACAGTATGTAATTAGGCAAGGGAGGAGTATTGCAATAGCATTTTAGATAACTGTGGTGATTTTGTTTTTTTTTTATCACACCAAAACAGGTTAGTTGTAGTATGGAATCTGACCCCATATCAATGAACTTTTCATACTCTATTACATTAAAATCTATTGATTTGTCCTGCACTTTGAATAGATCTTTTACCAATGCATGGTTTTGTAATATTATTCATTAATCATTTGGGAAATATTGATTCACTGAGGTATGCAGATCTGCTAAATGTTGGTACATTTCATTATACAATATAAAAAAATCTCACATCTCTTAATAACATCACTGATCTTATCAGAAAAAATCTTTAAGTATTGGAAACTTGTCAAGCTCATAGCAGCAGGTAAAAATTTTTTTAATTCTAATTTTCACTTGAAAGCTCAAATTTTATCATTGAAATCAGATATTGTCAGTTATTTTCCTTGAAGTGACAGACTCACTTTGTTCATTTTTGAGAAAACGTCTGCCAGATACTCAAGTCTGAATAACCAGTTTGTCAGTCAGTTTTTCCAAAAAAAAAGATGGTGTTCCATGGCAAAAAGTGACTGGTTTAATTCACAGCTCAAAAAATCTCACAAGTGCTTTTTCTTGAGAATTTGGTATGTCTCAAAACTGTTTTATGTATGCTTCCCATTTTGTCACAGGAAATATTAAAAATATGTATACTCAAGGGTTGGGATTTTAATAAAAGTACTAATACAGCTTCATCACAAATATTCTTAAGAAAACCGCCTTTTTGTCTTTCCCATGAGTGTGTGGTGTTGAAGAATGCAATGATACTTGAGTATCCTGCCTTGATTTGCTCTAAAGTGGCATCAGTTATGTCCACAGTTGCTTCTGTACCATCAGTGCAAATGTTAACTCTGTGAGAATGCCTGATAACATCTTAGTATTATTATGAAAATAGTTGTGATTTTGTAGACCTCCTGAAAGGTTCTTAAGGACCCCAGAGGCCCATGGAGTGCACTTTGAGAACTTTTGGGATAAAGTGTTGAAAGACCTTATTAAAATGCAAGTGTCATCTGGGAAGGATGAGCGAAAAAATAAACTCTTGTCAGTCACTGTCAGGTTTGTGTGGAGGCAGGAGAGTTCAGTAAGTACGGCCTTCAACTTCAGGAGTCAGATAAATCTGGGATAGAATACGAGATTCCACACTTTTTAGCTAACTCATGTAATTTTTAAGTCTTTTCATCTCTAAATGGAAATAATAATCCAAAATCCTTTAAATTTGCTTTAAGGATATGATATAAGTAAGTACCTAATGCATAGTGCACACTCAATGTTAACTGGTCTTATAGTTTATGTTCTTATAAACTAGAAAGAATGAGATTTAAAAATGGCTAAGATCTTTATTTAAACTTTTTAAATGTTTATTTATTTATTTATTTATTTATTTATTTATTTAGAGAATATGAGTGGGGGAAGCACAGATAGAGAGACACAGAATCCAAAGCAGGTTTCAGGCTTTGAGCTGTCAGCACAGAGCCCAATGTGGGGCTTAAAACCATGAACTTCAAGTTCATGACCTGAGCTGAAGTCAGATGCTTAACCGACTGAGCCACCCAGGCATCCCAAAAATGGCTAAGTTCTTAATGGGCATCGGGAACAGGAAGCTACCTGAGAGCCACAGGGTTGGAAATTCCTAAGTATTAACTAAGATTAGCCATCTAGGGGGTACATGGAAAAGAGGTGAAGAAGGGACTAAAGACAGGCTTTACTTTTTCATTCATCTATTCAAAAAGTATATGATGATAATCTACAGCATGTCAGGCTCCAATCTTGTACTAAGAAAAGCCACAAAGAAATGACAACAACTGGTGCAGTGGTCAGGATGCGGATTTCATGTCAGGAGACCTGGCTTTTGGTCCCAATTTTGTACTAGCTGTGTCACCTAGGGCATGCCCTTTAAATCCTCTCAAATTTGGTTTTCTTATTTAAAAAATGGGAAAGATAATGAATGCTTCCTTGTGATGTTTTAAAGAATAAATGTTAAAATGTGGTTAAAGCAGTCTTTAAATATTTTAGTGCCTGTGGTGCTTAAAGTGACTCACCTTTTTAAGCTCTTGAAAAGCAGCATTATGTAGATGAAGGAGTCCCTATATCCTTGATTTCTTTGACTCTAACTTAGAATAATAACACTTGCCTACTTTTGAGGCATCTTGGCATACACAGTGTCAATATAGTTTGTGTGCGGTACATGTAGGTGTTCAATAAATGGCAGCTATTATTTATTATTTCACAGTGAGATGGATAGATTCGCCATGGAAGCTGACACATAACAATCCAAGAAAATAAATGGCAGAGAAAAAAATTTAGCATGTTGCTGAATAAAAAAAAATACACCAGCAAGCATGTAATATTAATAGAATGAAAGGTCTGATTGTCATGGAGAGACTCATTCTGTGACCAAACCACGGTGAGGGCATCTTCTTGTCTTCCTACCTCTATTCTCAAGATCTAACCTCCAACTTTTAAGCAGAGTTGGAAGCAAGGGACATATACAAATGATATATTATTCCAGCCTGAGCAGATGATTAGGCAGAATCTAAAGAGTGGAGTTTGGGGGAAACAAAGGAATTGAAAGGATTAAGAAAGCGTAGGAGCAGACAGATGAAATAGTACCCAAGAAGGGATGGTAGGTGTCTCTACTGACATTAGCAATGGTGCATAGAGCATCTTAGAAGGCCACAGCTAATAACCCAGGCTTTTTTTTATGAGCTGAAAGATGACAAGAATAACATAGAGAAGTATTCTCTACTCTCTACCTCATAATAAAATAGATATAAGATAGGGAATACCACCAAACTCAAAGACTGAACATTCTCCTAGATTTCTCATGCGAGTTTAACAAGCTAGCAGTTAATCTGTGTGGTTGTGAGCTTTATTTTATGATATTTTAAAATAAATATTTATGTAGTATTTACTAAGTGCCAGGAACAATTATAAGTACTCCACACGTATTGATTATTTTAATCCAAATAAATTAGACTGCCCATTTTATAGATAGAGGAACTAGGCAAAGTAATTTGCCTAAAGTAATCCATTAGTAAAGAGTACATTCTCCGAATCTAAAGAATCTAATCTGTTAAAGAATCAAGCTCCAGAGTTCAGGCTTCTAGTCATACAGCTCTACCATTATAAAGGGAGTAAAGTGAGACTTCAATTATTTTGATTCTGTTGATATTACTCAGCAATGATGTGATGGTGATAAAAAAAAGGAAGGTACCCATTGTCGAGGTAATCTTCACACTACAAGGTAAGATTTGCAGACTGGAAACAATATGACGCGTCTTCCTCCTTAGGGTGAAAAGTAGTATATTTAAACTCCCAGTTTAACCTGCTGAGGGATCATCTTAAATCTCCATGAGGGCAGTTCAGTGGAATAGGAAAGTGAGAGAGCTTACTAATGTCTCCTTCTACCTAAGCCTTGTCCTTAATTCCTCATCCTTCTCCCAAACTCCCTGCAGATCTTAACAAAGCTTTCAAAGTTACCCCGAGGGATGAATGGAGCCTCAACCTTTAGGAATCATTCACCTACTTGAAAAGAAATAGCAGGAGGATGACAGGAAGAGAGACACTGATTTCATTTCCTCAGAAGCTGCTCAGCATGAAATGAATTTTTGGAGGAGATCTGAAACTAGTGTTCAAATGATCCCACATAACCAAATAGGCTCTAGAAACCCCCTTTATCATATTTGCCTCTCAAAGTGTTCCTTGTCCAAGAGTACTATCCAGGAAGTGATGTGGGCTCTCCATCAGACTCTAGTCAGTCAGGTGCTGAAGCTGTCTGTTCACCTGAACTATCCAGTGGGCTTAAAATGGGAGAAACAGCCTATGACGATCATCTCAACTTGAACCAGGCACCTTCCAACCAAGTTAGAACAGCTTCTCAATCCTGAATACAAGTTAGAATCACTTAGAAGACATTTTAAAAATATACCCAGAGCCCACATTCTATCAGAGTCCAATTCAATCAGACTCCCTGAAGAGGCAGCCTGCATATCATTATTTTATGAAAGTTCTCCACGAGTTTATGATGCTAAGGTTGACTATAACTGCTAGGGACATTTAAAATCTCTTCTGCACAGCCAGCACGATTCTAGTGGCTTCCTGGTCTCCATGGAAAGTTTCTTAGTAGAAGAGGAAGAGTTATCCCAGTAGCATCAAAACAGCACAGGCTTTGGAGTTCTGGGTTCTAATTTTATTTCAAAGAGTTACTGATACTGTACAATTTGAGGCAGCATTAAGCAGCACAGCAGAGATAAATTAGATGTAGGGTCCACTTTGAAGTGAGGGAGGCCTAGGGTTGAGTCCAAGTTCTTCCAATCACTAGCTGAATGATATCACATCTATATTTATTCATCTGTAGAATGGGTATATTAATGCTTCCTTGCAGGGGAGTGAGATTTGAGATTGCAAATTCTATAAGTAAACCATTTAGTACAAAGTTGGGCATATGGTAGCTATTATAATAAGGACTTTAGAATCTCTCACATATACTCCCCCACTGCAACCCACTATCAAGCCAAACTAGGCCTGTGAGGGCTGAGATTTCTAAGAAGGGTTTTGGGGTAGGTAGAGCCATATCTGAGAGGCCTTGTAGAACACTGTAATTATTGTGAACATTATGCTAATTTATGCAGAATAGGGATAGTCCAATTTATACTTTGAGAAGGCCACTCTGGCTGCTGTGTGAAGATCAGGTTGGAGATGGATAAGAACAGAAGCAAGGAAACTGGTTAGGAGGCTATTGTAGTAGCTCTGGTGAAAGATACTAGAGGTTTAGAGTAATGAAGTGGTAAGAGGGATGAGGAGACATAATCTAATGAGATAAGCTTTGAAAGGAGCAGGAAGAAGGCTTGTGTATCCATTGGACTGGAGGGTAAGAGAGGAGAGAAAGTTCAGTGTGTCTCCCAGGTTTCTGATTTGAAGCCCAAGGTGGATTATGGGCCCATTTATCAAGACGGAGGACGGTTGGAGAAGGATTTTGGAGGACAACTGAAAGTTGTGTTTTGGTCATGTGAACTTTAAGATTCATATGAGTCATTTAAGTTGAAAAAACATATAGATGGTTAAGTATATAGATGTGAAGTTCCAAAGAGAAGATTGGACAGGTAATATATATTGGAGAATCATTTTCATAAAAGTGGTGTGATTTTGTGAGAATGGCTAAGATCACCTAGGTGAGAATATAAAGTGAAAGTAGAAGAAAAGGAAACAAACATAGAATGGATTCCTAAAGAATACTAAAAGAAGGCTGCTTTGTTGTCTACTAGAGTATACATTCCTTGAGACCAGGAATATGCCTTATTCACTCCTGGGTTCCTCGTGCCTGATACATATTAGGCCCTTAGTAAATACTGTATGATTCAATAAGCAAATCAATGAGGTAGGTGATGTTCCAAGAACTGTCTCTGATTCTGATATTTCAGACTGTGAGCGTGTATGTGTTTTCTGTGTAAGTTTTAGAAAGTGAGCTCAGCCCTTGAAGAAATATGAGGCCTCTTTTTTTTTTTTTTTTTTTGAGGACTCTTAATTGTCCAGAGAATTCTTATTACTGTAACTCTATGGTTTCCACTGTCTTTTGCCTGAGGAAGCTATTTGATGTTCAGTCCCCCACACAAACAGGTATTTAAGGCATTAAGAACAAAAATGGTTTAGCTTAATTACATGCTTTCAACCCATTGGTTCTGTTTAATAAGGTTCATCTCCTGAGACACTTTAATAAAGATGCAAAATAATCCTCTCAGAAAGGGACTGACATTTCCACAGAGACCAAGATGGGGCCAGTTCATCTCTGATAGCTGTCACCCCTGCATCTCCCTGGTAACCTCTTCATGGCCCCTCTGAGCCAATGCCTCTCTCCTCTTTAAAATTCAGTGAACTCTCCCATTACTTCTTGTGCAGCTCTGTCTCCCACAAGGGAAAGACAAAAAAGCAATTCCTCTTCCAGGCTCCTTTTAAAAAATCGACTAGCCACCTGGTTTAGATGTGCCAATAATGGTATGTAAAAGACCCAAAAGGAGGCTGTTGAGACATCCTGCATAAAAATTAAAACTAAAAAGAGAAATGTTCTACCTGATCTCTGTTCTCCACCTCTCAGGGTAGGAGGGGTGGGAGAACAGTGCAGAGAGCCAAGCTAGGCTGAGTCCACAGCTCACTCTCCTGTTCCTTAGCTGTTGAGCACACTATTTTACCTCTCTAAACCTTAGTCTCCTCATCTATAAAATGGGGAGAATAAAGTTACGTATAGTCTAGGGTTTTAGTGAGGAAGAAATGAGATAATAGATACAATGCATTTAGCACAGCACCTGGCCCAAAGTAGGTATTTAGGAAATACACACAACTGTACCTGAAAGAATCCCAAGTTCCTCTGTCCTTCAAACCACCACTTATGAATGCAACTTCAACTTAGCATTCTAGGGAACTCCAAAACTGTCTACAGACATGATAACTGGTGGACCAAAATTGGGGCTTTCCCAAGTTGTTATTTATAATTCTGGATCTCTCTGATTGCTTTCTTATGCTTTAAAAAGTCCAAGTCACATCTTGACATCCAGAAGCAATCAAATGTAGATTTAAAAGTATGCATGTGACATTAATATAACTTTCCCCAGATACATAGAGATAAGAAAACATGTCCATCACTCAGAATGGGAGTCATGTGCCTAGGGTGTCCTGTCTGCATCCCATTCGTAGTGCAGAATATTTGCTGGAGTAACAAGTAAGGATTCTACTGGTGCATGCATATGTAAATTAAATCTCTAGCTGGCTGAAATACCTTGAGGGAGAAGAAATAACAGACACCATGTTATTCATGTCTGGCATTTATATTACATGTAGGCCCTATCTAGGCACAATTCTGGAACTCTATCAGGTGCAGTTTTTACATTATTGAAGGTATTTTCTCAGACCTCTTGTGTCCCATCTGGGAGCTCTATTCCAGGGGAGATATTAACAAGCAAAGCTTGTTTAATGAGCACATCTAGGATACAGAAGAAGGGTTATTAAGCAGGAGCCCTTTTAGGAAGATACTCTTGTTGTTTAGGAAAATATTTTGATAAATAGCTTTCATATGGAAGACTCTATGGGCATATCTTGAAAGGAGAGAGCACTGCATAAGTAATATACAGAAATTTGAATATTGTTGGAAAAAAAAGAGTAGGAAATGGGGAGAGAATGAAGAGAGGGGAATGAGGGCAATATGCTAAAAGACATAATCCAAGGAAAAAGGGGGCAAATAATAAATTTCCACTGGCATAATGAATAAGAGATTTAAAGAATTATATCATCAAATCGTGTTTAACAGTGGAAATTGCCCCTATCATCACTATCAGTAAATTCTCTCATGCACCCAAGTATGACACGTGTGTGGTTTTAAGGGTTCAAGAGGATGAGCTTATGTCAAGATCATGATTGGGTAGAGAGTTGAGAAAATCCAAGACAAAGAAATGAGTAAGACAGTTCTATGGAACTAGAAACTCAAAGCCAGAGATTACCTTAAGAATATAAATTCCCAGGAATTCACAGAAACCTTGGGTTGGGCCCTGGATTTCCCACAGGATGTGGGATATAAGGTTCTAGCCAATTTTATTTAAATCTCAAAGGAAAGACTGTCCTGAATTGACATCTGGTTTATATGAGGAGTGATGGAAGTTATTGGACATATCTGGCCTGGAATGGAAGATACCGAGTGGATCTATGAACTGTAGTGCAGTATCTCAGGCAAAATAAAATAAAATTTAAAACAAACAAGCAAATTTATTCCATGCACTGCTGGAGGGGAGAACCAGAGCTAATGCCCTACGTTTATAGATCATTCGCCTTAACATAAAAAAAAAGAGAGAGAGAGAGAGAATTTTCTAAGAATAAGAATTTTTCAACAATTGAGTGATTGGCTTATAAAAATGGTGAATTAGTTGCCTTTTCTCTTTGGAGGTTCCCTAAAAAAGGATTCCTTTAATGAGTCAGATTGGATTTGATGTCTTCTAACATCCTTTAACTCTAACATTTGTGTGCTTACATTTTAACAAATACTTATTGGGTACAAATAATGTACCTGGCACTGTGTTAGGCACTGAGATACTATAATGATACAAATAACCCACCCAAGGGAAAAGTAGTTCAGTGGAGTCTATAATTCTATGACATGTCTCTGTCTATGTAGGCAACTAACAATACTGAGTACCTACCACAAGCCAGGTATATTACATAATTACCTTATCCAATCATCCTATCAATACTAATTACTATTTACCATTTTGGAGATGTAAACTATAAAGTCAGAAAGGTTAACAAGAAGTTATTCAATATGTGACTTTGGATGATCACACTTTATTTGCTTCCATTTCTTCATGGATATAATAATAACATTCAATGCTTAGAGTTCTTGTGATGAGTATAGCAAGCTAAAACATGTAAAGTGCTAACTTTAAAAAAAAGGAAGGGGTTGCCTGAGTGGCTCAATCAGTTAAGTATCTGACTTGTGATTTTTGGCTCAGGTCATGATCGCTCTGTTTGTGAGATTGAGACCTGTGTTAGATTGAGCCCTCTGAACTGACAGCACAGAGCCTGCTTGGGATTCTCTCTCTGCCCCTCCCCTGCTCTCTCTCTCTCTCTCCCTCAAAATAAATAAATAAATAAACTTTAAAAATATACAAACAGAAAACCATTTAAAGTGCTTAGTAATTCAGTGATTCAGCAATAGCTGTATTACTGTCATTATTTCATAGCTTTCAGTAATGGGTCTGAGTGGAACACAGGATTGCTACTTTAAGAAAGCCTTAGACTCAGATAAATGGGGCAAGAGAGTTCAGTGTCCTTTTATTTCTCCTGACCGAGAAACCAAAAGCCGTTAGAGCCCTTGGATAAGGAAGGAGACGCATCTGAATCTCCAAACTGATATCATCTCATTTCAAGTGTCACTAAACTCAGCAGTCACTCCTGCCAATGAAGAATTTTCAGCAGAAATACATCACAGGAGGAAACTAAATTACTCTATAGGCTTCATGACCTTTTGTTCATTCCATATTTTAAGAAATTAATGCATTTTCTTGTCTCTCCTACCTACCATGTAATCTTACAGAGTGTTAAGTAGATGAAGACTAGAAAGGCCAAAGGAGTTTATTTTCCAGCAAGATAGTGAATAAAACGCAAACAAGATAAAAAATACTAACCCATGTCCCTTCCATAATCAATGGATAGTTGGTTGAAATGTTTAAGAAGCAAGAATGTATTGTAACTATTCTTTAATGATTTCTGCCCATCCATTTCTGATTATCTTAGCTATCTTGGACTGGAAAAATATTCTTTCCATTCACATACTTTGAAATTCTCAATAATTTGCCAATTATATGACTATTTTCCCTCCTGCTGGAGAGAGTTAATAGTTGTTGCATAGGTGTAACAATTAGTAAGACATTGTCCTTGCCAATGACAGAAGGACAATAATAGCTATTTTAAAAAGAGAGTTCATTATGTGTGAAACAGTTTGCTTAATATTTTATCAATGTATCATTTGGGCCTCACAGCCATACCATAATATCAGTATTTATGAACTCTTTATACACTTGAAAAAATAAAGTCTTGAGTATTAGTGGATTAGGTAGCTCAAGCTGATATTCTTGCTGAAGGCAATTTTAAAAATTTTAGAAGAAATATGTAAACCATCTTCCTCTAAAAGCATTAAAGAGGAATCAAGTTAGAGAGTGGAATTACTAAGCAAAGATATGGAGTAAAACAAACATCAGGAAAAGGGAGACTACATTTGGTTCCACTTTATCCCAGAGGACATTTACTAATATTACTAATATATATTTTATATATATCATATATATACTAATTACTAATAGTATATATACTAATTACTTAATTACTAATACTAATTACTAATAGTATATATAC
The DNA here is from genome assembly GCF_014898765.1 of Herpailurus yagouaroundi. Lineage (NCBI taxonomy): Eukaryota > Metazoa > Chordata > Mammalia > Carnivora > Felidae > Herpailurus > Herpailurus yagouaroundi. Next base: position 59,841,074 of record NW_024412377.1, read on the forward strand.
TAATATACTAATACTATATATATATATATACACACTATAGTATTAGTATATTAGTATATACATATATATATATACATATATATAGTGTATATATATATATATACACTATAGTATTAGTATATTATATATACTAATGCAGTAGAAGTAGATAAGAGGCTGAGCAATACTTTTCACAGCATCATACAGGTTTAGGGAAATAAAAGTTGAAATCCCAGGCTTCCCAAACTTAGGGGTCCTAAGAAAACATGCTATATTAAGGACTAGAACCTGGAAGAACTAATGCAGAAATCACAGTCATATGAAATAATTTTAATTCACCTGGATGGCCAAGAAAAATTTCAAGCCCTGAAATTGGATTCAGATGATCCTATGATGCTAGTGACCCCAGGTATCTACAAAAAGCAAATGAGAACCCTGTCTTGACAAAGATAGGAACAGAATAGCCATAAAATTATTTTCAAAAATTAATTTTCATACACAATAGCCAGTATACAATGATAACCAGACTAATAGGAGACCAGACAACATAAAAGGAAACTAGTAAAAAAACTTAAATAGATAAATGCTCCAAATAGTGGAAATTCTAGGCATAAGTTATGAAAAGAATTAGCTTACTATTCTCACCTATATAAAAGTTGAACTTAGTATATTCAGCAAGAACTAGAAATTATTAAATCTAGCTTTGCAGATTTAGAAAATAACTAGAAATTCTAGAATTAAAAAAGGAACACATTGGTTGGATTCAGTAGTTTATTAAATAGATCTAAAGAAAATAAGACTAGAAGAGAGGTCAGAAGAAATTATTCAGGAAGTATCACAGGGAGAAAAATGTATATAAAAACAGAGTAGAGTAAGTAGGATCCCAAAGGATACAATGAGGAGGTCTAATATACCTGTAACTGGAGAACCAGAAGGAGAAAAGAGAAGATGGAAGAAGGGATGATGACTGGGAATGGCCCAACATTGATGAAAGTACTGATCTACCGATTTGAGGTAACCTAATAAATAACAAGCATAACATAAAAATATACCTACACCTAAAAATATCATATAGAATTTTTTTAAAGAAAATATTCTTTAAAGTAGCTAAAGGAAAATGCAGATAACCTTCAAAAGAGTAACAATGAGAGTGACAGCTGACTTTCCACATCAGCAGGGAAAGCCAGCAGAGAGTGGAATGACAGCATTTTATTTGCTTTAAGAAAACAATTGACAGCAAAAAAATATTCTTCAATAATAAAGATGAGAGATGGTTGTTTTTTAGTCTCTCTGAATCACCCCATAAAAATATTCAGAGCAACTAAGATTGAAAAACTAAGAGACCAAGAATAATATCTATAAGAGAAATAGAGATTAAGGTATCTCCACCTATCCAAACATACATGATTTAGATGAATCATTGGACAGCAGCTACTGGACATTAATACTGTCAGCATGTATATGAATGGCAGCAGAGGGAAGCAACAGGGCATTTACTGTCCTGAAATAAGAACTATAAAATCCTTGACAGTTATTCTCTGAAAAGCATTAAGAGTCCAAACTGAGACTGAGGAGCCAAAACTGGGAGGGATTTTTTTTTTTTACATCGCAGTTTACAATTGAGGGCAAGGGATCTGTAGGAAGGTGTGAATGGCTGAAGCAGCCAGGGCCTTACCAATTCTCAAAACTAACCACTCAAGTTTCCTTTCAGTATAAAACCCTCCACTGTAGGAAAAGGGCTAGAAAAAGAGTTAAAAATTGAGTAAGGCAGGGTCAGTAAGGGCAAAGAAAAGAAAAGAGCCAGATAAAAGTGGAGAAGGGGGAAAATGCCAGGAGGTCTCATAAAATATGATGCCATATTTTTAAACACTTTACAAAAATAATAGAAGGACAAATTCTTGAGTAGCAAAGCTAGAAAAACTATTCACCCTCATTTCTGGAAGTCCAATAACACTAACTTTATGTGTAAAAAAAAAAAAAAAGAAAGTGAAGAGACCTTTGTGCATTACCCATTGGAAGATATGATGAGAAAAAAAGAAAATGAGGAGCATAATAACATCCCACAGACATGGAAACTACACCAGAAATAAAGATAAAGATTTTAACCCACACCTAAAGATTGCAAAGTTATATATCAAACCAAGCTAAGAGAGATCAAGAAAATTGACAAAGATATAAAAAGATAATATACATCAGAAATTTAAAAACTTAGAAATGAAGTGATGGAATTCAGGAAAGAAAGAGAAAGAAAAGGAAAACAAATGTATTTCAGAAATGAAGATTAAACTAGAAGTAGCATAGGAATAAACAAAATAAATTATGACTTGGAAAGTGAAATGGAAAGAATAAAAAACTGAAATGAAGAGACTGAAATTAACTGAGAGACAATACAAGATAAAGAAGGTAGGCAAAGATCTCTGAATGCACAGTTGAAGTCTCTAAAAAATAAAGCAATGGAGAAAATATTGAATTACAATAAAAGAAAAATTTGTGGAATTTGAAAAGAAATGACATGAAAGTACATATTGAAACGATTCATCTCTTGGCTGGGAAAATCAAACCAGAAAAACCAACACCAAACACATTCTAGAAAAAAAAAACAGTAGAACTTTATAGAAATGGAAAAAAAATCTTTTGGCTATACAGACGAAATTACCAAGTCGCTTATAAGAAAAAAAATCCTATAGTTATCTGATTTTTTAATAGCTATACATTATGCCAGAGGACAATGATGTAACATGTTTAAAATTCCTATGTAGGGAAATGTGGGCTGATCATTTAGTCATTCACACTGTATTTTAAGAATAAAGGCCCAAACAAACCATAAACATTAGGACTATTATTCTCATTAGCACGTGTGGAAGAAAGTATTAGATGAAAGGCTTCAGACAACCAAAGTGAGTTTTCTAACATAATGTGAGAGTTATTGACATAATATAATTACACTTGATGGATAACCGCTCTCATCAGGAAAAAAAAAAGCAATCAGTATCATGTGCCTCCTGATGAAAGGATTCAATAGCATATCTGAATAGTCTTGCCAAATGAATATGCATGCAATAAATCCATTAACTACTAAGTTGTGAGAAATAGAGGCAGAGAGGGACATGTTAAGCAATCCTCCAGGGATGCTATCAGCAAAACTAAGTTTATGGAGAAATTCTACAGGACAAATCACGATAGCTTCAAAAATTAAAATGCAATAAAAAAGAAGACATGAAGAGAAACTATAGGTGAAAATAATTTAAAATATTATTAAGAAGTTACCATGTATATAGATTTTATTAGAATTCCAATTCAAACAAACTGGAAAAAAAAAGATTAAATACAGTCATTTTCAGACCATGAAAAGTGATAGAATTTGCTGCCAGTGGATCTGCACTATAGGAAATACTAAATACTAAAGGGTGCTCTTAAGACAGAAGGAAAGTGAGGTGCAGGAAGGAACAAGGAGCAATTAAAATGTTCAATATGGGAAATAATCTGAATGAAATGACTAAGCAAAGTAAAATTAACAAAGGTGATACAAAAATCAACTGCATTTCTAAATTCAAGTGGCAGTTTGAAAATAAATTTTATGAACAGAAACCATTCATAATAGATTCAAAATATCAGATTCCTAGGAATTAATCTAACAAAATCTGTGAAAAACTTCCTACTAGAGTATAATAGAATATAATGATAAAATTTTAAAAGTCCTAAGCAGACAGATATATCTTGATTGTAAAGTAGAAGACTCATTATTGCAAAGTATTCAATACTCTCCAGATTGATTCTGCTTTCAAATCAATCCCAAATTTTTTTCTGTGGAATTTTGCAATATGATTTCAAAATAGAAATGTCAACATATAAGAATAGCAAAGACGATTTAAATAGAGAAAACAAGGTGGGGAGACTTGCTGTACTAGATATCAAGACTTATTATAAAGTTATAATAATTAAAACAATATTTTATTAGTATTAGTTTAGACAAATACATCAATAATGCACAATAGAAGCACATCTACACAATAAAGGGACATTTGATTTATCCTAAAATGTCACTGTAGAGAAGTAAGGTAAGGATGGTCTTTTTGATAAACAGTGCTGGGATAATTATGTATGCACATGGGAAAAAAATAAATTTGACTACTATCTTAACACCATAAACAACAACAAAAAAAAGAAAACAATTCTAGGTGGATTACAGACTTAAATATAAGAAGGAAACAATAACATTTTAGATTATAATAGAGAAGACTATCTTTATGACTTTAGTTTGAGACAAAAGTTCCTAACTATGATGTAAAAAGCATGACATTGATCAATTTGACCACATTCAAATTAAGATCTTCATATCTTCAAAATGTATTAGTAAGCAAATAAAAAGGCATACCACAGAGTGTGAATAGATAGTAGCAAAACATATAACCCCAAAGGGGCTCATATTCAGAAGATATAAAGAATTCTTATAAGTTGATAAAATTATTATGGACAATCCAGCAGAAAAACAGGCAAAGAAAGAAAAGTTTTAATAAAAGGAAAATGGAGCAAAGACTCTAACAGGTCCTTCAGAAGGGAGAAAGTCCAATAATTCATAAGCATAAATAAAGGTACAAAATCTATCAATAATCAAGAAAAGGAAAATTAAAACCAAAATAAAATATTATCACGCACCTAGTCTAATGGCTGAAACCTCAAAGGATGGATAATATCGAGTGTTGGTAAGGATGGAAAGTAATGGGATTCTCATACACTGATAGAATTATAATTTGGTACACTTTGGAAATACTTTTGTATTTCTACTGAATTTGAAGATAAAGGTAGAGTGTTTGCTTCGACAGCACATATACTAAAATTGAAGATAAAGGTAGAAAGAGAATCAAACCAAGGAGGAAATCATGTTCAGCCCAATTAGTGCAGCAAGCTTCACAGAAGTTATGTAACTTGTCATAAATCCAAAAGACCCTGGCTTTTTAGATTCTAAAATCTTTCAGGTCTAAATATATGTGGTCATCCTGACCTAGAAGGCCAGATATGGAATAGAGAGGTCTAATTTCTGGAACAAGATGCCTGAGGAACAACCATTTCAGACCTGAGTGCCCAAGTTCTTCACAGACAAGAAATCATAGCTGCTAGAAGTCAACTTTGAAGGATTCACAGTCACAAAATTGTTCTCATTAAACAACAGCTTAATGAGTTTAATGAATGAGCCCATAAGGATTAAATTTTTCTGCAATGTGCAGATGGGCTCAAAGAGCAAGAAAAAAACACATGCAAATAACCATCTCTAGAGAATTGATCAAATTCTGTGGGATTAGAGGGAGGAGACTGGGAACATGATTCCATCTAAAAACAAATCTGCATGTCCCCATCCCAGCTCTCTTTCCATCCCCCACTCTCAGCCTGAAACCCCGGCGGGGGGGGGGGGGGGGGGGGGGGGGAAGTTCATGTTTCTTCACAGGAGCCTGAGCCTTCTGCATCTTCCATCTGGCACACAGAGAAGTGACTCACAGCAATAAATACCAAGAAGAAAGAAGCCCTTCATGAATAAAAGAGGAGTGAGACTGCCATGAAGCACACAACTCGCCTTCCTACAAAGCAAATAAATAAAGCAATGCCAACAACTTAAGAGTGATGTGCCTCCATTCCACACTCCATCATGTGCCCTGGTCGGTGTCTTCACTGCATCTAACAGCATGACAAGGCAGTCACTCACTAGGTCCTGTTTCTCAAAGCAGGCTGAGACTTGGTGTAACTTTTGGAAACTTCCTTGTTGGGTCCCAACACTGGTACAGTTGGCCTAGCTCCTGTGAAAAGAAACACCATCTGGAAGTTGCACAATGCAGCTGGGTTGGAGGGTTCCATCTTGATTTTCTTATAGTCATTAGATCTCTGGGCACTTCTGGGTCTGTTCATCTCCTGAGCAGCCTCTACAGTTCTTTTCAAATTATAGAGCACTTAAGAAAGAACAGTTCTAACAGATTTTCTGACGGGTCGTGCTGACATGACCTAGACTCGGTGCCCTCTCTCAGGAAGCAGACTAGCTGGAGAAAGTCCACATTAATACATGAATGCCATCTTGAGACATCAGTATTACAATGGAGGAAGATTAAAAGGTACTAGGGAATGGGTAAATTCTACCTGGGAGAGTAAGGAAGTTCCTAGAAGAGACAGCATCTAAATTGGATTTGGGATGGAACTGGAGAGTGTTATGCTAAGTGAGATAAGTCATACAGAGAAAGACAGATACCATATGTTTTCACTCTTATGTGGATCCTGAGAAACTTAACAGAAGACCATGGGGGAGGGGAAGGAAAAAAAAAAGTTAGAGAGGGAGAGAGACAAACCATAAGAGACTCTTAAAAACTGAGAATAAACTGAGGGTTGATGGGGGGTGGGAGGGAGGGCAGGGTGGGTGATGGGCATTGAGGAGGGCACCTGTTGGGATGACCACTGCGTGTTGTATGGAAACCAATCTGACAATAAATTTCACATTAAAAATAATTAATATTAATTAATATTAAAGATTCTGAAAAGGAAAAAAAATAAATTGGATTTTGAAGGATGATTTGGTATCTACAAAGAACACAGGGGAAGGGTCAACCAGACAGAGGCATAGAATATGTGAAGACATGGAGTACTAATATTAATCCTAATACTAATCCCAATTCCAATTTGCATTGCTAATCCTAATATTCCATTTATTGAGGATTACTGTGAGTGAGGTGCTGTACCAAGGTCTTTGTTTCATTTAAATCCTATAAAAGTCTTACAAAGTAGAAATTATTATTATCATCCCTATTTACAGATAAGGATGTGTGATTAGAGAATTCATATTGCTGGTACTTGAAGGAAACTACATAGTGAAGTATATGTTTGGCCACTAAATTATCCTGTCCTTTGGGATGTGGCAGCCCAGTCAAGAATGGAGTTAAAATTCATAAGAAAGATAATCCAAAATTGTAGAATCTTTCTGCCTCTTATAGGACACCAAAGATATTAGAAGAGAGAGATGTGTGAATGGCTCTTTAAAATTTTTTAATGTTGATTTATTTTTGAGAGACAGAATGCAAGCAGGGGAGGGGCAGAGAGAGAGAGGGAGACACAGAATCCAAAGCAGGCTCCAGGCTGTGAGCTGTCAGCACAGAGCCCAACACAGGGCTCAAACTCAAGAACTGTGAGATCATGACCTGAGCTCATGTTGGACACTTAATCAACTGAGCCACCCAGGCGTCTCGTGAATGCTTTAAATGGGCACCAGTACTTGTGAAGAAATTCTTCCTTAGAGGAAAGAACCAAATACAGGTGTGTAAAATCATACTGGGCATGGATAGAGCAAGCAAAGATAGGTTCATGCAGTCCTAGAAAACTAGACCTCATAGGATCAGATCAGTGGCAGCTGAAATGCTACTTTACAAATCAGACAGGAATCTTCTTTAGCTTTTGTATACAACTAAAAATAACTCCAAGAATGATTTTGGTAAGCTCCTAGATAAAAAGAAGTATGTTTGGGATATAGAGCTGGCATCAAGAACATCAATTTCTACCTGGGCCCCAGGTAGCCTGGTCCTTGACGACCTGTCCCATGATGACAGCCATGAAAAAATGATACTGGGAAAGGTAGGCTTCCGAGAATTCTAGAGGATAAGGTGTGTCTTCGGTTTAGGATATTTATGTACACTTATTTTTTAATACTTAATAGCTAAAACAGTAACAGTAATAATACTAGCCATCGCTTACTGGAAGCTGACAACATACTGAACACAGCCTGCCATGCTCACTGACACTCCCACCAATCATATGGGGTTGTTTTACAAGGTCCAACAGTCAATATAGGTGGAGGAAAGGGGCTCAAGCCCTGGCTCCTAGACTCCAAATCCTACTCTCTTCACCTCAGTGTTAAGGGAAAGTGTGAGAACAGAAAGTGTGTCCTGGAGATAATCAACAGCCTTGGCCTGCAGGGATTCCAGGAAGCTGAGTTGGGAGCAAACAGAGACTTTACACAGTTGCTAACCACATCTGTCACTTTGTGGGTGTCGGCACAGAGAGCATTTACTCTGCAGTCCATGGGGGAATTTGAATGGAATTCCTCATAGGATTCCCAACCCGTCTCCAAAGCAATAAGTCTTGGAACAATAAGACACTCTCCAGAGTGCTCTGCATGTCCAAGATCTTACAATGGCATAAGCTGATTTAATCACACAATGGTCACATTTGATTACAGCAGAGAGATGCTCACAAGTTTGTCATTAGGCAGGAAGCAGCCAGATTTGTTCATGAAACTCTGTTCTTTGTAACAAAGGATGGCAAAAAGAGAGGATCCATTTCTGGATTCCTAATAGAGACACATTGACTTAACCCCTGGGGATGTTTTGAAGGAAGGGGAGCTTGGTTCTTCTGGTTCAGTCCCTGAGTCCATCTCTAGAAGGGAAAGATGTGAAGACAAAGCCAAGTGGATCTCAGAGGAGACTCTGACTCCCCTGGACCTTGCATTAGGATGAACAGAAGCTCTCCTCTCCATGGTAAGCTCCCGCTGCCCCCAAAGGTTGTAGAAACAAGTTGTGACCCCAGAGGTCCCCTGATAGAATCTCTTGAACCTCCGTGGTCCTGGTTAGGGACCCTTCCTCTGCACACCCAGAGTTACCCATAGCAAACATAGCAGGTTTATATGAATCAGCAGCTCAGGACATTAGTCAAACTGCTTGAGTTCAAATCCCAACTCTGCCATTTACTGTTACCATGGACAAGTTACTTAATAAGTCTGTGCTTCAGGTTCCTCATCTGTGAAATAGAGATGATAAAACTATGCACCTTGTAGGCTTGTATGAGGATTAAATTATATAGTACATGTAAAGTGCTTACATCAATATCTGGCACATTCAACACTCAATAAGTATGAGCTACCATTATTCTTATCATTTGTTATGGTCACCTTATATTTACACACCAATTTTTCCCATTGATCTGTGAACATCTTCAGTATAGGGTATCACCATCTAGTATAGAACCTAGCATATGACAGACACTCAACGAAGTTTGTTGAATTAAAGAGCATCTCATTCATTCATTCTTACTGAAAAATAATACTAAATTTATTCAAAAAGTGCCTGAGGAATAGAAGTATGATAGCAACCCAGGGCAAGATACATTCCCCTTCTCTCCCCCATCATATGGGGACCAGACTGGGGAGGAAACTTTCATTTTAAAACATCAGGAAAGTCACACCATTGCCACCTATGGTCAACCCAGATGGAGGTTTTGATTTTAGAAGACTTTCTTCTTCTTTCTTTCTTTCTTTTTTTTTTTAATTCAAGTTAGTTAACATATAGTATAGCATTGATTTCAGGAGTACTGATGAATCACTTACATATAATAACCAGTGCTCATCCCAACAAGTACCCTCCTTAATGCGCATCACCCATTTAGCCCATCCTCCCACCCACAGATGACTATTTTTGTATAATGCTCCCACTATTCTTACCTTGTTCCATAAAATAGAAACTCCTCATTTTTCCAAAATACTTGAAAGACAACAGGTTCTTCTCCTTTTAAGTCCCTCTCTGCCCCTTGCCAATGAGGAAGGAATGGTCTGACTCATGAAATAGAAAACAGAGCAAAACTTGCAGAGGCTCATCCCCTTCTGGTTTGGCTCCCTGGGACCTGCCCACAGAACATGAGTGTTCCTTGCTTTCCTACAGTCCCATGGAATGTAAACTCACCTGAGCAGGGCTTCTCCTCCATACATATGGGTGGGCATATAATTAATTTCAGGTGGAAAGGGAGAAGTCCATTCTCCGGGGAGGTCATCATATTGATGCCAAGCTTACTGTGGACACCCGATTGGCATAGCACACTGCAGTGCAGAACTCCTGGGCTCAAGCTATCCTTCTGCCACAGCCTCCCAAGTAGCTGGGACTACAGGCATGTGCCGCCGTGCCCAGGGAGAAGTCTATTCTCAATAGGCAATAAAAGTAAAATCTTGATTCCTCTCTGCCTTCTATATCTATTTCCCCAAGAGGTTCCAAAGTCGTGTGTCAGGGGGTGGGGCACTGAAAACTGACTTCTCTAAAACAACATAGCACGTCTACCATTCAGTAATCCAAAGGTAATAGTTAGAGAAAGGTGAGGAATTCTGGAGCTACTAATGTAAGAAAAGTCAAATTTGAAGATAGATCTCCTTTGAAAAGTAATTAGTGATATAATATACAAAAATCAATCTTCTAACAATGACATTTATACAAGGGTTATTCTATCAGTTAGGACCCCAGGGGCACACTCATTTAATAAGGTTTATTTACAAAGAAACTAACTGCAAACCTGTGGGTGAAATGTAGAAAAGTACCACCAAGTCACTTCCTTCTTACCTTCCATTCTTTTTCTTTCCCACAATTTGGAACATAGCTGGTGGATGATGCTAGAAAATGTGGCTTTGTCTACTTACTCCTTTAATAGATATAGCTAGGTCTGCAGAGAAGATCCCTAATTTATCAACACCACAATCTGTATGGCCAGGGATGACCAGCCTGTCCAAAAAGAGCAAGGCCTCTGTGAGTAGCATAAGGAGGCAAAAAGAGAAGGAAGACTATACCTGGGGCCTGATGTTGCTAACTCACCCACTAGCATCAGGTGGCCCAGTGAATGCTCTTTATTCTATCAATCGAATTACTAGCACTTCTTTGGGAAGGATAGAATATATAAGTGAAGATGGGAAGAAGGATGCAGTTTTCTCCCTTCCAGACTTAGGTAGAATTGTGGAGGGAAAGGACAGAAAATCAACTTCCCTATACAAAGGACTTTTCTCAATTTAGGCTGTCCCAAACAAACCTATGCCATTTATGAATGACCTAATCTTGAAAAGATCATTCACTGAAGTTAAAACTGACCCTGGGTTGTGTATAGGTGAGGGATGATGTGTCTACACATTAAATGCACTTACTCAGTCAATGAACATAGCTTGAGAGAGAGCCCTGATGGAGACAGCCAAGTCATCATTTCCTGCATTCACAGGACCATGGAAAAAGACAGAAAAAAGAATTCCCAGCCCTATCATTACAGTGGTATACAGCTCAGAGATACTCCCCTGCCCACATAGGAGAAAATGTCTACCCATCCCAGATGTGTCACTTCATTTAAACCTAAAAGATCTCTGGGAAAATAACATCACAATTAAACTTGAAAACTCCTCAAGGTCCTGGTAGGAAGTTCTTCCAGTTGTCCTATCTCTCCCCCACCTTCATTGCACTTGGAATCCATTTTATTTCTTTAGGTCATATGACAGACTTTGTTAAGTCATTCCTTAGCTTTTATTTCTGTCACTAGGTAACCACAATCAGCAGGATTTCTTCATATTCTGCCTGTCAATAATTAATCAACCTCTCTTGAGAGCTCTAAAGATCTCTGATAAGGATAAGTGATGATATCCAGAGTCAATCTTGTCTAATAATCAGGTCTAATGTTTGCCTAACCTCCTTCTCATGATGAGAAGCTGTTCCTGCTGAAGTGTGTACATCTGAATTAGTTTTCACATTAAAAAAAATCTAGAGACCTATTTTATATGATTAGTTCAGCTATCCTACCTGTGACCTACTTATTTGTTGGACCATTCAAGACTATAACCATGCTGGGCCTTCCAATCTCATGACTAATTGTAAGAGATGTTCAGACCACTTACATGGAGACTTGTGGCATTTTAGTTTTTATAGACATACTGAATCATTGCCACACATTTAGGCATCAGCATCACAATTTTAAAATGACACGCTACATTTGATACAGAAGATGAGTCTCTGAAAAGCCAGGAATATGCAGAATTTTTGTAAACCAGAATTAACTTTCCATATGTATTGTCAATTACATTTTAACAATCCTCAATTTCTGATTCAATATGTCAGTCTTGGATTTATCTCTAAATTCCCACCCCATCCCATCCCTAGACAATTTTTGGATGACAACAACAACAACAACAACAAAAATCCAAGCTTTAAGGAACTAGTGATGGCCTCTATTTAAGAGATTACTTTAATAAAGAACAATTTAAACATAAAAATGAAAATAGAAATCTCCTATTACAGTGATTCCCATACTTTGGGATTTTACTGGGTTGTAAAATGGACCAAAGTTAAAAACAGAATTACCATATGACTCTACTACTCCACTACTAAGTATTTCCCCCAAAGAAAACAAAAGCATTAGTTTGAAAATATATATTCATCCCTGTATTTAGAGCAGCATTACAATAGCTAAGATATGGAAGCAACCCAAAGGTCTATCAATATATGAATGGATAAGGAAGATGTGGTATATACGTAATGGAATATTATTCAGCCATAAAAAAGAATTGTATCTTGCCATTTGCAACAAAAGGGATGGATCTAAAATGTATAATGCTAAGTGAAATAGGTCAGTCAGATAAAGAAAAATATCATATGATTTCACTCATATGTGGGATTTAAGGAACAAAACAAGCAAAGAAAAAAAGATACAAGTAAAAAAAAACAAAATAGACCCTTATATGTAGAAAACAAACTGGTGGTTGCCTAGAGAAGAGGTGGGTGGAGGATGGGTAAAATAAATGAAGGAGATTGAGTACATTTAATATGATGAGCACTGAGAAATGTACAGAATTGTTGATATTGTACACCTGAAAATAATATAATACTGTATATAAATTATACTGGAATTAAAAAAAATTTACAAAATTTAAAAAGTAAATAAATATAAATTTAAGACAAAATGGCCCAAAGTATTTTAGGAATTGACAAGACTGTCAACACTTTAGTTTACCAAGTAATGACATTATAAAATATTTTTAAATGAATACCATTTAGAATCACCATTACTTATTACAGGAGGGACATTTGAACACCAAAATGCAAAAAGGCCATAAACTAGCAAAGAATTAATAACAGTTGGCAGTGGTGTACTGATTTTCAAATAGATTTTTTACATCAAATTTTATTTATGTATTTATTTTTTATTTTGTTTTTTATTCAAGTATAATTAACATACAGTGTTATATTAGATTGGAGTATATAGTACAACACAATGATTCTTTAAACACCTTTTAAATATTGAAGAATTTCAGGATATGTTCTAAATTTGTGGTGTTATTTTGCATGTTATTTTTGGTACAAGTTTGGTCAAGTTAGAAATGTACATTCACCAGGAGAACACAAATTAAAGTTCAAACATTCATTTTTTAAAAAATTTATCATGGACTTTATTTAAAATCCAGGTTGACTTAAGCATGTGCACACAAATGGAAACAATATAACTAATACCATTTCTTTCAGTAAAGACTGTGGTAGATTGAATTGTATCACCCAAAGAAATATGCTGAAGTCTCAACTCCTAGAACCTGAGAATATGATTTTTTTTTGGAAATAGTTCTGTAGATGCAATCAAGTTATGATGAGGTCATAATGGCTTACAGTGGGCCCTAGTCCAGGGATTGGTATCTTTATGAGAAGAAGGAGAGCATCACAGATACAGAGACACACACAGAAGGAAGATGGCCATGTGAAGATGGAGGCAAACCAAGAAATGCCAGGAACCAGCAGAAGCTAGGAAGAGGCAAGGAAGGATTTCCCCTCAGGAGCTTCAGAGGGAGGGTGGCCCTGTCAACACCTTAATTTTGGACTTTTGGCCTCCAGAACTGTGAGACAATAAATTTCTGTTATTTTAAACTACCCAGTTTGTGGTATTTTGTTACAGCAGCCCTAGGAAAACTAATACAGAGCCTATTGTGGGTAAAGTGAAAGAAGTCAAGGAAAAATATCTCCTCTCCTCCTTGTTTTTGGCTCTGCTGTCTTGCTATATGGCCAAAGAAAGGGCAGGGGAGGTGACAGACGATCTGCACATCAGAGGCTATAGAAAAATATGCCCCATTCAGCAGTTGCTCATTTGAGGGCTGTGGTTCTCAGGGCCTTTGCCACTCACAAGAATAGTCAAAAATTTATGTAAAAGTATGGCCACACATTTTGTCCCAGATCAGCATTGGTCATCATAGTTTTCCCAATTGATAAAAAAAAAAAAAAAAATGTTTAAAGCAACTATGACAAAGTAGCAAGAACATTGTGCTTTTGTACATTCTCATTTTCATATAATAGGTTTTCTTGGAGCAAGGTTAAATCTTGAGCTGAAGCATCCATTGCCCACAAAGTCTCTTCTAGAAGCTGAAGTCCAAATGGCCAAGTCTGAGGAGAAAGCTCTGGGGTCTTTGGCCTTCTGAGTGAAGAATTATCTTCCTCTGCTTCTCTAGCTAACCCAGAATTTCCTGTAGGGCCCAGCTGTCCCCAGTGGAGATGGGGCAAGTGTCTCTAGGGGAACAACTGTCCAGGCCACTCAAAGCACTTAAACAAACCTATGAGAGCAGCTCTTAAACCAAACACAAGAGTCCCCATCTGTGTTTGCCCTCCACCACTCTTGTTTGCAAGCCTAGGGAGGGCAATGTCTTCCCAATGGCTCCTGGGTTATGGAATGTATTTAAATGCCTTGTTCAAAATCCTCATCCACCCCTCTCAAATTTGACAATTGTTTAAGCATTATTGCTTGAATGGATGCAGATGTTCAGCTCATCTCATGTTGGGAGGAGTGTTTCTTTAGAAGAAAAGGGGAAATTGTCTTTTTTCTTCTTTCTTTTTCTTTTCTTTTTTTTCCAGACACATATTTTATCTTTATGTTTGTATCAAGGATTGCCAAGAGATGCATCTGGTCCCCAAATCAAGAATCTCACACTCCTCCTCCCAACTCACAGCTTTCCAAGCGCCTTTCTTTGTGATCTCTGCCCAAATAAGCTGTAGGCAGAGCTCACTGGACAGATGACCCACGCCTCATGGAAAAAAAGAATCACTTTCTCATCAATGCTAGGAAGCCTGGCACCTATGGAATTTTTCATTTTGCTCCCCACCCCCACCTTTTACTTTTTTTGTGAAATTCATTTTCTGATTAATATTTTCAGCAGCTAGAGCAAATGCCAGTTTAATTAAATTTCCACACCATCCCCCCTTTATCCAATTAGTGGGTTCACTGGCTCCTCAACAACCTTCAGCGTCTGCATTTTCAGTGAATGCTCAGATGCTTCTGGCCTCGCCAAAAAAATCTGTTACATATTAAGTTATAATAAGATATAGGCAATTGTAGTAGCAGCAGGACAAATAGATTTGTATGGTTCATTACAAGGGATTTCTGGAGCATACCTATTGTAAATAACCAGTTTCTGGGTCAAAGCATATTTTCAAGGGGGGGGGAAGCAAGGGAAAGGGAGGGAAAGAGGCCATTATCAGTTTTTATAAGAAAATTCTGGATATAAGGAAATCCTACCACTTCAGTAGCTCTCTGTTATTTAGATGAGCAAAGTTTCAACATGTGAACCACAAACAGAAGTGAAAGATAAAAGGACTTTACATAGAGAAGTGGTGGGACCTGTTTTTCATTTTTAGAAAGAAAGAGTAATACCATTGTCATGGCTTTGGAACAGACTGAATAAGCAAGGGGAATGAACTAACACCGGAGGAGCATCTGACATGTGACCAGCCATGTGCTACACACTTGGCATACATAATCTCATTTAAAACTCATGACAACCATGAGAAATATCAGGTTGAGACACTAAACTGACAATTTCACAGAGTTCACCCTAACAACTATTGTTTTACAAAGGAGAAAAGTGAGGCTTAAGAACTGATAACTGTTCAAATTCACTCAAGGTCTGTCTGGCTATTTCCATGATACCATACCAGGCAGAGAGGTCCAGCGTCAACATATCAACAAAGTGGAAGAGTCTTTCTGCCTTCATAGTTTTAGAAATACCAGAGAAGTCCCTCTCTTAAATTAATTAATATATTAGATGATGATCTTATGCTTGAAATTTAGCAGGTTTTGATAATAGATTAAAGGAATGGAATTCCTCTGGAAGGGGGAGAAAAGGATTTCCATGATGGGAGTGAAAACGTGCCTGAAGGAATGGTAAAATAGTAGATCAGTTGAATTCACAATTTTGTCCAAGTAGACCTTAAAGCTGATTGACTCTAAAGCCACAGCTCTGCCTCAAGGACTTAAAAATATATCAAATTGGGAACTGTAGTATCTTCTTCTAAGTATATTTAAGAAAAACACTATTTCCTAAGAGCTGTACCTGGAAAGAACCTTGACAGATCTTGCTCCTCCTGTCACCCAATTCATTCCTAAACCATAAACATTGTTGTTTTTATCTTAAAATCTTCAAGGAAGGTTGTTCTCCGGCACTCTTCTATGTTCCATATGGAGAACTATTTTTTAACCAATACCGCTCTGCAGAATCCATTTTATGATTCCCAGGATAAATTCAAGGCATTTTGCCTAATTCTTCAGCCCAGAGTGGAAAGTGGGGTTGAAAAATCCCATATAAGTAAATACTCCATGAGTTTATATAGGCTGAAGTCACTGAGCCCAGAATATTATTGAAATCCCCAGAGAGCCTACAGCAGCACGTGAAAATGGCTTTAAAGAGATGTGCCAAGATGCTGACTTCTTTCTCTTTGAGAAGCATGGGTAAATATGGGAGATTCAGAGCCAATGCTGGTCACCAGGATGGGTAGAGAATTGAGCTAAGCAAAACTTGCATACCAACTTAAGAGTGAGGGTCCAACCACAGAGTAGAAACCTGGTTGTGAGGAAAGTGAGTAGTGTTTCCTGTCTGAATGGGGTTAGGTGGCATAAACATAGGCCCACCTGCTATCATTTTTTGCTCTGTGTATTTACTTTTGCTGGTCCCTTAGTTGCTTGTTCCTCCCAGGGAGGCATCAGGGTACACTGGGAATGCTAGATTTGGAGTCTTGGGAAATGAGTTTGATCTGTCTCTGCCTTTATGTACTTAGGGAATTTGTAATCAATATGCTTCTGAAGTCACTATTTCCTCATCTGTAAAAGGAGGGGTCTAGAATTCATGACCACATCTTCTATTCAAGAACTAAGACACAACAAAGGCCAAAGTTAAATGCTATGATTTATAGAGGCCATCATAATAGATTTATGTGGCAGAATTCAAGAGCTGCAAACTGTATGTCAGACATAAGACAGAGGCTCTGGAAGTGACCTCTCTGGACTCTTGGTCCCTTTAGAGTTATTAAAAACTAATTATCAAATCCTATGAGCAAGCGAAAAGCAAAAACAATTTGTATGAGATGTGTCTTCTAGAGTGATTGTCCTACCCATAACCCTAATGAGAAGGCAAACCCAGGTTGCTATGTTAACACCACTGGGCCCCACACAAAGCTGGCTACAACTGATAGGACAGGAATTAAACAAGAAATCCATTGGCTGTCCAGAGAAACTTCGGACAGAGTGCTCCATCAAGAACTTGGAATTTGTCAGTATCACAAATCATCAGGGAAATGAAAATAAAAACAACAATGAGATAACACCCCACACCAGTCACAGTGGCTAGAATCAAAAAGACAAGAAATAACAAGTGTTGGTGAGGATATGGAGAAAAGGAAAACCTCATGCACTGTTGGTGAGAACGTAAATTTGTAAAATTACTGTGGAAAACAGTATGGAGCGTCCTCAAAAAACTAAAAATAGAAATACCATATGATTCAGTAACTCCACTACTGCGTATTTACACAAAGAAAATGAAAAAAATTCAAAAAGATATACGCAAACTTATGTTTACAGCAGCATTATTTAATGTTTATTTTTGAGAGAGAGAGAGAGAGAGAGAGAGAAGAAGAAGAAGAAGAAGGAGAGGAGGGGGGAGGAGGAGGAGGAGGAGGAGGAGGAGGAGGAGGAGGAGGAGGAGAGGCAGAAACATAGGGAGATACAGAATCTGAAGCAAACTCCAGGCTCCAAGCTGTCAGCACAGAGCCCAACGTGGGGCTCAAACCCATGAACCATGAGATCATGACCTCAGCCAAAGTTGTATGCTCAACCAACTGAGCAAAACCTGGGCACCCCACTGCAGCGTTATTTATATTAGCCAAGGTATGGAAGGAACCTAAGTGTCCACTAACAGATGAATGGATATAAAAGATGTGATAAATGTATGTGTGGGATATGGGAGGTAGTGGGATGGGAGAAATAGGTGAAAGGGATGAAGAGGTACAAACTTCCAATTACAAAATAAATAAGTCATGGGAATGAAATGTACAACCTAGGGAATATAATCAATAACATTATAATAATGTTGTATGGTGACAGATGGTGACTACACTTGCTGCAGTAAACACTGAGTAATGTTTGGAATTGTCAAATCACTATGTTGTACACCTGAAACTTACATAACATTGTATGTCAACTATACTTTAATAATAAAAAACATATATACAAAAATGTGCTGGGACCAATAAAGCATAATACAAAACCACTATAAAAAAATTTTGGAATTTGTGAACTAGGTGATTAAACCAGTGAGAGCAGGGATAGGAACTTGAAAGAATGTCTTGAAAAAAGTCTAGAAAAGCAGAGCAGCAGTCGGGAGGGATTACATGCAAACCAAAGTTATGAGGGAGCAGAAACTATGGGTAAGCAAATAAATGGTCCTATGGTAACTGGTCTTCAAAAATGGCCTTCCCAGTCAACCCTAATACCAACTTGATATTCATGTTCTGTTGTAGTCTTTTTCCCCTTGAATTTGGCATGACCCTGCAACCTGTCACACATGGTGAAAGTGATAGAATGTGGTTTCCAAGGATAGACCACAAGAAGCCTTGCAGCTTCCACCTACATCTCTTGGAATGCTGGGTCTTGGGATGGTCTCTCTTAGAAAACCCAGATGCCATGCAAAGAGAAATCCAAGCCACATAGGGAGGCCACATGTAGTTCTTCCAGTCAACAGCCTCAGCTGAACTGCCAGCAGCAGCAGCCAGAATCAAGTGCAGACCATGTGAGAGAGACATTTTGGAAGTCCAGCCCAGTTGAGCCTTTAGATCACTCTATTTCCAGCTGCCATCTGACTGCAACCACAAAATAACTCAGGTCAGAACTGTAGAGTGTAGCCAGCTCACAGAACCACGAAAGATAATGATTATTGTTATTTTAAGTCACTAAGTTTCAGAGTGGATTGGGCAGCAATAGATAACCAGAGCAGTTCCACAGAAAAGGATGAAGATGGACACAGAGAAGTAGTTTCCAAGAGAAGTGTCAGTTCCCAGGACTTCTGTGGTGTCCAAGACTTCTAGCCCTTAGCAGAGCCACATCTATCTTCAAGATACCACTTATTTGAAGAAGCTTAAGATCTCTTTTCTTTAAAAATCTAATCAATCAATCAAACAAACTACAACTAGAAAGAGACTGAAGTAAATACCTGGTAATAGTGGAGGACAGGGATTTCCAGAAGCTAGTCCATGGATAAATACTTGAAATAATAGGGTCTTCACAACTCTGTAATGTAATTAGAAATATAAACACAATGTAGGAGTTTTTGTTCATGAACCTAAATTAATGAAGGCAAGTGGATGCACTCAGAGTCTGAAATGGGAAGTAGGATGGTATCAAATCCCCCACCTCCCAAGCATTCATCACCAAATTCCTAGTTATCAAGAGTTGGCAAGATTCGTACCTCTCTCCTTCACTCTCCTCCATCTCTCTGCTTCTCCCCACAAGCCCCAGAACTGAAAAGGTTAGGAGTTGCTTTTATCTCCCTTTCTTGATCAACATGCACTTCCCTTAGGGAAAGATGGTTCCAGACCTCCCACTCCCTCTATGTCCTGCCCTTCTTCTACCCCAGACTCATGGCTAAGCACCAAGGCAGATAGTATAAAATGGACCATCAGAAGTACAAACATTTGGGAAATGGGGGAGGGTATATAGCTCTTATCAGTCTCAATAAAGCAACCCTCAATATAAGACAGGTGGGGAAATCTATTATTTCCCAATGCCCTTGGCTTGCTCTAAACTCAGCTTCTTAACCTGTATTTGAGTAAAAATAAGTAAATAGATAAAATCTTTTCAACAAGATGCCCTTTCCTCTCTAGCCCCCCCCCCCAGTGCCTCGTATGGTGTAAATTATCATAACTCAGATAGTTTAATGACTGCTGCTATGAGCCACATTGCTCTTCTACGTGATGAAAGGAAAGTCCTTCCACAGGCTCCATCTTAACCCAAGGTTATAGTGGGTGAGAAAGGACCAGGGCACATGACATTCCCTACCAGCCTTCTCCTTAGGTAGGAGATCAAAGACTGGGCAGAGAGCCCAGTGATCCTAATTTGCATTGTGAAAGTCACCTGTCCAGCTTCGCTCTAGACGCAAAAAGATCAAAGCTGGGAAAGTAGCTGGGGGCAGGGAGGAAATAAAATATTGATTTAATGAGATGCATGAAAATTCTCCTCCATCCACCTTTTCAGTAATGCAAGTGGGGCCAGGAAGTGACAGTTATTCATGCTCCTTCCATGAGCTCACATTATGGCTCCCATTTGCCCTGCCAGATGGGTCCCATACAGCTTTGTCCAGAAAAGGAAAAACAGGAGGGAAAGGAAGATTGAGAAATATGGTAGAATCAGACAGCTTCCCAAGAACCCCTACCACCTCTGCAGAGATGTTCTGTAAGGAGGTAGGTTTTGAATTCTTTCAGTCTCAGTTCAAAACTAATTATATGCAGAAGCTCAAAATCTAAAACAGATAAAAGAGCATCTGCCGTCCTTAAAAAGAGGTGAGGAGGGAGGATTTACTCTGGAGCCCCATCTCCCCTCCCTGGTCACTGAAGAAGCCACACAGGACAAGGGGAGTATGTTCCAACTTCGGGCATTTTTATTGCTGAAATGCTCTGAAGTTCACCATACTTGAGCTCGGCTGTAATGAAATAGGGTGGGGCTAGGGTGTAGCTGAGAGTAAGAAGGGATGTCAAGCTTGGTGGCAAGCTGAGATATTACAGCAACATATAAAACTTATGGAATGAACATATTTTCTGTCTGGGAAGGCGACGGGGGCAGGAGACATATTGATTGTAAGGTCCTTGGGGACTTCTCCATCTGAAACTCCTGCTGAAGATGACGTCACTAACCCTCATCAGAGGCCAGGCCCCAGGGAGCTGTGGCTCACCGCAGAAGCAGCTCCAGTTTCTGGGTAAGAGAAGCCAAGGCCTCTTTGGCCCTAGCTGCAACAGTGTGGGCGGGTGAGGGAAGATTTAAGGATTAAGTGGTGAAAATGTTAAGTGAACATGGGCTCCTTATTCACTGTCTGGATCTTAAAAATCTTTCAGCTTCTTTTAGTGCAATACCCAAGAAGAAAAGCTTATGTATTTGGTTCTCATATTTCTAAAAGTATTATAAAAGTTGTTTAAAAAAGAAATCTGGCCCCTCTCCCCACGACAGGTACCCTTGGTGCAATTTGCAATCTAGTCTCCCCACTTGCTTCAATGTCCCATCCTTTCATATATTTGTCTTACACATGCAAATTGCATCTCTTCCGAGATGGCCCTTTCTTCTTTTCTATGGCAAATACAGACACCAAGAGCAAGCATTTTTGGAGTTCTGGGATTAAATTCTGACACTCTTCTACTTACTGTTTATGTGACATTGGGCAAGTCATTGAAACTCTCTGAGCCTCTGCTTCTCTATTTATGAAATAGGATAAGGATTGAAAGAGATAACAGATATGCAGCTAGCTCTCTGTCAAGCATATAGCACATGCTTATGGAGGGTTGCTATTCCCCTGAGAAGCTCCAGTGACTGCGGTTTACTTCTTCCCAAGCAAGGCTCCGCATTATTGACAGAAAGTTGCTACTATATTGCAGCAAAAGTTACTTCTACCAGCACATGCAGAGAAAACTTATTTCCACAAGCGCATGCTGAGGAATGAGTGCTGCCACTTCAAGTCAAGGTAAATGCTTTGTGTGGGTCACACTATAGAGGTGACATAGAGGATCCACTGTCCCAGTGTGCCTGAATCCCCTCTGATGGAGTCACAATAGAGCCAGGAGGATGAAATTCACTTCTTCTGGGCTCCACATGGATCTAAGTAGAGGAAGAGAAAGTCTCCAAAGATCTCCTCTGTCCCTGCCTCTGGATCCAAAAAAGTCCTATCTCCACTAACGCAGCAGCCCAGTGATTTCAAGCCTAGTTATTCTTAACACTTTTCATCTAGGTTCAAATATCCTTTCTTTGCAAGAACCCACCCAATGCATCTTGAGTTCTGAACGCAAAGCAGTTTTCTTGGATGGTAGAATCTCACATAGGAGGATGGGGAAAAAGAGCTCTTGAAAGATAATGAAAATTGCCTGTAATTCAGACATGTTACAATTTTATACTTGCAGGGGCCTCAGGATGACACAGTAGAATAGTCCAGTGGGCAGAAAAGGGAAGGTAAGGGAAGTGGAGTCTGTAACATTTAGCACATCTGTGTCCAAACTCAAGTTCAGCCAGCAGAAGAGCTGGAACCTCCATGGTATGAAGTCAGACAAAGAAAGAGATTTAATATGAGATGGCTCTGCACATATTTCTTAATCAGAGGAATTTTCTTGACTACTGCTGCTACTGACGGCCTCCTACTGGATTGCAGCTCCACCCTCAAAACACCTGACACCATTCATTCATTCACAAATATTTATTGCAAGTCTAGAATCCTCTAGGCACTATTCCAAGTCCTGGAGATACAGTTGGAAAACAGACAATTCCTGCCTTCGGGAGCTTACTTTCTAGTGAGGCATTCTTTGCATAATATCATAATGAGATTCAAGGTCAGGATTCACAAACCCAATGACTCTAGAGGCTGAATGGGTAGCAGCCATGAACACAGTGATTTAGTTATAAGATTAAAGAGAGTGGTGGGGACTCTAGAGACAGCAGATCTCATACTCCGTCCAAAGGAGGAAGCTGCTATTTGGATCCAGACAATTGTTTCCACACAATTCAGGTTCATTGCTTTCAGACCTGGTTTATCGGTAGAAGCCAGAAACAGAGATTTCTATGAGAATTTCCAATTTTTAAAACCCAGAAAAAATAAAACTAAATTAATCTGATGGCTAGGTCCTATCTGAAAAAGATCTACTTATGATTCCTGCTCTTGATGTCCAGTGGAGACGGTTGGGAATGGAGAAGCAGAGTTAATCAACTATAAATCCTGGAGTCAGATAGGATTTAAACCAACCAAAGATATGGTTTCAAACTAGCTTCACCATTGACCACTAATGTGTAATAAGGTTACTTTTTAAAAGCAGATTAGTTAAGCTCCTAAATTTTAATCTCACTCTATGTAAAACAGGAATAAAATCATAGAAACATTGCATTGAGCAACCCACACCTGGTACATAGTGAGACCACAGTAAATGTTAATTGTTAGAACTGTTGAGGTCCTGGCAGGAAAAAGATGTACATTTAAAGATATTAACTGAAGGAATTTAGTTGTTCTATTTATAGAGGCATATACAAGGTTTGGGGAAAATGCATAACTAGTACCATTTAGATAAATAGGAGAAAAGATAATTCATCATATACAACAGATCCTTAGGGCATGAAGGCTTAATTCTCATGATAAACCCCATTAAAAAAAAAAAACCTAAGTTTTAGTGCCTTTTAAAAACAAAGGTTTAGGAACATATTATGCTAAGTGATGTCAGTCAGAGTAAGACATATACCATATGTTTTCACTCATAGGTGGATCTTGAGAAACTTAACAGAAGACCATAGGGGAGAGGAATGGAGGAAAAAAAAAGTTACAGAGAGGGAGGGAGGCAAACCATACTCACTTGGATACTGAGAACAAACTGAGGGTTGATGGGGGTGAGGGAGAGGGGACAGTGGGTGATGGGCATTGAGGAGGGCACTTGTTGGGATGACCACTGGGTGTTGTGTGGGAACCAATTTGTCAATAAATTATATTAACAAAAAAACAAACAAACAAAGGTTTATTTCTCATTCATGCAAAGTATCTAATGACGGTTGGCTGGGAATTTTGCACCACATCTCCTCCTTCAGAAACTTAGGCAGATAGTGCCTTCACCATCCAGAATGTCTCTGGTTGCTGTGACAGGGGGAAAAACAGTGATTTTCACACCGCCTCATAAACTTCCACCTAGAAATGACACATGTCAATTCCACTTGCATTTCAGTGACCAAACCAAGCTACAGTCACTTCTAACTTTAAGGCAGCAGGGAAGTGCCCTTTGACATGCCTGGAAGGAGGAGAAGGAAAATATTTGCGAGCAGGCCTAGTGACTACCATACAACATTAGCAAGAGGTAGGTGAGATGGACATTCACTGGCACCTTGATAGCAGTGTAAATTGACACAGATTACCTAGAAAGCAAATTGAAAATGTGTGCTAAGGGTCTAAAGGGAAGTTCATTCTCCTCTTCAAGTAACCTTCCCTTAGTAGAAGTAGAAACCCAGGCAAAGATTATGAATAAATGTGTGTGTTGAAGTGCTACATATACAAACAAACAAACAAACAAACAAACAAAAACAACTAGAATGTCCAATAGCAGGACAATAGTCAAATAAATCAAAATACAGCCATATTATGGAAAAGTCTGTAGTGTTCTAAAATGTTGTTTTTGAAGAGTGTTTAGTGACATGGGAAAATGCTCACAACAAATAAAAGTTAAGTGAAGAATAGAATATTATACTATACAAATTAACATGAAAACAAAGTACTAAGAAGAAAGGCAAAGGAAATAAGTATTAATGATGGTGATCTCTAGATAAGTGTTATTTTCTTGTTTATCTGTATTTATTTATCTATACAGATAAGTATTTTTTTCATAATCAGGAAAAAATATTATTAAAAACATATGTAAGGTTATTCATTACAGCAATTTTTATAACTGCAGAAATTGAAAACATCTAAACTCCATCAATAGGAAGTTGGTTAAATGAATTATAGTTCAGTTAAATAATAGATTATGATAAAACACTTAAAAATTAAGATCTATTTCATCTGCTATGGTACATTTGTTACGCTACATTAAGGAAAAAAAGCAAGGTGCATAAAACATAGTATACTTCCATTTGCATAAACATGTACACACAAGCACACATTTCTGAAAAGATTGTATAAAAAATTGTAAAAGTGGTTTC
Organism: Herpailurus yagouaroundi; assembly: GCF_014898765.1. NCBI lineage: Eukaryota > Metazoa > Chordata > Mammalia > Carnivora > Felidae > Herpailurus > Herpailurus yagouaroundi. The sequence continues at coordinate 59,866,025 of NW_024412377.1, forward strand.
CTTTGGGTGGGGAAAGCTAGGAGAGCAGAGAGCTGTGGGGAAAGGAAAATTTCAACTCTTAATCCTTTACCTTATTTGATTTTTAAAAAATTGTGTGTGCTTTATCTTGAGTTATAGTATATAAGCAAATAATAAACAAATAAATAAATCAGATCCTGGCTCTGGCAGACACAACATAACTACCGGTCACCTTCCCTGCCCTTTTGCTGTCTTTAGAACATTTCACTAAATGCCTCAGTCCTAGGCTGGGTCATTGTTATGGCTTAACAAGGTTTAGGGATTAAGAATGATTTCATTGATCTGTCTGCCATTCTGCGCATAAATAACAAAGGGTTCCTCAAGGAGGCTGGACTCAGGCACAGGGAACAGGAGCCATCCTTTCACCTGGGCTACAGGCATCTGGCACCCTTGCCAGGGACCCATGTGCCAAAAAGACAAAGGTCTCGATTTGGCTGATATTGAACACTTCCTACCAACAGTTGACATCTTAAGCCCAGGCCTTTGTGGCTGCTTAGGGCCATTTAATTCTTGGGAGTTACTTCTATCCATGGATACTGAGCTGGACCAATCACTGTAAACAATCTCAGGGTCAACTTTTCTGAAGAAAGAAAGGCTCTAATGCTGATGCAGGAAACTTACTCTCAGCTTCCCAGAGCAAGGCATTTCTAATGCTAGGTCCCAGTACAAGTTTGGTAAGAGAACAGTCAAATGTAGAAGAGAGTTTACTCTCAACCATTATTCTGAAACTGGGCTCTATTGTTCTCCGGGTTTCTGCCACACAAGCCTTCTCTCAGTACCTCCAACAGCATATGTTCCATCCTTCCCATCCTTGCTGGGCATGGTCTGTGACAAATGTTCTGATTCACACAGCAATTCCCCTATCTAGGCACCAAGGATATAGTAGTGAACAGAACTGAAGAACCATCTCTACTCTTGTGGAGTTTATGTTCAGGCAGACACACACAAATAATAAACAAAATTCAAAAAGCAAAATAGACAGTATGACACAAGTTCTATGGAGTTAAATAAAGCAGGATGTGGGTAGGGAGACCCAGAGGGAGACCTTACTCCACAGGTGAAGCTCGAGTGAAGATCTGAAGGCAACAAGGGAGGGAGCCATGTGGATATCAGGGGAAACAAGCTTCACGAAAAGTGGCTGAGTTCTACCCCTAGTTCAAAAGATAAAAGATAGTCAGCTAAGATGTAGGAATAATATTTTAAAATTTCTCCAATGAAATGCTTTAAAATTTATTTCCAAGATCTGAGCAGTTATAAGAAATAATTTAAATGTCCAACAGTGGCTATATTGTAGTATGATCATGAAATGGATTATGATCTAGTCCTTAACAACTATGGATTTATAAAGAATATTTAATAAGGTGGTAAAACACACTTGAACTAAAATGTCAAGTGAAAAAAGTAGAATGCAAAATTATATTCTAGTTTGTCTTGTTCACTGTGATAAATTAGTTTAGCAGCCCAAAAAGTGCTGGTATATTGTAGATACATAATAAGCACTAGTAAATACCTATTGATTAAGTTAATTGTTCAGTTTAGCTATGGTGGGGAAAACCTAGAAGATACATCAAATTATTAATGGTGGTTGGCCCTCAGTGATGAAATTCTTCATAATTTTCTGTGGCTTCCAAGTTTTCTACATTGAGAACAAGTATTACTTATTTTTTAAAAACAGGATTTAAACACATAGTATTGCATCTGAACCCTTCTGCCGTGGACACATTTGGCTGCATTTGCCATGACTTTAGTGGCCACATTAATGGCCGTAGATTTCTTCACCAAGCCTGAAGTATCAGGAACCTTCCTGGGGGGCATTATCGAAGAATTTCCAACATCAAATGTGTATTCGGGGGCCAGAAAATGTGTTATTCTTTTTATATTATGTGTTCTCGGCTTTGGCTTCACATTGGAATCATCTGGAAGCTGTACTGCACACCAACTAAATTATATTTTTGGAGGTGGGACCAAAGTATCAGTATTTTTAAAGCTCTGCAGAGGATTCCAACATGCACCAGAGTTGACAACAACTGTCTTATGTATGTCTTATTTTGTTTTCTGAATAAGTATTTCAATCCCCAATGTATATATGAGGAACTGAGGTTCATAGAGGTGAAGGTCAGTTTGCCCAAGGGCATATGTTAGGAAAAAGGAGAGCAGATGATTTAACTGCAGAGCTGATGGAAATCACTTGGCCTGATATTTTTGCTTAAGGTAGCCAATATGCAGAGATGAAACTGGAAGGACTTACTCCAATGCATAGGCTAGTCCTTTTGAGTAAGTACCAAAAGTGAGGTTTCTATGCCCTGCTTGGGACTCTTTCCAACTATTCATCACTGCTGAGACAGGGAGGATAACAGAGCGCACGGCACACGCACACAGACACACACACACACACACACACACACACACACACACACACACATGCACGCACATAAAACTGTGTCTGTGATTTCCACCTCTGCCTCTGGCATCATAAGAATTCCAGGTCTAGTTCTATCTAGTCCCACCAGCATGAGACAGGAGCTTCCCTCTCATGCTAAGACATGGCCTCTAGGAGTGCAGAGTCCATTCAAGGATGCTGAGAATCCTGGGCCATTAAATGAGGGCTGTCTGCATGGGGTGGTTGTATGGGGGTCTTAAGCCCAGAAAATCATTTCCTGGTTATTGGGGACCATCCAGCCAATGGTTGGTCATCCTCACTGATTGTGACAAAGAGAAATGGGTGCTATTTTAGCTGCCACCTGGCTCCTTCTGATAAATGGAGTCTGCTGTGTTTATCAGTCTTACATTGTTGAGTCTCCTTCCTTTTTTCTCAACCCAATGACTTTTTTCTAGTCAAAAGGTGGGGCAACTATTTTGCAGGTATCCATTAGAATGCTCCTTCTGTTTCATATTTTGGAAATTGATAGCATGGGCTTATGGCCTTTATATCTTGATTCTGTAGTGGGTGACTCATGCCTTGTATCAGAAACAGGGTGGAGTGGGGACAGGCCTTTAGGGTCATACTCATCTTATCCTGTTGACTGAAGGTACAATGCAAACATGGAGAGGAAATCAAAATGACTGATAAAGCAATGCCTTCCTGTGACAAAAACAACAGGCCAAGCACCTCAATGTAGGCTTTAAAATGCTTCTTTTGCCCCTGAGTCAATGTATGTGAAACTGAACTGGGTATTATTAATATTACTGCAGCCATTATCTCGGCTTCAGGCTACCTACATTAAAGCTGAAAAGACATCTCCTGGCCAGAAGCCTGGCCCTCTAACAATTGATTTCCTTTTCAGGCAGTCCAGAAAGTTCTCTTAGAGGGCTGCATAAACCACCACGCACTCTGACCGGATAGAACACATGGCATAAATATAAAAGGTCACCTTGGACTCGGTAGAGTTGGTGAATGCCAATGAGCTGGAGCTCCCTGAAACCTCAGCTTATACAAAGCTGAGTGCTAACTTTGCCTTCAGGCCTAGGCCTCTGCCTCTGATGCCCATGCTGACCTTAATAGAAAGGGTTTGTCCCACTGAGGGACCTCTTCAGGATTGCTCACACAGGAACTGATCCATCCAAGGTACTCAACCTGCTAAAAGCTCTGGCTAGGCTCTTTTGCAAGCTAGCTTTTTTTCTTCTTTTTTTTCTTCATATCATTATTTACAGATTGGGTTTTCCCCTCCATGACATGAGGAAAAATAATAACAGGGAGGCTCATGAAATTGCAGAATCACGGAACACAGTTCTATGTGCCCTTTCTACAGGCACACCCTCTCAGCTACATGCAGGAGCCTAATTCTTATTATTCCGTGGGCGTTTTGCCCAGAAGTGAGCTTCAAAGAAATAGGAACATAAAGACCCACATGTCAACAGGTCTACAGCAGACCTGAGAATCTCATCGGAATGGGAGACCCAGCACTCCCTAATATTAACTTCTCATCCTGAGAATCTCATCGGAATGGGAGACCCAGCACTCTCTAATATTAACTTCTCTGTCTCAGTCCCATTGCACTGGTCTAAGTCAGTTGAAAATTTTGTCTTCCACTAAAATACACACCTTATTGGGAAAGGTTCTGCTTCTGGTTACGTATCAACATCTCTTCAGGAGTCTGTAGTGTGCACAGGGACTTCCTGCACTCAAATCCATGTTCCAGCACCTAGTAATCAGGTGAATTTGGGCCTGTTCTTGAATTTCCCTCAGGCCTTGGTGCACCCATCAGTAAAATGGAGGTTACAATAATATCTAGGGATATTTAGCTATCCTTAAAGCTCTATTTTATTCCCTAAAAGTAGGGTTGATCAAGAAAGTCATGTGGGCAGAATGGGACACTTCTGGGGAAAAGAGATCAAGAAGAGGTGGAAAGGGACATGGAAAAAAGAAAGCTGTGGGCACTGGAATAGAAGTACCATTTCTAAATTGTGTTTCTGGTCTCTCTTGCAGACAAGTGCACAAAACCAGGTAGAGATGGTGACATAGAGATTGGGGCCCCAGCATGAGTGGGATATATAGCACTGGCAGGATGTGAAGGGATGCGTGAGTGGCAAATAACAACACTTTACCGTTTTGAGGGGTTAAATTTACATTAAAATTATAGTTATAATGAATTATTCTGTAGAAAATCTAAAAGAGCAAAAAGAGAAAAAATTTAAATCAATATTTCTACTATCCACTGACCATTTTGATGTATTTCATTCCAATATTTTTTTCATGCAGAACTTATATAACTAATATGCATTTGTCCTACTTTACATCCAATTTTAACACAATATTGAGATCATATTTCGAACTACTTTTTCCCTACTTACTACAGCTTGCGCACTTTCCTCTTATTAAATATGGCTTTTAATAGCTACATTATATTCTATCATATGGGTTCATTTATCCAATTCACTATAAACATTTAGGCTATTTCTATTTTTGTTATTATAAATCATATAGAAAAGAACATCTATACACATAAATCTTTACATGCATGTCTAGTAACTTCTGCAGGGTAAATTCATAGAAGTGGGATTAACAGATGAAGAGTTACATTCATTTTGAAGTACCTGGATATATACTGCCCTCTTTCTTGCTGTACACACACAGGAATGTCAGTTATAATTCAATCACCGTTTCTTCCTCCCTCCACTTTCTTCCTTTGGCTACATATTTGTCATCCTTGTATACTCAGTTCAAGCATCACCTTTCCCAGGAAGCCTTTCCCAACCCTTCCAGACTTGTTTAGATGCCCCTATTCTATACTTTTATAGCCCTAGCTCTTCACTCTATAAAATATTAGATTGCACTCGCTAATTTACCTGTATGTCTATCTGGCTAGACTAGAAACACATTAGGGTAGAGTAATTTCTATAATCCTGGCACCTGGGATATAACAGATGTTCAATAGGTTGGTCTGAGTCAATGCAAAGCAAGCACTTGAGTAGGCTGGTGCTCTGCAGGGGTATATGTGGCACACTTCTCTGCTTACATAGGCCTCCTCCATCATAACCTCTTTAGGTAATGCACTCCAGGTAATGTGCTCTATTGACCTCCAGGTCAATGAAAATGCTGACTCGGATTATTATACCTCCTGTGGAAGGCTGATCTACATACAAGATCAAGGGAAAATAACTTGTAAGTCTTGTCTAAAAGAAGCCATGGCTCTTAAAAATCATGACCTTTGGTCTGGAAAACAGGGCCCTGAACAGGACACAGAAGGCAATTAAGAGGATCACAGATTCTTAAATATGAAAGGAAATTATGAGACTACTTTGGATTACAGCTCAATGTATCAACGCCTAGAGAAGTATGGATAATAAGCCTTATACCATACATTTTTCTAAGGATTGAAAGAACAACAAATGTTGAGTCCTCATAAATATCTGGTATGTAATATTTGCTCAATAAATTTATTAATTAATTCAGTCTTTTATTCAGCCAATATTTACTATCTCTTGAATGCATTATGACTGAATTGTGTCCTCTCAAAATCTGTATCAGTTGAACCCCCTGTATTTGGAAATATGGGCATTAAGGAGGTAATAAGGTTAAATGGGGGTATATGGGTAGAGACCGATTCTTACAGGACTTGTGTCCTTGTAAGAAGAGGAAGAGACACCAGAGCACTCTCTCTCTCTGCATACACTGAGGAAGGCCCTGTGAGGATGGAGCAAGAAGTTGGCCATCTATAAGCCAAGAAGAGAGGCCTCACAAAAAATCAACCCTGACAATACCTTGGTCTTAGAATTCTAGCCTCAAGAACTTTGAGAAAACTAATTCTGTTTAAGCCACCCAGTCTGTGGTATCTTGCTATGGCAGCCCAAGCTGACTAATAAATGTGCCATGGTCTGACAGCTAATATGTGGTAGTGCTCATCCCCAGTGTAACTTGTGCTAGGAAACCGTAAAAAGACCCCTGAGATAAAATGCAACATTATCCTTTTGATCAGTAAGGGGTCTCTGTTTTCTCATTATTCAAGGATGCTTCCCTGCTCCCAATTAGAAAGGCATCCATTCATTACGTTCTATAAATTGCCACCTCTTCAAGACTGACACCCAGTTCTATGACCTCTACAGAAAGGTTAGAAGAGGCAGCTTGCTGTTCCAGAAAGAGTGAGCACTTTTGAGTCACAAAGACGCAAGTCTGAACCTCAAATCTGTCACTTAACTAGATCTGGGACTGTGGAAAAGTCACTTCACCTCTATGAGTCTTAGTTTCCTCATTTGCAGAATGGGTTACATTGTGGCAAACAGAAAAATAGCCCCCCCCCCAATATGTCCATATTCTAATCCCCAGAACCTGTGGCATATGTTACCCTATGTGGCAAAAGAAACTTTGCAAATGTCATTAAGAATAAGGACCTTGAGATGCAGAGATTATCCTGCCTTATCCCGGGGGGGTGGGGGTGGGTAGGAATCTAATCATATGAATCCTTAAAGGTGGAGCATCTTTCCTGGTTGTTGTTGGATGCAGTGTGGCAATGGAAGTGTGCCAGAGAGATAGCGGCATGAGAAGAATTTGGCCTAATGTTGCTGGCTTTGAAGATGGAGGAATGGGTCACACGTCAAGGAACGCACATCATCTCTAAAAACTAGAAAAGATGGGGCGCCTGGGTGGCTTGGTCGGTTAAGCGTCTGACTTCGGCTCAGGTCATGATCTCACAGTCCGTGAGTTCAAGCCCCGCGTCGGGCTCTGTGCTGACAGCTCGGAGCCTGGAGCCTGTTTCAGATTCTGTCTCCTCCTCTCTCTGCCCCTCCCCTGTTCATGCTCTGTCTCTCTCTGTCTCAAAAATAAATAAACATTAAAAAATAAAATAAAATAAAATAAAAAATAAATAAAAATAAAAAAACTAGAAAAACAAGGGAACAGATTCTCCCCTAGAACTTCTAAAAAAGAATGCATCTCTGTTGACACCTTGATTTTAGCCCAGTGACACACATGTTGCACTTCTGACCTACAGAACTTAATTTGTGTTGTTTTAGCCACTAAGTATGTGGTTCTTAGTAACAGCCACTGTATGAAGCTCATACTATTTTATTCAATTGTTATAACTTTTATTTTATTTTATTTTTTTTATTTTTTTTTCAACGTTTATTTATTTTGGGGACAGAGAGAGACAGAGCATGAACGGGGGAGGGGCAGAGAGAGAGGGAGACACAGAATCGGAAACAGGCTCCAGGCTCTGAGCCATCAGCCCAGAGCCCGACGCGGGGCTCGAACTCACGGACCGCGAGATCGTGACCTGGCTGAAGTCGGACACTTAACCGACTGCGCCACCCAGACGCCCCTTGTTATAACTTTTAAAAGAGAATATATGCTTGTCACTTCAGAGACCCACTATACAGACTCATTCACAGTCCTTTGAGGGAGGACAGGAGATCATTATTGAAAAAAAGTGCTGTTTATATTTAAATGTCTCATCATAAGGGAAGTGAAAAAATCAATAAACAAGAGTCCCTTAACCACAGGTGATGAATGTGTGGTTGCATCCATTCTCCACCCATCTTTTTGCAGCATTTGATTGAATCAGCACCAGCTAGCTGGCACAAGCTCTTCTTCCCACGGCCAAACAAAGGCCTGGCTGACAGTCCCAAGCAGAGCCTACCTTCTGATCTGATAACACATCTTCTCTCTCCACCCCACTGAAGGCAGTCTCATAATGGACTTTTTAAGCCTTATGCTGAGGCATGCACATGACCCAATCACAGTCTGGGGTTCAATTTTGTTGTTGCCATTTCCTGGTTGTGTGACCTTGGGCAAGCACCACATCTCTTTGAGCCCTAGATTTCTCTTTTGTATTTTGTGTTCTTAAAAATGTTTATTTATTTATTTTCAGAGAGAGAGTGTGAGCACAAGTCGGGGAGGGACAGAAAAAGAGGGAGAGAAAGAGAATCCCAAGCAGGCTCCACACTGTCAGTGCAGAATCTGACACAGGGCTCGATCTCACAAGCCTCAAGATCATGACCTGAGCCAAAATGAAGAGTCAGAGTCAGAGGCTTAACCAACTGAGGCTTAACTAACCCCAGCACCACAGATTTCTCTTCTGATAATAAAGGGTAAGTTCTACTTTATACGGTTGGTCAGAGCAGGAAAAGAGATATTTGCAAATTGCTTAATATAGTGCCTGCTACATAGAAGTTGCTTATAAATGCATTAATTTATCCAAAAATATAAAAGGAACACTAAAAAATAAATATATATGTATATAAATGCATCAGAAATGTATGCTACATGCATAAACATAAATATATTGTTATATATGCCTATATAAATATAAATATATATAATTACAAACACACATCCCCCAAATAAGACTTAGGGCTTGTCCTCAAATCTTCCACAGTCCAGTAGAGACAGAACAGGTAAAATAGGCAATGATAAGATAATGTAATAAGTGCTAAAGTACCAGGAGTACCAGGTACCAGGTAAGGTACTAGGAGGCAGTATCTGGTACTATGGGTTTAAAGGGGAGAGGCAACTAATCCAGCTCATGTGATCAGGGAAGACTTCTGGGTGAAGTCACTTCTAAAATTAATCCTTCAGGATTAACACTAATTGGGTAGGTAAAAGATAGAGGAATTGCATATTATATGCAGGTTGGTAGCAAGTACAAGACCTAATGCAAGGGTGAACACACCAAAAAATGAAGAAATGAACATAATTTAATATGACAGAGTTGGAAAGGAAAGGAAGTGTAGAGAAACTGCTTATTGACAGAACTGTTATGTGTGGGTGTGACTATTATTACCAGGTGTACCAAACAAAAGATATCTGCATTAGTATCCAGCCCATTTCTCTCCTGAGCCTACTAAGGAAAATTCTGGTTGCCACTCGACTCTGTCCTGAAACTTAATGGGAAGACTGGGGTAATTAATGAAGTAGAGAAGGGCTGAAACAGGGAGAGAATAATTTGCCAGAAGAAATGAGAACCTAAGAGGAGAGAAAGATTGGTGAGGAGGAGCAGAGCCTTAGTGTTTCCTTAAACAGCTGTAGTAAAGCTTCAAATTAGTTTCAATTTTTCCAACTATTACTTATTTGAATTTGATTTCATGCCAAAAGCAGACTTTCTAGGGCCTGGTTTTATACAGCTGACACATACATGAATACATCTGAACCTTTTCCAGACAGACTATTTTATTTATTGTTCCTTTGAAATACCTGTCTCTAACCCTTATGCCATTTGTCCTGCTTGGAATGCGTTCTGTACTTCTCTAAATCCTTCCCATTCTTTAAGGCCTAACTTATACTCCATGTGCTCCCTCAAAGCTGTCCCAGCATAGAGAAATGCCCCTTAAATTACTTTAATGTCTTTGTTGTCTGAATTGAAGACTTTAGTACTTATTGTCCAAAAACTCTTCACAAAACTTCAAAGAAAAATATACAAGAAAATGCATCACTCCTTAAGACCATTGTCCTAAAGGAACAATTACACAAATCCCTTCCAATCCTTAATTATGAGTATAGATAATCAATGATATTATAACTATGCTAGGAATTTTGATTTCATCAGTTTTTTAAAAGTATGCCTCTATTATTTTTTTAAGTTTTTAGTTCCAATTATTTAACATACAGCGTTATCTTAGTATCAGGAGTACAATGTAGTGATTTAACACTTTCATACATCACTCTGGGCTCATCACATGTGCTCCCTTAATTCCCATCACCTATTTCACCCAGCCCCCAACCCCCCTCCTCCCCTCTGGTAACCATCAGTTCTCTATAATTGAGGGTCTGTTTCTTGATTTTGCTCTCTCTTATTTTTTTTTCTCCTTTGCTTGTTTGTTTTGTTTCTTAAATTCCACACATGACTGAAATTATATGGCATTTGTCTTTCTCTGACTGACTTATTTTTCTTAGCATAATACTCTCTAGCTCCATCCATGTTGTTGCAAATGGCAAGATTTCATTCTTTATGGCTGAGTGATATTCCATTATATATGTACCACAACTTCTTTACCTATTCATCAATTGATGGACACTTGGGCTGTTTCCATATTGTGGTTATTGTAAATGGTGTTTCTATAAACACAGGGGTGCATGTATACCTTTGAATTAATGTTCTTGAATTCTTTGGGTAAATACCTAGTAGTGTGACTACTGGATCACAGGGTAGTTCTATTTTTAACTTTTTGAAGAACCTCTGTACTGTTGTTCACCATCTCTGTACCAGTTTGCATTCCCACCAATAATGAAGCAGAAGAAAGAGAAATTAAGAAAACAATCCCATTTATAATTGCATCCAAAATAATAAGATACCTAAGAATAAACCTAACCAAAGAGATGAAAGACTTATACTCTGAAAACTAAAACACTGATGAAAGAAACTGAAGATGACACAAAGAAATCAAAAGACAAAACATCATGGAGGTATATATACAATATACAATTGTGTGTGTATATATGTATGTATGTATGTATATATGTATGTATGTATGTATGGAATATTAATCAGCCATAAAAAGGAATGAAATCTTGCCATTTGCATCAACATGGATAAAGCTAGAGAGTATTATGCTAAGCAAAGTAAGTCAGTCAGAGAAAGACAAATACCATATAATTTCACTCATGTGTGGAATTTAAGAAACAAAACAAATGAGCAAAGAAAAAAATGAGAGAGAGGCAAACCAAGAAAGAGACTCTTAACTATAGAGAACAAACTGACAGTTACCAGAAGGGAGATGAGTTGGGGATGGGTTAAACAGGTGATAGGGATTAAAGAGTATATCTGCTGTGATGAGCCCAGGGTGATGTATGGAAGTGTTGAATCACTATATTGTATACCTGAAACTAACACTACACCTTATGTTAACTAACTGGAATTTGAATAAAAACTTAAAGAAATGGAAATACATTCCATGCTCATAAATCAGAAGAACAAACATTATTAAAATGTCTATACTACCCAAAACAATCTACACAGTTAATGCAATCCTTATCAAAATACCAGCAACAGTTTTCACTGAACTAGGACAAGGAATGCTAAAATTTGTATAGAACCATAAAGACCCTGAATATCCAAAGCAATCTTGAAAAAGAAAAGCAAAGCTTGAGGCATCACAATTCTGGATTTCAAATTATATTACAAAGTTGTAGTGATCAAAACAGTATGGTACTGGCACAAAAACAGACACATAGATCAATGGAGCAGAATAGAAAACCCAGAAATAAATCCACAATTATATGGTCAATTAATCTTCAATAAAGCAGTAAGGAATATCCAATGGGAAAAAGAATGTCTCTTCAACAAATGGCATTGGGAAAACTGGACAGCAACATGCAAGAGAAAGAAACTGGACCACTTTCTTACACCACAGACAAAAATAAATTAAAAATTCTCAATGTGAGACCTGAAACCATAAAAAGACTGGAAGAGAAAACAGGCAGTAACTTCTTTGACATCAGCCATAGCAACTTCTTTCTAGGTATGTCTTCTGAGGCAAGGGAAACAAAAGCAAAAATAAACTATTGGGACTACATCAAAATAAAAAAGCCTCTCACAGCAAAGGAAACAATCAACAAAACTAAAAGGCAACCTACAGAATGGGAGAAGATATTTGCAAATGATATATCTGATAAAGGGTTAGTATCCAAAATATATAAAGAACTTACACAACTCAACACCCAAAAACCAAATAATCCAATTAAAAAATGGGCAGAAGACATGAACAGACATTTCTCCAAAGACATCCAGATGGCCAACAGGTCCATGAAAAGATACTCATCATCACTTATCATCAGGGAAACACAAGTCAAAACTACAATAAGATATCACCTTATTCCTGTCAGAATGGCTAAAATCAACAACTGAAGAAACAACAGGTGTCGGCAAGGATGTGGGAAAAAGGAATACTTATGTACTGTTGGTGAAAATGCAAATTGACTTCATCTTTTAACTTTCTACCTTACAATGTTAGTGACATTTTTATGTCTAGAGTGCATGCCCCGTCTACCTTTCTAGCTTTTATATAGCATGGTATCTTATAAGGTTGTAATCTTAAATTTCTGGTAGAGAGCAGTGCCTCAAATAGAGAAGATGCTCAATAAATGTTAAGTCCTCCCTTGAACAGTTAAAAGTTCCCTAGAGAAGGGATGTATCATTTTTTTTTTTTTTGTCTTTAAAATCTCAACAACTTAACAAAGGTCACAAACTCAAACATCTCTAGGAACCAAGCAGGTCTTGTTAATTAATAAAACAGGCTGCGTATAGGGTGATTTGGACAGGTTTAGTACATTGCAGTGGTTTTACCAGCTTGTTTAAGAACCAATTGTTATACTGTGAAGACTTCTGTGGGCCAGTTTAAACAAAGCTTTAATAACTTACCACTACATAAATTACATTAGAAAACAAAGGTAATAAATACTAAAAACTCATCACTTCCTAACTATTTTAATGTGTTGCCTTACCTATGTTTCTGAGGTTGTGTCTATTGTACTAGTATGATGGAAATGCCATAGTGTGTGTTCCTGTGCATCTCTTTCCAGTCCTCACCCAGTGATGTCAAGTTGGTTGGTTGAAACTGGCTATGGTGGGAGTTTGGACATTAAGGAAATTGGCTAACGCTACAAATCAGTGTTTGGCCTATTGTTTTGTTGATTTTCTACTGAAGAGAGTGATGACAAAAATGTCATTAATGATGATAAAAGTAAAACTGTATTACCTTTCAGTCATTACATGATGAGTAGCATAAAAAATTGAGACAATAGTTTTCTAGTATTCAGAACCTAGTTTGTGATTCAGTAAAGAAGTCACTTGTGTTATTGAAGAACCAGTGAAGTTCTTTAATGCTAGGTAAAATACAGGATGTCTAGTTAAGTTAATTTATTTATTTTAGTAATCCCTATACCCAACATGGGGCTCAGACTCACAACCCTGAGGTCAAGAGTTGCATGCTTTTCCATCTAAGCCAGCCAGGCAGCCTAGTCAAATTTAAATTTAAACTGACAAAAATATTTGTAGCCTAAGTATGTCTCAACTATTGTTCAGAACATACTTATACTAAAATTTTATTTTTTGCTTATCTGAAACTTAAATTTAACCGAGCCTTCTGTATTTTTATTTGTCAAGTCTGGCAATCTTAGACATATATCTTCATTGTTGCAATTTTATCTTACGTGTTAACATAGATAAAAATATCAACAAACATTCACGTTGGAAATGTACTTGTCAGTTGCAGTTGGCTATGGATAAAAGAGTTTGATGAAAGGTATAGAATAATCCTGTGAGAATCAATTGGCTTTATGAAATTTACAATAAAGAATATTGTATATTTTATTATTATTTACAAATTTTATGCTACACATCCTTTTTATCAGCAATGTATGTGTGTATGTATACATATATACCCATATACACACATTTTATTATTTTTTGGAGAACTGGTCATTAAACATTCATCAACAAACAACTGGGACATTGAGATGGTAATCAACCATCACTTGAGAATGCATAAAATTCTATGCATATAAACACTATCCTTCTAAACAAAACTTCTTCACGCTACCCTCTTCCCACTGCCATTTTTGCTGTGTCAGACCTATGACAGGTCAAGGTCAGGGCCCACTTGAATAATAACAGTAGAGTTCACAGTTTTGAGAAATCAATCATCTCCAAAGCATATAAACACAAGCAAATGAAATAGGTTCTCTCCCTGTATAAAGGCTAAGTTTTAAAAAAAAATGAAGAAGGAAGATCTTTCTTCCCTAACCCTCCACTCTTTTTGTGAGCCCCATCCCAATTATCTGAACTGTTGCACACCATGCCCATCTCTACCTGACTACCCATTTAAGCTAAGAAGGCATCTCTGGGTGCCATCGGGCTCTGACATATGGAACTTACAACCACAAGTCAATAGCATTTCCATTCTTGCCAGAGTGGTGTTCATATTGGGAAGACTGAGGCAGCTGGCAAGCCTGAGTAGTTATGCTCCTGCTGCTATTCTCTCTGACCAGAGGCCACCCGGATCTTGCTTAGGCAGTTCTGGAGCCCAAGAGGCTTCTGGAATGCAGAATTCCTCTGAATCAATACAGTTAAACACAAAGTGCAGGAAGCATGTCCATGAGGAGGTATCATTAGACTCTCTCATTCCCAAAGAGGCAAATTGGTGAGGGCAGAAAGGAAGATAAACTGGGCTTCCAATCCAGATGCCTGGAGAGAGTCAGGGGGTCCAAAGAGACCATGTTTTTCCATCACAAAGCTTAGCTCAGCTCCTGATTGATTCTCTTGCCATACATTTGCTTTGTGTTAGCAATAAGAAAGTATCAACAAACTTCAGAGCAATAAATATTCTGTTACTTATTTTATGTGTGGTAGTGTTTCTCTCCAGAATGAGAAAACACACACTAGAAACAACAACAACAACAATCTCTGGGGGTGTTAATACTACAATTACCCCCAGTTATATATTCCCAACCCCAAATCTATGCCTTAGGCCAGCATTTCCCAAAGTGGGCTCAGTCAGATGTTTATGTATATTTTATAGAAAGAAGGGGAAAGGGTTCCAATGTCAAATAAGTTTGTGATATTGCAGGCTTAAAGTTTTAATTTTTGTTTTCCTGCTGGACTTCTCAGACCTTTAATGTGATAATGTACTTTGGGAATCTATTCGCTAGAGTAAAGTTCACTACATTTTCCAAATTTATTTGAATCAAGAACCCCCGTTTCATGGAGTATCTTGAGGAAGAAGTGTTCTGTAGAGGAGACTTTACAAAACTCTTAGGGTCCCACTACTTTCAACACCATCTCATTAACCAACAATAGATTGACATTCACATTTCCATGACTGTTCATCTACTCTCTTCTCTCATCTTCAACTATTAAAGGATTTCTCTTCCTTCAAGGCTCTTCAGGTGCTCTCAGAGCCTCTATCATAATTCCCTCCTCTCCTTTCTTTGCTCAAACAAGACTTGCTGGATACCAACATCACCATCATTATCATAAGCCCCTGAAAGGCAGTGGGGCTTGGTGGGGAAAGCCTGTACTAGAAGCCACAGGGCCTGGAGCCAAGTTCCAGCCCTGAATCACCTTAATCAGGGTACTTTACCTTTTAAAGGTTTAGTTTCCTTTTACGTAAAACAGGAATAATATTTTTTGTCACAAATTCATGATGATAATCTCATGAAAGGGTTTCATGAAAGTACTTTATTATCCTAAAATTAAACTGGAAAACTATTATTAACCTTATATTCCTAAATTCCTCTGATCATAAAATCACCTAGGATACTTATTAAAAAGAGAAGTTTGTCTGAAAAGTCTGTTTCCATGGGTGGGACCTGAAATCTGTGATTTTAACAAGCATCCCAGGTGATTTTTACCATTAGAAGAATTTATAAGGTTCTGAATTATCTGAAAGAAATGAGGAACGAATGATGAATTTAACAGCAAGAGCTACAGAAAAGTGTGAGATATTTGGTTGGGGGCAAGGTCAAGGAAGAAAACTCTACAGGGCTCCTCCTATTTATTACACCAGGTAAGCATGTGAATAACCCTTCACTGGGCAAAGCTAGGCTGGGCATTTAACCTTTGGAGTACATACTCCAAAAATATATATTATTAAATATCCCACTATTAAATATCAAAATTTATCCTGGTTACTTATTTATTTGAATCTTAAATCTTTTTTAAAATATCAATTATAACCTTGTGGACCATCATAATAGAGATCATAATTCAAGAAATCAATCTCACTACATTTCTAATCAAGGATTTGCTCAGCATAAGAGAAGGGGCAAAACACATGGGCGCACATGTGCGTGTGTGCACCCCCCCACACACACACCTGCCACATCTGCCACTTATAACTCTTTATATAATTGTTGAAGTGCTCACAACTCACACACAAATAAAGGATCCCATCTCTGAAATGATCTGTGTGTGTGTATTCTATATGCTGCTGGCATGCAGGATCTGGGATTACTTAGAGATTTTATTTCTTGTGGAGAAGGGAATAAAAACAATATTTGCTTTATTAAAAATAAACTAAATACCCTAAACAAAAACTCATTATTTCTAGAAAATCCCCTCTCGTATCCAACCATCAAGGGAGACTCTACTACAACTGATTTCTTGAAAAATTCTAAATCAAAGACGGGAAAATCTTGTAGCCATTAGACTGCAATCTCTATGAATCACCAATTTGTTTTTCATGACTTTTTCTGCATTCCTTCTCTATTCTGTAGTTTATTTTGTTCAATGTTTTCAGCAACTGCTTTGCCAAGCCTCAGAGTGTAGAAGCCATCTAAGAAGGGAGTGTGCTTCCCACTCTAAGATCTGCTTGTCCAAGGAACAGAGCAGGCATCTCTGACTTCTCTCCCATCCCATTCTCTCCCTGTGTGGTTACAGGCACAGGAAGAAAACAACCAGACTTAAATACTCACGGAATAAGGCCTTAAACAATTGAGGATGCCATGAGCAAATTCTGAGCAACAGAATGCTTTCTTTCCTATTACTCAGAGTATATTTACAGAGACTGAGGCCTTTAAGAAAAAGGAACAGCAGTTGTGACCAGTTGGCTGTGGCCATATTGTGGCTTAGTGCAGTAAATAATTTACTTTAACTCAGCTCCAGCTTACTGAGTCTCTCGCTTCTCTACCCCTATACACAAACAATTCACTTCTCATTTACAAATATTACACATCTGTATATGTAACCACACTCTGTCTTGTTAAATAGATATTTATTTCTCTTTCTGCCCAACATGAGGAACTGGTTTTGAAGTTAACCAGATCAACCTCTTTCACTGTACTAAGTAGACTGGTATTTCTGGATCAATCTTGGTGGTGACAGCAGGGCGGATATCTGATTTATTCATTCAGCCATCCATTTATTATCCATTCATCCATTTATTGAGTAAATATTATTAAGTTGTCTATTCTGCAGTGCACAGGTATTGGGGTAGGCACTGGTATTGGGAGTACAATATGAATTAAACACATGGAGTCTGTGCTCTGATGGAAATGTATGGTATAATGGAAGAAACAAACATTAAACACATGATAACACATGTTTTAAAATTTTAGTTTTAATAAGGACTGTAAGAAGAAGTAAAAGGAACTATGAAAAATTTTTAAAAAGGGAACTAAGGACCACATATTTTATTATTCCATTTATAAGCAATGTCTAGAACAGGCAAATCTGGAGAGAAAAAGTACATTAGTGGTTGCCTAGACTGGAGGTAGTACTTGGAGGGTTTGAGGATGATGGCTAACAGGAGTGTGCTGTTTTCTAGGTAATAAAAATGTTCTAAAATTGATCGTGGTTATGGATGCACAACTCTGTGTATATACTCAAAGCCTTGAATCCCTCTTTCTCCATTCACCGATAGTGCTTTGGAGCTAGATTTATTTTCAGGGACTATGTCCACCTGCAGCTATTGGGTGTGTATTCTACCAGCCTAGCAACCCAAAGATAGTGAGGGCATTTATCTTGTAGCTCCAGCCAAAGTCACAGGTAGGGCTTACCTTGTCGGACTTCATAGCATGTACCTCCTTGCATCATTCATTGGTCAGGGGAACATGATGCCAGGGTGAGGAAGTAGAGTCACTTCTACCAGAACTTCATGCTCTGAGGATGAAGGAAGAGATGGATGGTCTGTTACCAAATGTAGAGAGGTTAGGCAGGCAAGAGCAGCAGCTGCCTACTCAGAACAATCAGTTGCCTCAAGCAAACTTGGAATAAGTGTTTCATTTTGAGGGACCACAACCCTTCAGGATATAGACACACATTTCAACTGCTGCATGTAGGCTGCAATTGCTGAATCATTCAAAGTGTCACACAGAGAACCTGTAAAGTTTGCAACTCTTAATGGGTTCTTTCAGTTAGCTGAATAAATAAATAAATAAATAAATAAATAAATAAATAAATAAATAAATAAAATCTGATACACACATACATACATACATGCATACAATTCCCTAGCTATGGGATAAGATTAAAAAAAGTTAATACATTTGTAAACTGGATTATGTAGATATGTTTAATTCACATAAATAATTCTTATTTGCAGTGTGGGTTTGGGTGTTTTTTGGTGGGAGGTGATGAGGTTGGAATTTTCATTTGGTTTGGTTCCTATGAGTTTATATCAGCTTCTGGGCATACTGAGGTTCCCAGTGGTATGTAACGAAAAGCAGTGAAGTAACATACATCTTGGGATATTTCTGCCAACAAATTTAGAGGAATTATAGGTAACACATTTATCTGCTAATTACTACCATGTGAAATTTGCTTTGCTAGTGGGAAATGTAATCACACAATGATGGCAAATGCATAGCCAGCATGTCTCACTACCTTCTCACAAGCAAACATCATGAATTGGTCAAGGCTCTCTTTCCCATTGTTTTTTTGTTTGTTTGTTCATTTGTTTTAGTTTATTTAGTAATTTTGGTTTTTTTTCTTTTTCTTTCTTTCTTTCTTTCTTTCTTTCTTTCTTTCTTTCTTTCTTT
>NW_024412377.1:59884956-59902098 GCF_014898765.1 Herpailurus yagouaroundi
TTTCTTTCTTTCTTTCTTTCTTTCTTTCTTTCTTTCTTTCTTTCTTTCTTTCTTTCTTTTCAATATACGAAATTTATTGTCAAATTGGTTTCCATACAACACCCAGTGCTCATCCCAAAAGGTGCCCTCCTCAATACCCATCACCCACCCTCCCCTCCCTCCCACCCCCCATCAACCCTCAGTTTGTTCTCAGTTTTTAACAGTCTCTTATGCTTTGGCTCTCTCCCACTCTAACCTCTTTTTTTAGTTTATTTAGTAATTTTGAAAGAGAGTGTGTGTGAGTGAGGGAGGAGAAGAGAGAGAGGGAGAGAGAGAATCCCAAGCAGGCTCTCCACTGTCAGTGCAGAGCCCAACACAGGGCTCAATAGCAAGAACCATGAGATCATGACCTGAGCTGAAATCAAGAATGGGATGAGTAACCAACTGAGGCACTCAGGTGCCCCTCTCTTTCCCGTTATTATACAATGTGACCTCAGAATTCTCCTCAACACAATGCTTCAAGAAAACACCACCAATCAAATGTAGTTAGAAACCAGGATGAGCTATGTGAGTTTGGAAGAGTTATTCAATCCTAATTAGCTTTAGTTAACTTGCTTATATTTATGAAATGCACTTGTGCTTGATAAAAGGTAGTTATGGTGATGATGAAAAATATGACTGCCTTTAGTTTATTTGTAAACAGAACTGCTTCCAAAGTTTTTCTCCATAGGTTTTCTCCATAGTGGTGAGGAGGTCAGCATAAGTGATTCCTTTTTTGGTTTATTTCAGGCTCTCTCAGCATATTAGAAAGGGGATTCCCAGTGACTAGAATGTTTGATTTCATAAATGGTCAAGATGAGACCATCCAGATGAAAAACTGCACATTATATAAGAAGCTATGGAGGGAGATATTGTCCATTCTGTCCCACAGTGACTCATGTGATAAATGCCTAAGTTTGGTTCCAGGAAAAAGTTTGTCTCTAAAGAAAAATGTGTATGCTTTCCATCGTCAGAAAACCAAAACTAAATAACCCAAGATGTTTCCACTTTGCCTTCACTGCCAGGAAGCTTGTGCCAAAAATATATTAGCCCAAGTGTTAGAATTAGCCCAAATCAGGTGCCTAAAGACATCAACTCCTTTTGAGTCCTTCGGATATTCCCAGTTTTCATTTTCCTTAAATGGTTTATTTTATACTGAAAGAATCTTCAAGCTTATTTAATCCCACTGGAAGAAGTGGATCACCTGGCCTTTTAAGGTCCCTTTTGACTATAAAATTCAATGAAATCTTTAATCTAAAATCCAATTATTAGAGCAAAAATGACTAGTTCTAAACAAGACTTATGGCCTCTTGCATCCAAATAAATGGGAGAGAGATAATTTAAAATGTATTTAAAATGTATTAGGAACCCACTGTAGGTTAGGCATTCTACATCTGCAACAGATGTTCTCCGTGTTCTTACTAGCCTGTGGATACAAATATGGCCATGTTGCCATGTATAACCACATCTGTACCTCAGTGCCCTCCACCATCCCCTGCATGGCAGCAAGGCTTCAGAATTCCCCCAAATGATTTTTGGGACCCACTACTAGTGTCTCATGAATATTCCATGTTTTCAGGATACTTCTGTTATGAATATAGGGTGTTGGCTTTGTTGGGCAGCTGAGCATGACCCCATTCCAGCCCACTCCAGCTGCTCCCCTGGGAGGCTCTACTGTACCTCGGGCGGTATCTTCTGGAAAAATACAAACCTGAAAACCACCTGGAATGCCAATATGTTACTATATATCCCCTTCCTCTTGTTCTGCTCCATGAAGTAATGAGAAACCATCTTGCTATCTTTTCTAGTGGAATAAAAATAAATACAGTATGTGTGAAATCATCCAGGATAAGAGTATCAAGGGAGAATTGTTTTTAGAAACAAATGTTGAAGAGCTTCATTCAACTCAAGCTAGCCTACAGGAAAGAAAAGGAGACTGAGAAGGAGGAGCCAGAAAGGTAGGAATAAAATGCTAGAGCGATGGTGATGGAGGCCACTAGGAGAAGAACGTGTTTCACAAAGGAGAAGCAACCGCTGCTATGTGTGTTATCACATAGACTCCTGAGACAGATATTATCATTCCTATTTTAGAGATGAATAATATAAACTGAGACAGGTTAATTTTACATTTTCCCAAGACCACAACATTAGTGTCAGAGCTAAAACTCAAAGCCAAGTCTGCTCTACAATTGCCATGACACACCCGTGAGAAAGAGATTACAGAACACACCTTTCCTGTTTCTTTAACTTTGTTAATATCTCTTTCCTGAACCTACAATAGAACATCTCTGTTATAGTGCTTCCAAAATCAACTTCTCAACCTGACAAATGCCAAGGATAGCAACTAGTGGCTTAAAAATCAGACTGCCATCCTCTTATCTGAGCCATAGTAGCAAGAAAAGAAGGACTCACATGCAGATTAGAAACTGAGATCAATCTTGGAGGGTTTTGTTTTTGGTGTTGTTATTTTCTATGGGTATTGTAATAAATGCAAAAATGCTTCATATAAATTATAAAGCATACATATATATATAATTTATAAATTAAAATTATATACATATATGATTATTAGCTTTATTAGAGAATGAGAAATGAATGGATCTTTGGAGATTTTGTGTTTGCTAATTCTAGCTACAAGCCAATATCAATACATAAAAGTGAGATTGATAAAATCTGTAATTCTTTGCCTTCACTGAGAGAAGACTGTCTCCATATATATCATCTGTGTGACTGATCATCTGAAGGTTGGGTAGATTAAAGAGGTTAGAAATACTCTAAAAGTAATGGGATGAATTTTTTTTTTGTGAGAGGAAAAGCATATTATATGAATATCGGATGGGGTTCCGACCTTCTGGCACTACAGCATCCTCGACTCCTAGGCAAGGGCCAACAGTATCTCCAAGCTCCTAGGTATGTGCCTGGAGGAGATCTTGCCAGGCTGGGTGCTCCAGCCTTCCCTGATCCATCATGAGGAGTCATGTACTGAGGCATCCCACTCCACCAGAAAACTTTATTTCTATGGAATCACATAATTTTAGAAACTGAAAACATCCTGGGGGCGCCTGGGTGGCGCAGTCGGTTAAGCGTCCGACTTCAGCCAGGTCACGATCTCGCGGTCCGGGAGTTCGAGCCCCGCGTCAGGCTCTGGGCTGATGGCTCGGAGCCTGGAGCCTGTTTCTGATTCTGTGTCTCCCTCTCTCTGCCCCTCCCCCGTTCATGCTCTGTCTCTCTCTGTCCCCCCAAAAAAATAAATAAAAAAAGTTGAAAAAAAAATTAAAAAAAAAAAAAAAGAAACTGAAAACATCCTGAAGACCTAGCCAGTGTTGTAATATTTATTTTTAAAATATGGAACCCTTTGTGTATATAATAAATATAACAAGTTGAAAAACTATTATCTTGACATTTGACATCTTAATCCTTCTTAGGGAGGAAACTATCATTATTTGGAAAATACCTTGATAAACATACTTGGGATATGACATCAGCAAGAGCCAAGACCTCAGAGGAGAAAGAAGACAAACTATTCTGGGTGAAAATAGAGAAGGGTCATAGGCAAATTTTTAGCTGTTATTCCTGAATGGGAAAAGGAGAGGTCAGTGAGGAGAGAAAAGAATGTAGGAGTGAAAGGAACTAGAAATTAAAATAATAATAACCTTATTTTATATATAGAATTGAATAGAATGTAATATAATAGAGATATTATCTATCTATCTATCTATCTATCTATCTATCTATCTATCTATCATCTATCTATCTATCTATCTATCTATCATCTTTCCATCCATCCACCGCCCTCCCTCTCTCTCTCTCTCTCTCTCTCTCTCTCACACACACACACACACACATCTGGCCTTGTTCTAATCATTTTTCTTATATTAACTCATTTCATCCCCATGCCAATCTTGTGAGTAGATATTATTATAGTTCTCATTTTAAAAGTTACTCTGAAGAAGAGAAAGGCTAAACAACTTAACCAGATCCTACAAGTAGCAAACGAAGCAGGAAGGGAGCGGATGAAACGGCATCTTAAAAACACTCAAGTCTGCTATTTGACATGAAGTTAATTTGGCTTGCTGCAAAATAAAACTTCTGCTTTCCCTAACTTTGCCCCCACCTCTACCAAAAATGTATGTTGTAAAGTCTACAAACACTTGGGTGCCTGAGATACTTACTTATGGAATGCAAAGAAATGGCCAAGTGCCATGTTTGGGCACAGTGCCACTTCAAGGGGTGATGTGATAGCCTGGGAGATAGAGGAAACCATGAAAATATACACCCCACTTCCAGGACTTCTCAGAATTTTGGGCAGGGTACTGAACTTTTAAATTGATGGATTTTAGGCAATACAACTTGGATCTCAGGTGGCAAAGAAGACCCAAATGACAACTGGGAACACAGGTGGAAACAGCACTTCACTGACTGAAATTAGGTGGGGGGCAGTGCCCTGCCACCAGCCTCTCTCTTCCCCAACTACAGGTTGTAAATCACCACACAGACCATCAGACTACATAGATATAGGACTTTTCTCTTATTTATGAACAAATTGAGAAGACACATACCCTAGATTTTGTTTAGTTTTGCCCTGATCAGTGTTTTTAAAAACAAAATCATCAATATTTAACATGAGGGAATTTTGCATTTAAATTTTTTTTCAATATTTACTTTTGAGAGAGAGAGAAAGAGACAGAACACGAGCAGAGAGAGAGAGAGGTGGACACAGAATCCGAAGCAGGCTCCAGGTTCTGAGCTGTTAGCACAGAGCTGGACGCGGGGCTCAAAACCACAAACCATAAGATCATGATCTGAGCCGAAGTTGGACACTTAACCGACTGAGCCACGCAGGCGCCCCTGGAAATTTTGCATTTTAAAGGTCAAGATTTCCTGCTTGTCTTGAAAATAGGGGAACCTGTGCTGTCTTCCAGCACAAAGAGAGTTAACCAGAGGTGGGGCTCACCAACTACTGTGCATGGGGCATGACATTTCCAGAATGGACATGGTGCCCACCCTGAGTGCTTCATTCTTTTGCTACCTGATCAAGCACTGAATCTGAAGCTCCTGATATAGCACTAAGACGGCAGATTTAGTGTTAATGCAGACCTGAACTTAAACCTATGGCTTCCCTTTTCAGAGCTTTACTGTATCATAGAGATCAGACTCCAGCACCCAAGTTTTTCTTGCCAGTGTATTCTGGTGTTTAGCACAGTGTTTGACACATCAGAAGAACTCAATACCTATTTCTCAGCTCATGGATAAAAGCTCATGGCGGCCAATGAGCAGAAGGAAGTATACCCCCTGGGGAAGTATACCCCCAGACAGGTTCACAGACAGGGCAAGTGTCCCTCCTGACTTTTCCTCTTTAGAAACAATCTTCAAAATGAAACTACTTTATTAAGGCCTAAAACTCCCCACCTAGGGAAGAAATGCACCATCTATTCTTAAGTACGAACTCTTCCAGTCAGTTCTCAGGGGTTATGCTTCTCAGACTGGGGACGTGAAGAAGATAGGACAACCCAAACCAAAAGCAGGGACGTGGACATCTCAGAGGGTCTTCAAAAAATGGGAGGGGTTCAAGGAATCAGACACTAAGTCATCATGATAAACCCCAGAGCCCAAGGCACAGCCCTGTGCAGTTTTTCTGTCGGCTGGATGGTATTTTAAGCCTTAATTATTATTCTGTTTTATACTTGCAGCCTCAGAGTCTTGCTATTAAAGTGTTTTCAAATGTTTGGGAAGTCAGTCGTGTTCAAGTTTATCTTCTTACTGTTTGGTTGACAGAAACTATTTGTAAACGGAGCACCCTGCCAGTTACCAGCATTTATTTGCAGTTATATCACAAATGTTTTTGAAACTTGTGTTTATCTATAATTTGACACATCAAGAGGACTTTTGCTCTTGGCCTGAGCTCCTGCCAAAGCAAATGGTTATGTGTTAAAGTTGCTTTCATCAGGGCTTCACAGACCTAATGGCTGACTCTCACATCTCCCTCACATCAGGGTTACCCAAACTGATGTTAAGAAAGCAATTGAACACATATGTGACAAGTTGGAGGGCCCAAGTAAGAGGGAAGGGGTGGGGTTGGGGGCTAGCTCCACTTGGAGTAATGTTTTAAATAAAGGGCTGTTTTCAGAGAAGCTGGCTCTGACATCCACAAAGGCAATTTGGCAGAGGACTTACTTACTCTCTCATCCACCTCTTTACTGATTATGATGATTGCTCTTTGCTCTGTTGCTAAACTCAGAGAAAGATATGTCGGCACCCGGAGGCATCTGTTTCACTCGGCTTGCTTACCCACCATTTCACTTAAGCCTTGGGAAATCCTATCTTGGCCAATTTGTGGAGAAAACCTCTCTGTTGGAAAGATGAATGCTTTTGGTGATGGATTTTGAAAATCATAGTACTTCATAGCTGGAAGGAGACCCTCAGAGATGATCTAGTCCAAACCCCAGCTTATCTAATACATGTATTCATTCAACAAATATTTGCCAAGCTCCTTCTACATGCCAGACACCATTCAACATGATGGAGACATACTGGGAACAAAGCAGACAAGGCTCCTCTTTTATGGAGCAAGTAAACAAATAGCATAATTTCAGGGCCTGTTAGTTTCTATGAAGAAGACAAAAAAAAAAAAACCAAACAAACAAACAAACAAAAAAAACCCCGAGATAATGTGATAAAGAAGTGGTCCTTTCAATAGAAAGACCCTGAGAGGAAGCAACAGTATTGGACCTGAGACGAAGTAATAAAAAACTAGTCAAGCAAAGATCTTTGGGAAGGCAAAGAGGAAAGAGCAAGTGCAAAAGCTTTGAGATAGGATAAGACTCCCACGCTGGAGAACAGAAAGCTGGCCATGAAACTGTAGTTTACAGGGTGAAGTTAGAGAAGAGCAGGGACCAGGTCACACAGGGCCCTGGGATAATAAGGAGGCAACAATTAAGAAACTAGTTGACTTAATATCTGATACAGCATGCGTAAGCACAGGTCTCCACTCCTACTCAGAACTTTTTTACCTAGCACATGTTGCCCCTAAAACAAAAGCCACCATCCTTTCTCTCATTGTATTTCCCACCAGATTTGTGTTCTGGGAGGCATAAGATATAGAAAAATATGTCTTGGCACAACACAAAGAGATTAATCCAGGAATATGTCACTCTCATAATGAAAATCACTCGATTAAAATGATGTCTCAGCCTGAGTTGTTTTGTATTATTTTTTTCTCCATGGGCTTTTCAATAAATTTCATCCCCTATGACCCAGGTTAGCAGAAGAAAATCTCTATATTGAGCATTTCCCAAAATTCACCTATTTGTGAATCACTTTCAGAGTTTATGCCATATATGTGTCCCAGCTACTATTTTTATTTCATGTTTTCACTTAAACTTACCTATTATTTCATACTTCTTTCTACCTGTTCTAATTGATATCATCCATATAATTGTGAGTTTGGTATGCTAGCTAGTTTTTGTTTTCCTACACATAAACTAAAGATAATATTAAGGTTTAAAAGTTCCAATTTTTATACCACCTAAAGTCATACCCTATGGGTAAATTTCTTTTAGGGAAAAAAACCCACTTCCTAAGTTGAATAGGGGCATGCTGTCTCAGAAGGTTAGCAATATAAGCAATTCCCTTTCTGTTTCTCTTTTATGTTTGTTCCTGACATAAACTTTTATGCCAACTTTCAATTGCTGCTCTGATCTCAATGATAGAATATGCAGAATCTCCAGAATGCCCCTTTTTTTTTTAAAGCTTAGGAATCCCAAGTGAAAATAAATAGTACAACCATTGATTCTTTTCAATTCTCTTTAAAATACTGTCTATAAGTGGCTTCTGTAGGGGAATAAGGGAGAAGAGAAGACAGAGATCCCTTCTGGAAAGCCACCATCAAGTGTCAGAGGCATGTGCACACCATGGACCAGGGCAACAAACCATATCCATAGGCAATATTTGTTAAAATGATGTACATAAAAAATTGTTATTAAAATATTTCCTGAATCTTAATTTTTTAAAAATATTTACATAAGTAAAGAGGACAGTATAATACCCACATACCCATCACCTACTTTCAAGCATTACCAGCTCATGGCCAACCTTGTTTCCTCTATACTCACACCCATTTCTCCCTTCCCAGTGGATTATCATGAGGCAAGTCACAGACATTGCTTCATTTCATCTGTAAATATTTCAGTATGTGTCTTTAAGAGGAGTTTGATTTTGACTGTAATCATGATACCAGTTTCACACCTAATAAAATTAATAACTATTTAAAATAATAAAATAGCTAGTGTTCAAAATGTAATTATTACCGTCATTTTGTTCAAATTAGGATCCATACAAAATCCACACAGTCTATTTGACAGGTATATTTCGTAAGTCATTTAAAATTGATAACACCTCCCTCCCCCTCCTTTTTTTCATTTTTGAAAGAAAGCAGATCATTGTCCTAAAATGTTTCCCACATTCCAGATCTTTTCTGATTACATCCTTGGAGTGTGTGTAACATATGCCTCTGTTCTCTAATTGTCCTACAAATTGGTGTTTAATTCTAGAGCTGTTCTATCCAAAACAGCAGCCACTAGCTGCTGCTTTTTAAGCACTTGAAATGTGGCTAGTCTGAATGGAGATGTTCTCTTAATAAAAAATACATACCAGACTTGGTGCAGAAAAGTCAAATATCTCATTAATAATGTTTATGACTAAATGTTTAAATAATAGCACTTTGTTTATAGTGGGTTTAACAAAATATGCAGTTGATTCTTGAATAACACAGGGGGTAGGTGAGCTGACCCACTACTGGTCAAAAATTCATGTATAACTTTTGGCTTGCCCCAAACTTGGCTATTAATAGCCTAATGTTGACCAGAAGCCTTACCGAAAACACAAACCATTGACTAACACATATTTTCTAGTTATATGTATTCTGTATCATATTTTTATAAAGTAAGCTAGAGAAAAGAAAATGTTATTAAGAAAATCATGAGGAAGAGAAGATATATTTAGAGTACTGTACTGTAAAAATCTGTGTAAAGTGGCCCACACAGTTCAAACTTGTGTTATTCAAGGGTCAACTGTATCATTAAAATTAATTTTTATCTACTTTTTAAAATTTTTTTAGCATGGCTATTAGAAAATTTGGAATTACATATGTGGCTCACATATTTCACATAGCCAGTGCTGTACTAGAGGCTTGGTCAGGTTGAGAGTTGATGCTTTGGTGAGAATATTTCATACCCTACTACATGAGGGGACATAGAACAACTAGTTATCTCTCTTTGTTTCAGGTAAGATTGATCAGTGTTATCAGCCTGACCCATCCAGTCTAAAATTACCTAGCAGCCTCTCACATAACAGCTTAAGCAACAATCAATAATTAATGTCTTAATCAGAGTTTCTCAGCCTCAGCACTATTGGCATTTTGGACCATATATATAATTCTTTTTTGTGGGAGCTGTTCTGTGCATTGTAGGAGGTTTAGCAACATCCCAGTCTCTACCTACTAGATTCCAGTAGCAGTACCTCTTCTGCCTTCAACTGTGGCAAAAAAAAAAAAAAAAAAAAAAAAGTGTCCATAGACATTGCCAAATGTGCCCTGCAGGGCAAAACCACTTCTCCTACCACACCCACCCCCAATTTGAGAATCACTGGTTACAAATTTAACCTCTTCAGTGAAGTCTTCCCTAAAGCCATATTCCTACAACCAAGAATTTACAGCTTCAACTTTGTACTTCCCTAGTGTCCTGTGGCTCTCTATTAGCATTTATTGCATTATTTCATAATTGTTCAGGTATGTCTCCCTCCCTAGAATGTAAGCTCCTCAAGAGCAGGCTCCACATCTTTGCATTCCTACCACCTGAAAGAATACCTGAATGTGGGGCTCAGTGAATGAAATGTCAAATAAGGGCAAGAGGCAAGAACTTCTAGGTTTCCTGATGCCATTAAGAGGAAAAACATGACCACTCATCTGGCTCCTCAGGAACCATTTCTAAAGTTTGTTTATGAGAAGGCCCTTGTGTAAAATGTACTGTTTTTGAGAAGTCTGGAGTCAAATCTGTCACTCATTATACTTGAGAATTTATTTATTTGTTCAAGGAACATACATTGAGCATTAACTACTGGACAAACATTTTTCTCAAAATGAGATATACAGTGAAGAACAAGACAGAGATGGTCCTCCCCAAGGAAGCTATATCCTGTGGTAGAGGGATGAGGCTAGAGTGTCAATAAGCAAATACACAAATAAATACATATATAAACAAGATTGGGGATTATAAGAGTATAAGGAAAAATTTTAAATATGATGTGATAAAATGTATGGAAGGAAAAGCAATTACTTTATATAGAGAAAAAACAAAATGGAGAAAGCCAGGGGCAAAGCAGGAAAGGACATTCCAGGCAGAAGGAAGAGCAAAAACCAGGACTGCAGTAGAAACTACATGTATTCAAAGAACAGATTATAGGTCAGGGTGACTAGCATATACTCAGAAAGAAACACGTGGAACAAGACAGTTCAGAAGTGTGGGCAAGACAGTGTAGACCATGGCCAAACTTTGAACTTTATCCTAAGAATGAAGAGAGCTATTGAACAGCTTAAAAGATGTATTCAGAATAATATTAATTTATGTTAAAAAAATAATAGCCTTATTAAACTATAATACATATACCACAAAATTCATCCTTTTTAAAGTGTACAATTTAGTAGTCTTAGTATGTTCACAGAGTTGTACAACCATTACCATTACCTAATTTTAGAACATTTTAATTATTTTAGAAAGCAACTCCATACCAATTAGTAGTCACTCCCCATTCTCTCCTACTCCCAGACCCTGGCAACTACTGATCACTTTCTCTGTGGATTTGCCTATTTTGGATATTTCCTATAAATGGAATCATCTGATGTGTGGCCTTTTGTGTCTGGTTTCTTTCACTTAGCATAGTTTTCAGAGTTTATCCATTTTGCAGCATGTATTAGTACATTCCTTCTATGGTTGGATAATATTGCATTGTATGGATAGAATTTATTTACCCATTCATCTGTTGATGAACATTCCAGTTGTTTCTACTTTTTGGCTGTAGAAATATGCTATTATAAACATTTGTACAAAAGTTTGTGTGGAAATTTTTTTAGATTTATCTTGGGCATATGACTAAAAGTGGAATTATTGAGTAATATCAGTGACTCTATGTTTAACTTTTCAAGGAATTGCCAAACCATTTTCCAAAATGGCTATACCATTTTACAATCCCATTGGCAACATATGATGATCCAATTTCTCCACATCCTCACCAACACTTGTTATTATCTGCCTTGTTTAATTTTCAATTTTAGCCATCTTAGTGGGTATGGAGTGGTATCTCATTGTGATTTTGATTTACATGTCCATAATGACTAATGATGTTGAGCATCTTCTATGTGTTTATTGGCCATTTTTACATGCTCTTTGAAGAAATCTTCAAATAATTTGCCCATTTTTAATTGGGTGACTTTTTATTTTTCATTTTGAAGAATTCTTTATATTTTCTAGATACAATCCTCTATCAGATATATTATTTGCAAATATTTTCTCCCATTCTGGGGGTTGTCTTTTAGTTTTCTTGATGATGTCTTTTGAAGCACAAAAGCTTTATTTTTGATGAAGTCCAATTTACCTATTTTTTAATTTTGTTCCTTGTGCTTTTGTTACAATAGCTAATAAGGCTTTGTCTAACCCAAGGTCAAAAAGATTTACTCTTATATTTTCTGTTTTTAAGAGTTTTATAGATTTGGCTCTTACATTTAGGTCTATGTTCCATTTGAATTAACTTTTGTGTGTGGTATGAGAAAGGAGTCCCATTTCATCTTTTGAATGCCCCAATACCATTTGTCAAAAATATTATTCTTTTCCAATTGAATGATCTTAGCACCCTTGTCAAAAAATCATTTGATAATAAACATGAGAGTATATTTATGGATTTGCAATTCTCTTCCCTTATCTATATGTCTATCCTATGATAGTACTCCACAGTCTAGATTACTGTAGATTTGTGGTAAGTTTTGAAATTGAGAACTGTGAGTCCTCCAATTTTGTTCTTCTCTTTTAGGGTTCTTTTGAATATTGTTGTTCTCTTGCACTTGCACAAGAATTTTAGATTTAGCATGTCAATATTTGAAAAGAAGCTAACTGGAATTTTGATAGAGATAGTGTTGAATCTGTAGATCAATTTGGAAAGTATTGCCATCTTAAGTCTTATAAACCATGAATACAGCATGATTTTTCATTTATTTTTGTCTTCTTTAATTTCTTTCAAAAATGTTTTGTATTTTTCAGTGTGCATATCTTGTACTTCTTTTGTTAAGATGACGCTTAATGTACTTTATTCTGTTTGAGGCACTGCAAATGGGATTTTTAAATTTCATTTTAGATTGTTCATTAGTAGTTTACAGAAATACTACTGATTTTTATACATTGATCTTATACCTGTAATCTTGCTGAACTCTTTTCTTAATTCCAATAGCATAAGGATGTGTGTGTGTGTGTGTGTGTGTGTGTGTGTGTGTGTGTTTCTTAATTGCCCAGACTAGAATCTCTAAAACAGTGCTGAATGTAAGTGGAAAGAGTAGACCATCTTTCTGTTATGCCTGACCCTAGGGATAAGGTTTTAAGTCTTTCATCATTAAATATGATGTTAGAAATGTGTATTTTATAGAAGTCCTTTATCAGGCTGAGGAAGTTGCCTTCAATTACTACTTTGTTAGGTATTTTTATCATGTGTACTATTTTGTCAATGCCTTTTTTGAGTCAAAGGTATTGTTACATTTCTGTTATTTATTCTGTTAATATATTTCATTAATTTCTTTTTATATGTTAAGCCAAATTTTCATTCTTAAGATAAATCACACTTGGTCATAGTGTATAATAGTTTAAATATGTTGCTGGATTCAGTTTGATGGTATGTTGTTGAGCAGTTTTTGCATTCATATTCATAAGGGATATTACTCTGTGGTTTTCTTGTAATGTCTTTGTCTAGTTTTGGTATCAGAATAATACTGGCTTCATAGAATACATAAGAAAGTGTTCCTGCTTCTTCTCCTTTTTGGGAGAATTTGCAAATGATTAGTATTCTTTTTAGACATATGGTAGAATTCAATAGCAAAATCATCCATGCCTGAGCTTTTCTTTGTGAAAAAAAAAAAAACACATTTTATTAGTAATCCATTCCACTTACTTACTGTAGGCCTATTCAAATTGTCTATTTCTTTTTAAGTCAGTTTTAGTAGTTTGTGTCTTTCTATGATTTTTTTTATTTCATTTCATACAATTGTTCACACTATTCTCTTATAATACTACTTTTTTATATCTGTAAGTTCAGCAGTGGTGCCTCCTATTTTCTTTCCTGAATTAAATAATTTGAGTCCTTTTTTTTTCCTTGATCAGTTTGGCTAAAAGTCTGTCAATTTTATTGATCTTTTGAAAGAACCAACTTTCGGCTTTATGAATTTTCTTTATTGTTTTTCTAATTATTAACTTCAACTCTCATCTTAATTATAGTTTTCCTTCTCATAGCTTTGGTTTTAGTTTGCTCTTCTTTCTTCTAGTTTCTTAAAGTGGCATTTTAGGCTCTTGATTTAAGATCTTCTTTAATATAAAAAGTTAAAGGTAAACTTTTCCTCTAAGTACTGCTTTTTACTACATACCATAGTTTTGGTATTGTGTTTTTATTTCATTCATCTCAAATAATTTTCTAATATTCCTTGTGACTTATTCTCTGATCCACTGGTTATTTAGGAGCACAGTGTATAATTTCCACATATTTTTGAAACCCTCAAATCTACTTTTGTTAATGATTTCTAATTTCATTCCATTGTGGTCAGAGAACATAATTTGTATGTTTTCAATCGTTTTAAAAATTTTTTACTTCTTTTATGGCCTAAAATATGTTCTACCCTGTGCTTAAGAAGATGATCTATTCTACTCTTGTTGGGTAGTGTTCTATAGATATCTGTTAGATCTAGTTGGTTTATAGTGTTGTTCAATTTTTGTATATCTATTTGGTTTTCTATATAGTTGTTCTATCTATTAATGTAGATATTGAAATCTCCAACTCTTATTGCTGAATTATCTTTTTCTCTTTATAATTGTCTGTTTTCATGTATTTTCAGCTCCATTGTTAGGTGTATATGTTTATAATTTTTACATTTTCTCCCTTATGGATTGACACTTA
Source organism: Herpailurus yagouaroundi (assembly GCF_014898765.1). Taxonomy (NCBI): domain Eukaryota; kingdom Metazoa; phylum Chordata; class Mammalia; order Carnivora; family Felidae; genus Herpailurus; species Herpailurus yagouaroundi. The sequence continues at coordinate 59,899,174 of NW_024412377.1, forward strand.
TACCATTACAAAATCCTCCTTGTCTCTAGTGATGCTTTTTGTCTTAAAGTCTATTTTATCTTGTTTTAATATAATCCTTTCCCTCAGTTCTCTTTGGTTATCGTTTGCATGATATCTCTTTTCATTTTTTTATTATTTTGTATGTATTTTATGTTTAAATGTGTCTCTTTTAGATAGTATACAGTTGTATTTTTAAAAAATCCATTTTGTCAATCTCTGCCTCTTAATTAGTGTTTAGTCCATTTACAGTTAATATAATTACTGATAAGCTAGGATTTACATTTGCCATTTTGCTCTTTGTTTACTATATGTTTTATGTTCTTTTTGTTCCTCTAGTCCTCCATTATTGCCTTCTTTTGTGTTAAATACATATATACTCACATATCATTTTAATTTCATTGTCATATATAAACATGATGTTATGTATTTATTATTATATATAATATATAGTATCATTTTATTTATTTATTTATTTATTTATTTAAGTTAGTCTTAGTGGTTGCCATAGCATCTTAACCTAAAACAAATTAGAGTAATACTGACTTATTTTCAATATCATACAAAAAAATTCCTCCAATAAAGCTTCATTTCTTTCCCTTTATTCATGCTTTTATGGTCATAAAAATTACACATTTATACATGTATTAGCTTTGATATACATTACAAACTTTATATCTTTGTGTGAATTCAAGTAACTCTCTAGTGTCCTTTTATTTCAGCCTGAAGGACACCTTTTAGCATTTCTTGTAGGTCATATCTGCTAATAACAAATTCTCTGTTTTTATTATCTGAAAATTATCTAACTTCTCTTCATTATTGAAGGATAATTTTCTGGTTATAGAATTCCTAGTTCACAGTCTTTTCTTTTGACACTTTGAATATGTCATCCCACTGCTTTCTGGCCTCCATAGGAGGTTCTGAACAGAAATCAGTTTTAATTATTATTGAAGATCATTTGTACATGGTGAGTTCTTTTTCTATTACTTCTTTCAAGATTTTCTCTTTGTCTTTCAATAGTTTGGTTATTATATAGTTAGGTACATATCCCTGAGTTTTTTCTACTTGGATTCATTGAGCATCTTGAATATGTAGATTCATGGTTTTCACCAAATTTGAAAAATTTTTGGCAACTGTTGCTTCAGATACTATTTCTTCCCTTTATCCTTCTCCTCTGCTTCTAGGATTCCATTTTGTGTATGTTTGTAGGCTTGATATTTCCCATAGGTTTCTGAGGCTCTGTTCTTTTTTCTTCATTCTTTTTCCTTTCTGTTCCTCAAACTAGTTAATGTCACAAATGATCGATCTTCAGTTTTGATGATTCTTTCTTCTCCTAGCTCAAATGTGCTCTTAAGCTCCTCTAGTGGATTTTTCATTTGTTATTGTAGCTTTCAACTCCAGAATATTTATTTTTAAAAATAATTTATATCTCTTATTGATATTCTCCATTTAGAAAATATCATTTTCACACTTTATTTTTACATGGTTTCCTTTATTTCTTTGAACTTATTCATAGCAGCTGATTTAAAGTATTTAACCAGTTAGCCCAAAGTCTGGGATTCCTCATGGAAATTTGTATTAACTTCTTTTTTACTTGTTTTTGGGCCGTACTTTCCATTTCTTTGCATTCATCATTTCTTTTGTTGAAAAAGGAACAATTTCAATAATACATCTAACAACTCTAAAAATCAGATCCATCCCCCTTCCAGAGTTTGTCATTATTGCTATTTGTTTAGTAGCTTTCCAGGACTAGTTCTATAAAGTCTTTATTCTTTATTGTGTAGAGCTACTGAAGTCTCTGCTTGGTTAACTTAGTGTTCAACTAATGATTTGACAGATATTTACTTAAATGTCTTGAGTCAATGTATTTCTCAGCCTTTATCAAGAGGTTTTCTGTGTTTATTGGGGGCATGATTTCAACACTCCAACAGGCAGCTGACAATTCTGCCTTAATTTTCACTTTCTGATTGTACATGTCCTCAAGATCAGCCAGAGGTGTGATTAACATCTCCTCAGAGGTGTGATTCAGGTCTTCTAATGTCTTTTCTGGGTATGTGCACTGCCCTGCATATATGCAGGGCCTTCTAGATTCCCAGGAATATGTCTCAGGTTTTCAAATTCCTTCATGGACATCTCATTCCCCAATTTTTCGCTTCATGTATTTTCAGCTCCTAACCATGTTAGGTGTATATGTTTATAATTTTTACATTTTATTCCTTATGGATTGATAAGTTTTTTGTCTGCAAGTTTCTTGTTAGCCTCAACGGATATTTCCATCACAGGCGACTCTCATGTTAAACAACTGCCACTGATTTTTTTAATGTTTATTTATTATTGAGAGAGAGAGAGAGACTGAGAGAGAGAGAGAAATAGTGACAGAGAGACAGAGAGTGGGGAAGGGGCAGAGAGAGAGGGAGACATAGGATCAGGATCTGAAATGGGGTCTGTGCTTACAGCAGACAGCCCAATGTGGGCCTGGGATTCACAAACCACGAGATCATAACCTGAGCCGAAATTGGACACTTAAACAACTGAGCCACCCAGGCGCCCTGTCACTGTTTTTGACAAATTTCCTAGGGATAGGGTTGTTCAAAGACAACAGATCTTTGCATCGGCCAAATAAAGACAAGCCCTAAGACTGGAGATTTTTACACTTTTTGACATTTTTTTTTTAAAGTCAGGTTTATTGTGACTTACTCACATACAATGAAATCGACCTTTTTAAGTACATAGATTGATGAGTTTTGGCAATGCCTATACTCATATAACCAATGTCACAATCAAGATATAGAACATTTCTATCACTCCCCAAAAAGTTTCCCTTTTCCCCTTTGCAGAGTTAATCCCCTCCCTAGACATTGGAAAATACTGTTTCTTTCTTTCTTTCTTTCTTTCTTTCTTTCTTTCTTTCTTTCTTTCTTTCTTTCT
>NW_024412377.1:59902108-59944331 GCF_014898765.1 Herpailurus yagouaroundi
TCTTTCTTTCTTTCTTTCTTTCTTTCTTTCTTTCTTTCTTTCTTTCTAGTTTTGCCTTTTCTATAATGTCATATACAGGAAATCATACAGTAAGTAGCCTTTTGTTGGATGTACATTTAAAAAAAATGTTTATTTATTTTTGAGAGAGAGAGAAGGAGAGAGAGGCAGAGAATCCCAAGCAGGCCCTGTGCTGTCAGCACAGAGCCCAATGTGGGACTCAAACTCATGAACAGTGAGTTCATGACCTGAGTCAAAATCAATGGTCAGCCACTTGACCAACTGAGCCACACAGGTGCCCCTGGATGTACATTTTTAAAAAAATGCATCCCTGCTGCCTTGTGGAGAATGAATTAGAGAAAGTCAAGACAGGAATCAGTAAGAATCATTAAAAAGCTATTTCCTAGTCCAGGTGCAAGATGGTGGGAACTGAAAAACAATATAAGAGTGGAGATAGAGAATGAACTCAAAGTAATAGGGGATGAGGGCCATGAAAACACCAAAGATGACTCATAATTATCTGTGTGGTTGTGGCCTTTCCTGAGTTGGGGATACTACTGGTAGAGAAAAATAACAAAAGTTCTAATTTAATCACATTGGAAACATTTTGGGTTAAGAAAAAAATCATGCTTCCTATAGCACACTAATGAAACTTATGTACTTTATTATTTTTTTAATGTTTATTTTTGAGAGAGAAAGAGAGCATGAGAGATGGAGGGGCAGAGAGAGAGGGAGACACAGAATCTGAAGCAGGGTCCAGGCTCTGGGCTGTCAGCACAGAGCCTGATGCAGGGCTTGAACCCATGAACTGAGAGATCATGACCTGAGCCAAAGTCGGATGCTTAACTGACTAAGCCACCCAGGTGCCCCAAAACTTATGTACTTTAACATGTAAACCCATTCACCCTTTCTCATGGTGCTCAGAGTTCCCCACACAAAACCCATTTCTATAGGCATTCAAGAAAATGCCACTATCAGGCAGCTCTACCATGAACTCTATATCTGCAGGCAGAGTCCTAAGTAGAGCTTTCATCTTCTCCCCATGTACCGACAAGCCAAACAGGAGACACTTTGCCTTGCCAGTCTTCCACTTAAAACAACCTAATTAGATTGTCTTCTAGCTTTGATCAGAGGTCTTTGGAAAGTTTAATGGGTCAGAATGGACTTGATGGCCAGACAAAAACCAGCATGCCAAAAATAAAGCATTAACCAAAGCCAAGAAAACTGTTGGCTGAGACACGAGGTGGTATGGGGCTCTAGGTATTTCAAACAGCCGGGTTTGATGGAAGCAATTAGGAACAGCAGTAATTGCCTGTCAGGCAACATTGCCATTTGCTGAGGACAGAGTTGATACATTTAGACACAAAGGCTGCTGGGCCTCTGTTGTAGCCTTTCACTTTTGGAGATTGTCTTCTGGTTTCCATTACAATGAAGCTCAAGCTGCCGACCCCATTAAAATGTCAAGGTGGGAAGGAAAGGAGGTCTTGAATTAAGTCTTTCAAGGCTATTGCCATGGTTGGTTTTATTTATGAAGTAAGGTTCCTGTACACACTTATTTTACCTTTTCTTACTCTTAGGTGATGAAATAACCAAGTCCGTTAGCACCTTCACCAGGGAGCTCAAAAGCCAATGTTTGTTCTCTCCATCAGGAGGCTATTGTCAGGCCATACTCTACCATCTGCTATACTTCCTCATACCTGGAAGAATGAGTTCAGGTGCTCCAGAAGGACTTTTTTTTAACAAGTCCCTTGACCAGTGACTCTTAGACCTTCATAGTGTTTTAAATACCTACTTACATAACTAGAAATGTGGCAATTTGGAATTCCCCTTTTTCTCTTTGTTCAGAAATGCCCCATCACAAAGTTGTTCTTGCATCAGATTATCTGATCCTGAATTCAGAGTCAAGGAAAAAAAGAAGGGTGCCCATCCCCAGGGCTAGAGAGGATTGTGATAATGCATGTATTGTGTCTAAAGGAGAATATAAGTTCGCCAGTAAGGAAACAGGTTATTGAGCTCCCTAGAGAATAGCAAAACAATCCAGGCACATTCACAAGCAGTATAAGAATTGCCAATTTTTAAAAAAAATTTTTTCAATGTTTATTCATTTTTGAGAGACAGAGAGAGACAAAGCATGAGCAGGGATGGGGGAGAAAGGGAGACACAGAATCTGGAGCAGGCTCCAGGCTCTCGAGCTCTCAGCACAGAGCCTGACATGGGGCTCAAACTCATGAAGTGTGAGACCATGACCTTAGCTGAAGTCGGACGCCTAACTGACTGAGCCACCCAGGTGCCCCAGCATTGCCAATATTAAAGTCAATCCTTACTTTGGAGGATATAATGAAAATAAACCAAAACATAAATGCTGATCTGGAAGTCCTGGCACTTGGGTGTCATCATATTACTTGTCTTTAACAAGCTGTATACCCTAGAGCATGATTTTAATTTTGTTTTATTTAGAGCTGTATGCATAGGGACTGGAAGAGTACCTGACACACTACAGACTCTTGACAAATACTTCCTGATTGAACTCTCTAAACTTCAAGATATTGGTCAGAAAATGGGGATTGTATTAGTTTCCTAAGACTTTCATAACAAAGTACCACAAACTAGGTGGTTTAAAGTGACAGAAATTTATTTTGTCACATTTGTGGAGTATAGATCCAATGTCAGGGTATCAATCCTCTGAAATCTGTAGGGAAGAATCCTTCCTTACCTCTTCCTTTTATGGTGGTGGCTGTCAATCCTTGGCACTCCTTGGCTTAGAGCTCCATCACTGCAACCTCTGCCTCTGTTGTCACATGGTGTTCTCTCTGTGTGTTTGTTTCTCCTCTTCTTATTGGTACACCAGTCCTACTGGGTTAGGGGTCCACCTATTCCTTAACTACATCTGCAACACGCTATTCCTTTCTTTTTTTAATAATTTTTTAAAGATTATTTTTATTTATCTTGAGAGATAGAGAGTAAGCAAGGGAGAGGCAGGGAGAGAGGGAGACAGAATCCCAAGCAGGCTCCATGATGTCAGCGCAGAGCCTGATGAGGGGTTCAAACTCATGAACCATAAGATCATGACCTGAGCCAAAATCAAGAGTCGGACACTTAACTGACTGAGCCACCAAGGCACCCCTGCAATACACTATTTCCTTTTTTTTTTTAACTTTTTTTTTTAACATTTATTTATTTTAGAGAGACAGAACATGAACAGGGGAGGGGCAGAGAGAGAAAGACAGAGACACTGAATCTGAAACAGGCTCCAGGCTCTGAGCTGTTTGTTAGCACAGAGCCCAACGCGGGGCTTGAACTCACCAACTGTGAGACCATGACCTGAGCCAAAGTTGGATGCTCAACCGACTGAGCCACCCAGGCACCTCTGCAATACACTATTTCTAAATAAGTTTGCATTCTGAGGTCCTGGGGGCTAGGATTTCAACATATCTTTTTGGGAGACACACTTCAGCTTGGAACAGGGATAACTCCACCTCTCTAATCCATCTCATCACTTGTTATGAGGACTCAGTAAGCCAATGTCTTTATACATAATGTCTTCATGGAAAAAGACTTGAAATGATATATTAATATTCACATGCCTGGAAGAGTTTCTCCCCTTTACTATTTGCTGTGAAGAGATAGTAATATTTCATAAAACATGAACTGTCAACATTAATACTTACTAGGACTTTATAATGTATAAATCCAAATTATATACGTTATCCCACTTTAGCCTGTGAAATGGACAGGGCAAGAGATACCATCCTTATTCTAGAGGTGAAAAAACAGAGTGAAATATTAAATGACACAATCAAAGTAACACAGCCTAACAACAGAGTACCTGGCACTAGATCTCAGGCTGTCAGCTTCTTGGTTATGATGCTTTCTAGGTCACCATGATGCTGAAATGACAGTTTCTCCTTGGAGCTTTCATTTTCTCATCATCAAGTGGCCTGTTGCAGAGACCAGAGTTCATCTGCTGATCCACTAAGACTGGCTAGTGCTATGAAACCTTTGTTCAGTTGTATCTAATTCCCTGCATTGTGGTGCTGGAAATGAAAGGTGGAATAAGAGAGAAGGGGGCAGTAGGGGCACCTGGGTGGCTAAGTCAGTTAAGCATCCGACTTCAGCTCAGGTCATGATCTTGTGGTCCTTGAGTTCGAGCCCCACGTTGGGTTCTGTGCTGACAGCCCAGAGTCTAGAGCCTGCTTCAAATTCTGTGTCTCCCTCTCTCCCCACCTCTCCCCAATTCACACTCTGTCTCTCAAAAATGAATGTTAAAAAAAATTTTTTTAAAGGATGAAGGCAAGAAGTAATTATAATGAGTAGGTGAACTCACAACTCAGCCAACAACACATAAATTAAGTGTGGTGCATAGGATAATTAGCAGTCATTTAGTGCAAGAAAATTACTACCAGCTGTTCAAAACCCAAGACTCAGGGGCTGGTCTGTAAATGGTTATCTGAACAAGTAGGCAGACAGCTTCAAAATGAGGCTGTGCCTCAGGGCCTAAAGGCTATGTTTTATTGTCCAGAGATGGCATTGCCTTGAGATGAAGCCATTATGCTCATTAATTGCTGATACACAAATTTCTTGTCTTGATCAAAAGCTCCCAGAGAACAGTGGGTCATGAATCTGTGGGTAATCAGACCTACAAAGAGGTAAATAGGAATTTCGGAGTCCTGAAACCACAAAACTGCTCTTAGTATGGATCTGCCACTTTCCTCTCAGTGGCTCAGTCAACAAATACAGTCCTATCCATTATCAATGCCCATTTCCTCATTGAATCTTCTTGCCTACTTCTAAATATATTAGCTGAAGCACTATTCCAAAAAAGTCTGATATCTTTCTTCAATTTAGCACCCAAATATAGCTGAGTTACCTTGGAACATTGAGAACAACAACAAAAACACAGGCAGAGAATGTACAAGATGACCCTGGAATGTCTTATCACACCTGAAAGCAGGGACACCATCAAAGACAATGGTAGTCAAGTCAGAAGGTCAAGAATTAGCTCAAAATGGCTTCCATTGACTAAAACAAGGCAAGTCAAGCACTGACATGAATAATATACCAAGGAAGGAAAAAACTTCAAATACATATATTTTTTTAATGTTTTATTTATTTTTTTGAGAGAGAGAGCATAAGCAGGGGAAGGGCACAGAGAGAGGGGGACAGAGGATCTGAAGTGGGCTCTGCACTGACAGACCGACAGCAGTGAGCCTGATGTGGGGCTTGAACTCACAAACTGCAAGATCATGGCCTGAGCTGAAGTCAGACGCTCAACTGACTGAGCCACCCAGGTGCCCCCCAAAAATTCAAATGTATTAAAATCCATGAGTTCATAAGATACTAAAAACAATACTCAATGTCTTCCCCGGAGCTTGCTGCAGGACCACATTATTCAGAAACTGGTAAAGGAAAGAATTAAGCAGTTGGCCTGATTTCCTGTAGGACCTGTACCTCAGATAAGGGTTGATGAAGAAAAGTTTTTTCTTTATAGAAGGGTTCCCAATAATAAATGAAGGAAAAGTGCTATTATTCTTTTACAAACCCCCAACTAACTAATGGATTTAGGTAAAGATCAATGATAGCAACTAACACAAAAAGAGACACTGTGTTCTTCCTGATAAAAGGACACATCACTACCTATAAAAGATCCTTGTAAAAATTCATGTCAGATGAAGCTGCTATATCTAACTACCAAGTTACAGAAATGCAAAAAACTGAGAAGCATGTTAAATGATACTATGGATATGCAATCAGAAAAATACAGGATGTGGGAAATTCCACAGGACAAATTATTTGGTTTCTTCAACAAATAAATTATAAGCAGGAAAAAATGAAGAAAGGAAACTGTGATCAACTGACATGTTGGCCTCCATTATTTACCCTTTTCTACATCCATACCCATGGCATGGCTTCACTGTGAAGAAGTGTACTTTACTGCCCTTGACATGGGCCTGGCAATGAAAGTTGCTCGAAAAATAGAATGGAGCAGAACTGACTGCAAAACTCTGAGCTAAGGCCTTAGGAGACCTCTTGGGTTTTCACTCACCATCTTCTATTCCTGTCCTTGTCTTAGGAAGAACTTCCTTTGGGTTGCTGTTGATTCTTTAGCTTGAATGATAAGAATATCAATGGCAATAACAATGGATTGAATATGGGAAGCTACAACCATGGTATTCTAGACAAGATATACAACCTCAAGAAAGGGAGAGCATCATCCCCACCACAACTCACCCCCATGATCTGCCACCACCACCACAATCGTGACTACATTCAAATTTCCTGACTTCTCTGCAGATGGAGTGAGACCAGAGGCAGTTGATTTAAGAATAAAAAAAAAAAGAGTGAAGTATTTAATTCAAATCCATTATAAATTAATTTTACTTCTCAATCCTTAGTAGCTTGAGGACCAAAGACAGTAACCTACATTAACTGGGCACTGTGACAGAATACTTTACTCTAATGGCAGAAAAAAAACCAGAATGTGTTATCACCATCACCACATTAAAATATTTATGTGGGATGTTTCTGAGTAAAGAACCGAGCATGCAAATGGACAGAGATGAATGCTCCTTACACGCAGCTGTCCTGCAAGAAAAATGACTGCTTTTCTAACTTGATCCCTAATTCAGATTCCTAGTCTGGACTCCTTCCCTATCCTCAACTTTGTAGGACCTTGGTATCCAAATGTTGGGATTTGAGGGGTAGCAATTAAATACACTTTCAACAAAAAGGCAGAAGATAAGGTCAGATGAATCCTTTAACTTATTTAAAGGGCAGCATTTACTGTGGAAGGTTTGTGGCCTGGAGCAAGGCAATAAACATATAAAGTATTTGCTGCTGTAGGTCTTCACTTTCTAACCAGAAAAGCTACAAACAAACAAATAACTGGAGAAACTCTAAAAGAACAAGGCCATACTCAGCCTTCAGCATAACTTATAAAATCAAATCATCAACCCAAGAGCCCCCAGAATAACTTCATTTAGCTGTAATCCCCAAAGCTGCAAGTATATGATGATCTTTCCCATCTCAGGAACTTTAGAGCTTATAAACTATGAAAAGTCATAATTTCCAAAAATGGCCACAGCAATATTTCTGGTTCCACATGCTCTTCCAGAAGCATGTAGAATCTATTTTCCCTTCTCTTGAAACTGGGGAAGACTTTGTAACTAATTTGATGAACACAGTGCAGTAGAAATGATACTGTGTGACTTCTGAGGCTAAATTATAAAAGGCTATCTTTCTCAAGATGTTTGAGCTTGGAACCCAGTCACCATGCTATAAGGAAGCCCAATCAAGCCCATGTGAGGAGACTGTCTCACGAGGCCCACAAGGAGAGTAACTGAGGCCATAAGCCAACAACCAGTACCAACCACTAAAAATGTGAGTAAATAAACCTTCAGATGATTGATTCCAGCCTCCACCCTACAAGTCTTCCAGTTGAGACCCCATACATCCTGGAGCAGAGCAAACTGTCCCTTTTCTGCCCTATCTGAATTCCCAACCCACTGAATTTAGAAGAAAGTAGAGAGTTAGTACTCTGAATCTCAAGAATCTCAAGGGCCAAGATCTCCAGTGCTCTGAAACCCTTCTGCTGGTTTCCCATCATAGTCATTTTGGCCTCAACAATCTGTTAATAAAATGACCAGAGGAGTTAGCCCTGGTTGAAAGAAGACTGCAGTTGATTTTTCAAGGATTCTGAGGTCATGCTTGGTAAGTGAGATGTTAACTCTTGAGAAGAAAGTACTTAACGGAACATAAAGTGGGACAGTCAATGGGGCGCCTGGGTGGCGCAGTCGGTTAAGCGTCCGACTTCAGCCAGGTCACGATCTCGTGGTCCATGAGTTCAAGCCCCGCGTCGGGCTCTGGGCTGATGGCTCAGAGCCTGGAGCCTGTTTCCGATTCTGTGTCTCCCTCTCTCTCTGCCCCTCCCCCGTTCATGCTCTGTCTCTCTCTCTGTCCCAAAAATAAATAAACGTTGAAAAAAAAATTAAAAAAAAAATGTTCTTTAAAAAATAAAGTGGGACAGTCAAGACTACAGTGGCAGCAGGAAATCAGGGTCACATGGCATAAGAAAAGCCTCCTTTAAAAAAAAAGGACACACAACAGTGGAATTAAAGAGAACAGAGTAAAATGAACAACACATCCACTTGAGATACATCCATCAGTAATATAATAAAGTGTTTACAATTCAAACCACTATAGGTTTGGATCCCCAGGAAGAGTAAAAAAACTAAAAAATAAGTTGTTTTTCTTAAGGACATTATGTGCCCCAAACTTCCATTTATATTAAGTAAATTTAACTTTAAAAAACTCTGTGAGGTTATTTACCTTTCTATCACCTTTTACTTTTTTTAGTTTTTACTATTATAAAAGACTTACAGTTTCTTCATGAATTTTTCTTAAATTTAGAAGTCTTAGAGTAAAAATGAAGGTTCCCCTTTATTTCCTTATCTAACTCATTTATTCATCCCATTTCAAAAGTACCTAACATAATATCTCAAAAGTACCTACTGGAATACTATACTTCATAGATGTACCACTAATGTTCTACATCTTTCAAGAGCTTTTTCTATGTGTGTGTGTATATTCATACATACGTGTGTGTGTGTGTGTGTGTGTGTATACACCCATTTAAAGAACATAAATGAGATCAGATAATTTTGAATCATGCATTTGCTTTTGCATTTAATAATATGTTGTGGATAGTTCTTCCATATCCAACATATACAATGTTATCTCATTGCTTTTTAAAAAGTTTTAGGTAGGAGAGGGAAGATGGCCGCATAGGAGGACGCTGGGCTCACCGCGCGTCCTGCTGATCACTTAGATTCCACCCACACCTGCCTAAATAACCCAGAAAACCACCAGAGGATTAGCAGAATGGAGTCGCCGGAGCCAAGCGCAGACCAGAGGCCCACGGAAGAGGGTAGGAAGGGCGGCGAGGCGGTGCACGCTCCACGGACTGGCGGGAGGGAGCCGGGGCGGAGGGGCGGCTCCCGGCCAAGCAGAGCCCCCGAGTCTGGCTTGCAAAAAGCGGAGGGGCCTGACAGACTGTGTTCCGACAGCAAGCGCAACTTAGCGGCCAGGAGGTCAGAAGTTAACAGCTCTGCTCAGAAAGCGGGAAGGCTGGAGGACAAAGGGAAGGAAAGCTGCTGAGCCCCCGGATGACAGAGCTCAGTTTGGTGGGGAACAAAGGCGCTCGCCAGCGCCATCTCCCCCGCCCATCCCCCAGCCAAAATCCCAAAGAGAACCAGTTCCTGCCAGGGAACTTGCTCGCTCCGCGCAAACACCCAACTCTGCGCTTCTGCGGAGCCAAACCTCCAGCAGCGGATCTGACTCCCTCCTGCTGCCACAGGGCCCCTCCTGAAGTGGATCACCTAAGGAGAAGCAAGCTAAGCCTGCCCCTCCTGCCCCTGTGCACCTTGCCTACCCACCCCAGCTAAGACGCCAGATCCCCAGCATCACAAGCCTGGCAGTGTGCAAGTAGCCCAGATAGGCCACTCCACCCCACAGTGAATCCCGCCCCTAGGAGAGGGGAAGAGAAGGCACGCACCAGTCTGACTGTGGCCCCAGCGGTGGGCTGGGGGCAGACATCAGGTCTGACTGGGGCTCCACCCACCAACTCCAGTTATACACCACAGCACAGGGGAAGTGCCCTGCAGGTCCTCACCACGCCAGGGACTATCCAAAATGACCAAGCGGAAGAATTCCCCTCAGAAGAATCTCCAGGAAATAACAACAGCTAATGAGCTGATCAAAAAGGATTTAAATAATATAACAGAAAGTGAATTTAGAATAATAGTCATAAAATTAATCGCTGGGCTTGAAAACAGTATAGCTGACAGCAGAGAATCTCTTGCTACAGAGATCAAGGGACTAAGGAACAGTCACGAGGAGCTGAAAAATGCTTTAAACGAAATGCATAACAAAGTGGAAACCACCACGGCTCAGATTGAAGAGGCAGAGGAGAGAATAGGTGAACTAGAAGATAAAATTATGGAAAAAGAGGAAGCTGAGAAAAAGAGAGATAAAAAAATCCAGGAGTATGAGGGGAAAATTAGAGAACTAAGTGATACACTAAAAAGAAATAATCTACGCATAATTGGTATCCCAGAGGAGGAAGAGAGAGGGAAAGGTGCTGAAGGGGTACTTGAAGAAATAATAGCTGAGAACTTCCCTGAAGTGGGGAAGGAAAAAGGCATTGAAATCCAAGAGGCACAGAGAACTCCCTTCAGACGTAACTTGAATCGATCTTCTGCACGACATATCATAGTGAAACTGGCAAAATACAAGGATAAAGAGAAAATTCTGAAAGCAGCAAGGGGTAAACGTGCCCTCACATATAAAGGGAGACCTATAAGACTCGTGACTGATCTCTCTTTTGAAACTTGGCAGGCCAGAAAGAATTGGCACAAGATTTTCAGGGTGCTAGATAGAAAAAATATGCAGCCGAGAATGCTCTATCCAGCAAGCCTGTCATTTAGAATAGAAGGAGAGATAAAGGTCTTCCCAAACAAACAAAAACTGAAGGAATTTGTCACCACTAAACCAGCCCTACAAGAGATCCTAAGGGGGACCCTGTGAGACAAAGTACCAGAGACATCACTACAAGCATAAAACATACAGACATCACAATGACTCTAAACCCATATCTTTCTATAATAACACTGAATGTAAATGGATTAAATGCGCCAACCAAAAGACATAGGGTATCAGAATGGATAAAAAAACAAGACCCATCTATTTGCTGTCTACAAGAGACTCATTTTAGACCTGAGGACACCTTTAGATTGAGAGTGAGGGGATGGAGATCTATTTATCATGCTACTGGAAGCCAAAAGAAAGCTGGAGTAGCCATATTTATATCAGACAAACTAGACTTTCAATTAAAGGCTGTAACAAGAGATGAAGAAGGACATTATATAATAGTGACAGGGTCTATCCATCAGGAAGAGCTAACAATTATAAATGTCTATGCGCCGAATACCGGAGCACCCAAATATATAAAACAACTACTCATAAACACAAGCAACCTTATTGATAAGAATGTGGTAATTGCAGGGGACTTTAACACCCCACTTACAGAAATGGATAGATCATCTAGACACACGGTCAATAAAGAAACAAGGGCCCTGAATGAGACATTGGATCAGATGGACTTGACAGATATATTTAGAACTCTGCATCCCAAAGCAACAGAATATACTTTCTTCTCGAGTGCACATGGAACATTCTCCAAGATAGATCATATACTGGGTCACAAAACAGCCCTTCATAAGTTTACAAGAATTGAAATCATACCATGCATACTTTCAGACCACAATGCTATGAAGCTTGAAATCAACCACAGAAAAAAGTCTGGAAAACCTCCAAAAGCATGGAGGTTAAAGAACACCCTACTAACGAATGAGTGGGTCAACCAGGCAATTCGAGAAGAAATTAAAAAATATATGGAAACAAACGAAAATGAAAATACAACAATCCAAACGCTTTGGGACGCAGCGAAGGCAGTCCTGAGAGGAAAATACATTGCAATCCAGGCCTATCTCAAGAAACAAGAAAAATCCCAAATACAAAATCTAACAGCACACCTAAAGGAAATAGAAGCAGAACAGCAAAGGCAGCCTAAACCCAGCAGAAGAAGAGAAATAATAAAGATCACAGCAGAAATAAACAATATAGAATCTAAAAAAACTGTAGAGCAGATCAACGAAACCAAGAGTTGGTTTTTTGAAAAAATAAACAAAATTGACAAACCTCTAGCCAGGCTTCTCAAAAAGAAACGGGAGATGACCCAAATAGATAAAATCATGAATGAAAATGGAATGATTACAACCAATCCCTCAGAGATACAAACAATTATCAGGGAATACTATGAAAAATTATATGCCAACAAATTGGACAACCTGGAAGAAATGGACAAATTCCTGAACACCCACACTCTTCCAAAACTCAATCAGGAGGAAATAGAAAGCTTGAACAGACCCATCACCAGCGAAGAAATTGAATCGGTTACCAAAAATCTCCCAACAAATAAGAGTCCAGGACCAGATGGCTTCCCAGGGGAGTTCTACCAGACGTTTAAAGCAGAGATAATACCTATCCTTCTCAAGCTATTCCAAGAAATAGAAAGGGAAGCAAAACTTCCAGACTCATTCTATGAAGCCAGTATTACTTTGATTCCTAAACCAGACAGAGACCCAGTAAAAAAAGAGAACTACAGGCCAATATCCCTGATGAATATGGATGCAAAAATTCTCAATAAGATACTAGCAAATCGAATTCAACGGCATATAAAAAGAATTATTCACCATGATCAAGTGGGATTCATTCCTGGGATGCAGGGCTGGTTCAACATTCGCAAATCAATCAACGTGATACATCACATTAACAAAAAAAAAGAGAAAAACCATATGATCCTGTCAATCGATGCAGAAAAGGCCTTTGACAAAATCCAGCACCCTTTCTTAATAAAAACCCTTGAGAAAGTCGGGATAGAAGGAACATACTTAAAGATCATAAAAGCCATTTATGAAAAGCCCACAGCTAACATCATCCTCAACGGGGAAAAACTGAGAGCTTTTTCCCTGAGATCAGGAACACGACAGGGATGCCAACTCTCACCGCTGTTGTTTAACATAGTGCTGGAAGTTCTAGCATCAGCAATCAGACAACAAAAGGAAATCAAAGGCATCCAAATTGGCAAAGATGAAGTCAAGCTTTCGCTTTTTGCAGATGACACGATATTATACATGGAAAATCCGATAGACTCCACCAAAAGTCTGCTAGAACTGATACATGAATTCAGCAAAGTTGCAGGATACAAAATCAATGTACAGAAATCAGTTGCATTCTTATACATTAACAATGAAGCAACAGAAAGACAAATAAAGAAACTGATCCCATTCACAATTGCACCAAGAAGCATCAAATACCTAGGAATAAATCTAACCAAAGATGTAAAGGATCTGTATGCTGAAAACTATAGAAAGCTTATGAAGGTAATTGAAGAAGATTTAAAGAAATGGAAAGACATTCCTTGCTCATGGATTGGAAGAATATATATTGTCAAAATGTCAATACTACCCAAAGCTATCTACACATTCAATGCAATCCCAATCAAAATTGCACCAGCATTCTTCTCGAAACTAGAACAAGCAATCCTAAAATTCATATGGAACCACAAAAGGCCCCGAATAGCCAAAGTAATTTTGAAGAAGAAGACCAAAGCAGGAGGCATCACAATCCCAGACTTTAGCCTCTACTACAAAGCTGTCATCATCAAGACAGCATGGTATTGGCACAAAAACAGACACATAGACCAATGGAATAGAATAGAAACCCCAGAACTAGACCCACAAACGTATGGCCAACTCATCTTTGACAAAGCAGGAAAGAACATCCAATGGAAAAAAGACAGTCTCTTTAACAAATGGTGCTGGGGGAACTGGACAGCAACATGCAGAAGGTTGAAACTAGACCACTTTCTCACACCATTCACAAAAATAAACTCAAAATGGATAAAGGACCTGAATGTGAGACAGGAAACCATCAAAACCTTAGAGGAGAAAGCAGGAAAAGACCTCTCTGACCTCAGCCGTAGCAATCTCTTACTCGACACATCCCCAAAGGCAAGGGAATTAAAAGCAAAAGTGAATTACTGGGACCTTATGAAGATAAAAAGCTTCTGCAC
Source organism: Herpailurus yagouaroundi (assembly GCF_014898765.1). NCBI lineage: Eukaryota > Metazoa > Chordata > Mammalia > Carnivora > Felidae > Herpailurus > Herpailurus yagouaroundi. The sequence goes on from NW_024412377.1 coordinate 59,915,796, forward strand.
AGCAAAGGAAACAACCAACAAAACTAAAAGGCAACCAATGGAATGGGAGAAGATATTTGCAAATGACATATCGGACAGAGGGCTAGTATCCAAAATCTATAAAGAGCTCACCAAACTCCACACCCGAAAAGCAAATAACCCAGTGAAGAAATGGGCAGAAAACATGAATAGATACTTCTCTAAAGAAGACATCCGGATGGCCAACAGGCACATGAAAAGATGTTCAGCGTCGCTCCTTATCAGGGAAATACAAATCAAAACCACACTCAGGTATCACCTCACGCCAGTCAGAGTGGCCAAAATGAACAAATCAGGAGACTATAGATGCTGGAGAGGATGTGGAGAAACGGGAACCCTCTTGCACTGTTGGTGGGAATGCAAATTGGTGCAGCCGCTCTGGAAAGCAGTGTGGAGGTTCCTCAGAAAATTAAAAATAGACCTACCCTATGACCCAGCAATAGCACTGCTAGGAATTTATCCAAGGGACACAGGAGTACTGATGCATAGGGGCACTTGTACCCCAATGTTCATAGCAGCACTCTCAACAATAGCCAAATTATGGAAAGAGCCTAAATGTCCATCAACTGATGAATGGATAAAGAAATTGTGGTTTATATACACTATGGAATACTACGTGGCAATGAGAAAAAATGAAATATGGCCTTTTGTAGCAACGTGGATGGAACTGGAGAGTGTGATGCTAAGTGAAATAAGCCATACAGAGAAAGACAGATACCATATGGTTTCACTCTTATGTGGATCCTGAGAAACTTAACAGGAACCCATGGGGGAGGGGAAGGAAAAAAAAAAAAGAGGTTAGAGTGGTAGAGAGTCAAAGCATAAGAGACTGTTGAGAACTGAGAGCACACTGAGGGTTGATGGGGGGCGGGAGGGAGGAGAGGGTGGGTGATGGGTATTGAGGAGGGCACCTTTTGGGATGAGCACTGGGTGTTGTATGGAAACCAATTTGACAATAAATTTCATATATAAATAAAAATAAATAAATAAATTAAAAAAACATAAAAGGTTTTAGGTATCTGTACGATAAAGATACACCATGACTTATGTAGCTTTCCCTAATTGATGGACCTAAAGTTATTACATACATCAGTACAACAGGTCTCTTCATACATACATTGTTGGACACATGTAGGAATTCTTCCATGACACTGAATCCTAAAAGTATGATTTCTGGGTCAAGAGCAGTGAATTTTAAATTTTGTGTTATCCTAATTTTTAAGATAAGGAAACATATTGAGAGAGGTTAAGTTTATCCTAGGTCACATAATTGGAGACTGACAGAGCCAAGATTTAAACCCAAGATATCTTATTCCAAGTCCTATGTGTTTTCCATGATGCCATGCTATCCAGGAAGAGCCAGAGCTGAACTACAGCCAATGCCCATTAGATTGAGGACGATATTTTCTTAAATCCTTGCCCATTCCTTAGGAAACAAGAAGGAAAAACAGAGTCTTAATCATTCCCTACATAACTTTTAAGTGAAGTGACTCACTTTGTATTGTCAGGGTATACTAACTGGTATACCAAACATCCCCCTCCTGCACAAATCTCAGCGGAAAACACAATAAAATTTTATTTATTATTGGTGTCACAGTTCAAAAGAGAATGGTGGTAGAGAGGTGATCTGCTCCTCACAGTCATTCAGAGACCACGATGCCTTCACATTGTTACCTCAGGTTCTCAAGTGCTGAGAAGGGCATGGACAAACTACCCATCTCTTAACTACCTTGACCTGGAGGTGTCACATGACTTCTACTATCACTTCTGGCAGAATTCAGTTATACGTCTGAACAAAACTATAAGGAAAGTCGAGCCATGTGACTAAGAGGAAAAGAAAACATGGTTTTGATGAACACACAGCATTGTCTCTACCATAGTAAGGATTTGGAACACATAGTGAACATTGTGATAGTAAATTTTAAGTTAACTTGATGTGCCATGGGGTACCTAGATACATTGCTTCTGGGTGTATCTGTAAGGGTGTTTCTGGATGACATCAGCATTTGAATCCATGAATTCAGTAAAGTATTTTGGCTTCTCCATTGTGGGTAGGCATCATCTAATCTCTCTCTCCCTGCCTCACTAATTGAGCTGGGCCATCATTTTGCCCCTGTCCTTGGAATGGGATTTACACCTTTAGCTCCCCTGGTTCTTATGGCTTCAGACTCAGACTGGAATTACACCACTGACTTTCTGGGTCTCCAGCCTGCAGAAGGCAGACTGTGGGACTTCTTAACCTCTGTAATTGTGTGAGACAATTCTTCATAATATTTTTCTATCACTCTCTTTGCCTTTCTCTGTCTTTCCCTCCCTCTCTCCCTCTCTCCCTCCTCTCTCTCTCTCTCTCTCCACACTCACACACACACACACACACACCAACACACACACACACACACGTATACATATGTAGAGAGATAGATATTGATATATGGAGATAGATATCCTATTTGTTCTGTTCCTTGGAGAAGCTCAATTAATATAAACATTTATTCGGCAATTACTACATGTCAGTCAATGCTCTAAGAATGCTAGTGAATGCTCTCATTTAATCCCACATCAACTCTGAGTTACTAACAATTCCTTTTTTCACATTTTACAGATGAGAAAACTGAGGAACAGAGATTAAGTTATTTTCCCAAATTCACATAGCTAGTAAGTGGTAGAGCATGAATTCAAACACAGTGTCCCAGTAAAGCTGCCATACTCCCCAGAACTTCTTTAGGTGACCTTTTAGATCTCAAATCCTCTCATCTTGGGAACAACAACAACAACAACAACAAACATCACTTCTTGTGTTACAAAGACAGTTTTAAATTCAACCTTTTCATGTTAATATATTTGCATTTTCTCCATATATGTTCTTATTGCATCCTGGCCTAATTAATCATCGTTTTGTGTTTCCCATTATTCTTTGTGGTTCCCTGTCTATAAAGAGAACCTTCAAGTCTTGCCTTAAGTGGAAGGCTGGGGGAGAAAAGGAAGAATCTTCTTCCTGTTTGAATCAAGTGTTTACTTAACCCCATGGCTGAATTATAAATGGATTTTTTTTTAAGACTAAAGAGAGAATGAAATTGTTTTAATGAATGACTTAGAAGGGACAGGGCCAAACTCTGACCAGGGCTCCAAATGTATAGGAGTGCATCCACCTTTTTTTTTTCATATGTTTGTGTTTTTCTTTCATACTGTGTTGAAAGTAACAAGGAGGAGGAGGAAAAAGGCAGAAGTAGAAGGGGAGGTGGAGATGATAAAGGAGGAGAGAGGGGTGAAGGTAAAGGAGGAGGAAGAAGCAGCTTCAAGCATATTGTCCTAGTCTTTAAAGATACTAAAGATAAGGTTCATGTTTGTTATGTCTGGGTAAAAAGCAAATTTGATACTCATCTGGTAGTCTCAGCTAAGGCAGTACTGAAAAATAGTTACACACTAAAAATGCTGACTTACAAACTGGTTAGTAAATGTCAATTGCTTCCAACCCCCTGAATGTTCTACTATCATACCAGGTGCTTGGTCCACCCCCTATGATCCACACTTCCACACTACCCAGCAACAAATGGGTGTCTCCTAACACTGCAGGGGTCTCTCCAAACCTGATCCATTACCAGGGTGGCATTGCCCAATATTTCTGTCCTATAGGTCATTAAATATTTTGAACATCACCCCCAGGGCAGAAATTTCTATTCTGCAGCCTGTAATGGGGTTGCTATTATCCAAACCCTTCCTTGTTGATGAGTTCAGGGCAAGCTGCCCCAAAAGATGTCATTTTGGCATATTGATAATTTAGAAATTAAAGTTACTTAAGAAAGAGCCAGTGCAAAAAGGACATTCTGGCCCTGCTTTGTCCCCCCTGAAAACAGGAAATGAATCTCCCATATGAAAGTTACCCTCCCTGTACCAGGAGTTAAAGAGGCATCGTTATCACAGAGATGGAATTCAGAGCCAAGAAAGTTTTAAACCTTGTTACTTCTTCACTAACTATCTCAGGCCTAGACTTCTTAGGTCTTGTCCATTCTTCACAATTTCATTGTTTGTTTGTCTAAAGGTATGAAAGCTGCCTGCTTTGGTCACTTCTTTGAGTCTGATATTTTTTATGAGCTCCTGTATAGACAAAATTAAATTATTTTTCCTTCTGTTAATCTGTCTTATCTCAATTTAACTATTAGGCCAGCCAAGGAAGGAAAGAAAGGAAAAGTTTTCCTCCCCTAAATTGCTTTGTTCACCCCTAGCTGTCCCTGGCTGAGCATCTGATAGTCTGAGAACACCAGACACCAGGCCAGTTTGGATGTTACCAGCAACTTGCCTTTGGCCACCACTCAAGACAAACAAAGCTAGTGGGAAGATGTACCATCTCTGAGCTGGGGAAGAAAAAGATGGAAAGCCTGAGAGAATATGGAATGGGGTAGTATCTTTAAAGTTCTCAGGGTGAGAATAAAATCCAGAAGCCTTCTTTTCACATAATAGAAATTCCTAGAATGATTCCATTTGGGTTCTATACAGTTTCCATGATGTCACACAGATTGTAAAACTCTTTCATATATGTGATCTCATCTGATCTTCATGACAAATATTTTGGTTTTTAAGGCAGAAGTGATAATTCCAGTTTCACAGAAAAGAAGACGTAAGTCCAGAGAAGAGATGTGACTTGCTAAGGTTCTGAAGGTAGAATTTGAACTGTGGCATGTAGATGCCAAGTCCAGCCCTCCACAGTGCCTTGTTACTAAAAAGCAGGCACTGTCAGAAGTTCCCAAGAAGAGTGATCAAGTTGGGTATGACAGCAATTAAAATCCCTACATTTTTACAGCATGTCACTCATTGAATTTATTTTGCTTTCACTCTTTGATGTGTCCTTCACAATAATCATGTTAGGACATCAGACAACATACCATCGCCTATATTTTAAAATGAAGAAATGGGGTCCCAATGACATTCAGTGATTGACAAGGTCACACACATGGTGCGTGAGAGCAGAGCCAGGCTGGGGAGCCAATGTTCTGAATGCCTGTCCAATACTTGTCACTGCCCTGTACATCTACTGCCACACATAAATCTCACGTCTTTCCAAAGAAAAGAGACACTTTGAGTAAGAAGATGCTGAGTCATTATCAGCTAATTCTCCATCATCATGAGGAGAGCAGGAATGCAGATGATCTACAACATGAAATAAACCAAAAAGAATTTATCGAGAATATTTTCTTAGGTAGGAAATATACCTTTTCCATCATATTTCATTCTGCTTACAATAAAAAGAAAGGAGGCTGAAAAGAAATGAATATTTACTACTTCTATGACATTATCTCATTTAGCCATCATAACAACTATTATGCAAGCATACCATTACCCACTTCATATAAATGAGGAAACAGGTTCTGAGACATTACATAAACTGCTCAGTCTTACAAGAAGGAATTTGCTTGGGGCACTTGGGTGCCTCAGTTGGTTCAGCACCCGACTTCAGCTCAGGTCATGATCTCACGGTCCGTGAGTTCTAGCCCCGTGTCGGGCTCCATGCTGTCAGTTCAGAGCCTGGAGCCTGCTTCAGATTCTGCGTCTTCCTCTCTCTCTGCACCTCCCCTGCTCACACTCTGTCTCTCTATATCAAAAAAAAAAGAATAAACGTTAAAAAATTAAAAAAAAAAAGAAGGAATTTGCTTTCCTACATGCTCATGAACTTTGTAAGGAGGTGCCCCTTTCACAAGGTGTTGCTTTTCCATTTGGAAGGAAGAGTATGAATTCTGGTTCCATCTCTCAGAATCTGTGTGATCTGCAGCCAGTTATTAATTTATTCTCTGACATTCAATTTCCTCATTTCTAAAATGCAGATAATATACCCCCCTTCTTAAGAAGGATATGAAGATTAATATCAATAGCTAACATTTGTTGAGCATTTACCGTTCTACACCTTTTTTATTATCTCACTGCCCCAAACATCTCTGTGCAACTGGGTACTACTTTTTAGTCACATTCTCCAGGTGAGAAATTTGAAGCTGATAGCATTTAAGTGATACATCCAAATTAACAGCTTAGAAGGGTCAGTATTTGAAGTCAAGGTGTCTGACTCCACAGTCCATGCACATAATAGGAGATCAATAAACAGTGCCTATTTCATCATCATAAGGGATAGTAGCTGAAGAGAACCTTGGATGGGCAAATCACTGGGATCAACCCACAAAGCAGCTTAAATTACCCACCTAAAGTGTACAAATGGGTGAAAGGCAATGAGTCCTCCATAGACACAGAGGTAATGCAAGCACTGACAGGCTTTAAATGGTGTGATGGAGGCCTCGGGGAGAAAGAAACCATCCACTCCACCTTCTAGGTCACGCAAGGGTCCTACACAATCCGTGGGAAGTTTGGGGCTCACATGCCATTTGTCTCTTCTCTAGCCTTGGATGGGAGAACGACATTTGTACACACACACACACACACACACACACACCCACACACAATTTCCACAATTTTTCTTCCATCGCTCTTTCATATACTTTGCAAACACTTTCTTCAGCATCTGGCAAGCTGTTTGTTTCTCATCCTCCCACTCAGCTGAATGCCAGTTGTCCCACCATCCCAACCCAGCCTCTCATAATGGTTTCAGTTTCCAAGAGACAGCTTGACTCAAAATGTCATCTAGTCCTATGCCAGGGAGAGGACTAGGACTTGTCTAGCAGGGAGGGACAGAAAAGATGATGGCCAGAATCCTCCTCACAGGAGAACTCTAGGAACATGAGCATCTGAAAGGTGTTTCTGCCTAGAGGTGGGCCTATGACCTCTGAAAATTACCGGCCTATCAGGGACTATCTCATTGGGCATTAGGCGCCTTCAGTATTAGCCTCTGGCCTCAACCTGCCTTAAAAGTTAAACATATGGAACAGATCATACATTCCATGTCACTTCTCTGAGTCTTCTTTTTCCTCACTTAGTGATACATCATAACTATTCCACTTTGTCCTAAATTTTACTCATATTTTAGCAAGAAACCCTATACACCCAAGAGGGACACATTCAAAATCTGAGAGTTCTCTGACTTACCTTTCTTTGATTCAGTCTCTATTGACTGTCAAGTTTGCCTGTAATGTATTTGCAATAATACTGTGGAAATGTCTATGCTATGACTCTTTCACTGGTAACAGACCTTGGCCCCAACCAGGGCCACTGAGGCAGACTGGTGCCCAGGATGACCAATCATAGCTTCTCATCACCTGTGCACATGATCCAAGCCAGCCGATCAGAAAACTTTCTCTGAATTTTCTAAACTGAAGAAACCAAAGATTTCTTATTTGGTTGGCATACTTTAAGGATACGAGCTAAGCACTTCCTGGCATAGTTCCAGACCACCGAAGAGAGCTTCTCAGAGAAAATGGAAAGGTAATAAGATAACAACTTCTGTAGCATTTCCTGGTTCTCTACTTCCTGGTGTGTGTGTGTGTGTGTGTGTATATACACACACACACACATATGTATATATATATGTATATATACGTGTGTGTGTGTGTATATATATATTATATTGTATTGTATTATATTGTAATGTATATATATATTATATTGCATAACCCAGGCTGTTTTGGTCTTTTGACTAAAATAATTGCCAAGGTTTGAAATGTGGTGGGGTAGGGAAAGGAGCTGATAAGCCATCTAGTCACCCAAAGCTTGTAATAGTATAGTAGCCAAAGATGAACAGACTTTTGGAGTTTATATCTCAGGACCATGTGTTGTTAAGTTACTTGGAAAAAAAAACAGTTCAAAATGGCTAAAAAAAAGTAAAGGAAATTTATTGACCTATGCAGCTAAAAAGTCCAGAAGTGGCTCTCACAAATAGACAGCCATGCTCAATCTAACAGCTCAAGCACTGTCCCCAACAGTTCAGACCCTTTACATCACTTTTTTTTTTTTTTTTTTTGCCTTCTATGGTTCAGTCATATCCTTGTGCTCCATTCAGAAACCAAGAAAATCCTCATAAGGGAGGTTGACTCCTGCCTCAATTGTGTCAGTGCAGCCATATTTAGTTGTAAAATCAATCTAAAATGTTCAAATATGATCCAAATGGGAAGTGTTTGTCTATTTTTATAAAATAATTTCTAAGTTATGTATCTGTGTGTGTACGTATAAGCATGAAAATGCATGAAAGGGTACATAACAGGTCATTAAAATTGTTTATGTGGGGTGGAGAGGCAGAAACCAAGAAAGGAGACAGAAAGACCGGGGGAAAGTGTTCTTCATAATAACAGTATTTACATCATGTATTAGTTTAAAATGCTTTTACAGTTTCGAGAAGCCACCCACATTCCTTGGCTGGAAGCTCCTTTTTCTATCTTCAAAGGCAGCAAAGACTGGTCTAATGTTTCTTACATCATATCACTTTGACAGTAACTTTTCTGTCTCTGACTTTCATGTTGAAAATCCTTATGACCTTATTGGGCCATCAGAATAATCCAGCATAATTTCTCTACTTTAAGGTCAGCTGATTAGCAACCTTAATTCCACCTGCTACCTACCTTCATTGCCTTGGCCACTTAATGTAACATAGTCATAGGTCCTGGGGATCAGGACATGAACATCTGCGAGAACTTGCCTACCACAAATTATGATCCCATTCATGCAAAATGTGGATGCATACACACAAACACACACACGTGTGTGTGTGTATATTATGACAAATGGAAGATGGTCATCGAATGATAGCGGTTATCACAAGCAGTAAAATTCAGTTCTTTACCTTTTCCCTCAAAATTCTACATACGGTTTTATCTTTTTGAGTATTTATGTCTATGTATGGAATAAAAGCAACAAAGCTAGTTTCATTGGTGAAAATGATTACTTTTACTCTGATGTGTGATCTGATACCCTCAAATATCAGAAGTACTGGGCCCTGGATGGGGAGCTTCAGCCTCAGAGGAACTTTGGTCCTACCGAATCCCACCTCCACCAAACCTCCCTCTTCCACACACAATGGGAAATATTGAGCCAAGTCAACAGACTTCCATCTGCTAAAAATTTAATTAGAAAGAATCAAAGCCAAGCAAAATATGCAGACTGATGGATACACAGAAAAGTACTTTGCAGTGACTCTGCATGGAGCTGGGGAGGGTGGGGAGAGAATGAAGGCAACTTGGAGGGTCTTGGAATACATATCCCAAAGGAAGTCACTTGCCCCTCCTTTCCCCAGAACCCACTCCAAAATGTCTACTCGTTTTCATCATCTTCCAGATGTCTCTTTCCACATCTTGGTCACTTTCATGCACATCCCTTTCAACTTCCCCATTTCCTGGTTCCAGAGTGTTGGCACACCAGCCATCCAAGGGCATCCTCCCCCAGTTAATCCCTGCTCTCTAGAAAACAATCTGTAACATCACCATCCCCCAAATCATGAGGTATTTATTAGGTGTTTAGTGAAACATATGATGCTGTGGTCAAAATTTGGAAAGACAGAGTAAAAACGAACTTATACCAGGGCACTTAACATGCCAAAGTACACTGCAATGCACTGCAATACTCTAGGAGGTGGCTATAATAGCAATAAATCTACCTGAATGTGGAATCATGTTATCAAAGGGTAACTGGGAAATTAGTCCTCCATATTTTGGAAAAAGTGTTAAAAACCTCTGTGTGATGGTAGGGTAGGTTAAAAATAAACTAATCTTGGAGGCTGAAAGAAGTTAGAGACCATCTAGTCCAACTTTACCTTAAAACTGCATAAAGGAACAGAGAGGGCAAGTGATTTGCCTGAAGATACAGAGCTAGTTAATGGCAAAGATAGGAATCTCTTCATAGTGGCCATCTCCTGCCTACTATTTTAAATCATCTCAAGTTATTTATATCACACATATAAAGGAAGCACACCCATGTGGAAGATCTGTAGAAGATTACAAATTAAGCTGGATATTTTAAACATTATCTAAGTTGGTATATTGGCTTTGCTACTTCTTAAAGGCATTTCAGTTATCATGGTAAAGATGACTTAGGTTGTTTGGGTTTATGATGGCATTGAAACAGTGTAAGGCCCCTGAAAAGTTTTTTGTTTAACATTCCACCAAGAAAATCAATTCCATATATGGCAATATGGAAAAATGATTATAGGATTTTTAAAAACTGAATTATTAAGATTTAATTGATGTACAATAAACTATACATAATTAATAAACTACACATTTATAGTTTGATAAGTTTTGATGTATGTAAGCTTTACCCATGATACTCTCATCACAATCAAAAGAGCATAAGCGTATCTATCACCCCCACATATTTCCTTATGCCCCACAGTAATCCTGCCTTCTCAGGCTCTGACCCCTCATTCCCAGCAAGCACTGGGAGTTTTTTGTAAAAGGAAATATACAAGGTATTTTGGTTTTGGTCTGGCTTCTTTTGCTCAGCATAATTATTCTGAAATATATCTAGATTGTTTCCAGCATCAATAGTTTATTCCCCTTTATTGCTAAGTAGTATTCCTTTGTAAATATATACCACAATTTGTTTATCCATTCACCTGTTGATAGACTTTTGGGTTATTTCCAGTTTTGAGCTCTTACAAACAAAGCTACTGTGAATATTCATGTACAGGACTTGATATGGACATATGTTTTCTGTTATCTTGAGTAAAAACCTAGGAACAGAATGGTTGGATAATATGCTATGTGCATGTTTAATTTTTTAAGAACATGACAAACTTTTTTTCTTAAGCGATTGTATCATTCCACATTCCCAACAGGAGTATATGACAGTTCCTGTTCCTCCACACCTTCACCAACACTTGATAAGGGTTAGTCGTTAATTTCAGAAATTCTAATAAGTATTTAGTGGTATATAATTTTGTGTTTAATTTGTATCTCTTCAGTGACTAATATTATTTTTTGTGTGTGCTCGTCATTTGGATATCTTCTTTGATAAAATGCCATTTCAAATGTACACATGTTTTTAAATTGCATTGATATTTTATTACTATGGAGTTATAAGGTTGTCTATATATTCTGAATGCAAGTAGTTTATCAAGATATGTTTTGCAAATATTTTCTACTAGTTGTGCACTGTCTTTTCATTCTCTTAGCAGTGTCTTTCAAAACGTAGAAGTTTTTTTTTAATTTTTTTTTTCAACGTTTATTTATTTTGGGGACAGAGAGAGACAGAGCATGAACGGGGAAGGGGCAGAGAGAGAGGGAGACACAGAATGGGAAGCAGGCTCCAGGCTCTGAGCCATCAGCCCAGAGCCCGACGCGGGGCTCGAACTCACGGACCGCGAGATCGTGACCTGGCTGAAGTCAGACGCTTAACCGACTGCGCCACCCAGGCGCCCCCAAAACGTAGAAGTTTTAATGTTGATGAAATATTTATCAAGTTGTAGTTTTCTTTTTTTATAATGTCTTTGTCGTACTTTGGAATCAGGATAAATTGGTACCAAATAACAAGTAGGAAAGTATTTCCCTCTCTTTTCTTTCTTAGAAGAGTTTTTGTAGAATTGGTGTTATTTCTTCCTGAATTGTTAGGTAGAATTCACCAGTTCATGAAGCCAACCATGTCTGAATAGCTTCTTTATGGGAAAATTTTTAATTACAAATTCACTTTCTTAAATAGGCAATTCAGGTCATCTACTTCTTCTTGAATGAGCTTTGGTAGTTTATGTCTTTCAAGGACATTTGTCCAATTTATCTAAGTTGTTCAGTTAATAGGCATAAAGTTGTTCATGATATCCCTTTATTATTCTTTTAATATCGATAGATTCTGTAGTGATGTTACCTCAATGGTTCTTGATATTGGTAATTTTTGTGCTCTTCTTAACTCAGCAGTTTGGCTACACCTTATCGAATTCAATGATATCAAAGAATCAACTTTTATTTGATTGATTTTCTCCATTATTTTTTGTTTTATATTTCATTGATTTCTGCTTTAATCTTTATTAGTGCCTTTCTATCCTTAGTTTGGCTTTAATTTGTAATCTTCCTTTTTGTTTGTTACGGAAGAAGCTGAATGCATTGATTGACACCTTTTTTTTTTTTTCATTTTCTAATACAGTCATTTGTTGCTGTACGTTTTCTCATTACTACCTTAGTAACATCCCACAAATGCTGATATGCTATGTTTTCATTTTCATTCAGTTCAAAATAACTTTCTAATTTCTTTTTTATTTATTCTTTGTCTCATAGGTTATTTAGAAGAGTTAGTTTCTAATTATTTGGGGGTTTTCTATTTCTCTCTGTGGCTGATTTCTAATTCAATTTCACTGTGATCAGAGAATATACTGTTATGACTTGAGTCCTTTACAATTTATTTCAACTTGTTTCATGGCCTAGAATATGGTCTATCTTGATACATACTCTGTGTGCATTTTAAAGGAATGTGCATTTTGCTGTTGTTGAATCAAGTGTTCTCTAAATGTCAGTTAGAACAAGTTGGTTGAGAAAAAATATGCAGCCAAGAATCCTTTAGCCAGCAAGTCTGTCATTCAGAATAGAAGGAGAGATAAAGGTTTTCCCCAAAAAAACAAAAACTGAAGGAATTAATCACCACTAAACCAGCCCTACAAGAGATCCTCAGGGGGACTCTGTGAGTGAAATGTTGTAAGGACCACAAAGTACCAGAGACATCACTATAAGCATGAAACTTACAGACATCACAATGACTCTAAACCCATATATTTCAACAAAAACATTGAATGTAAATGGACAAATGCTCCAACCAAAAGACATAGGGTATCAGAATGGATAAACAAATGAGACCCATATATTTGCTGTCTACAAGAGACTCACTTTACACCTGAGGACACCTTCAGATTGAAAGTGAGGGATGGAGTACTATCTACCATGCAACTAGAAGTCAAAAGAAGGCTGGAGTAGCCATAGTTATATCAGACAAACTAGACTTTAAATTAAAGCCTGTAACAAGAGATGAAGAAGGGTATTATATAAAAATTACAGGGTCTTGGGGCGCCTGGGTGGCGCAGTCGGTTAAGCGTCCGACTTCAGCCAGGTCACGATCTCACGGTCCGTGAGTTCGAGCCCCGCGTCGGGCTCTGGGCTGATGGCTCAGAGCCTGGAGCCTGTTTCCGATTCTGTGTCTCCCTCTCTCTCTGCCCCTCCCCCGTTCATGCTCTGTCTCTCTCTGTCCCAAAAATAAATAAACGTTGAAAAAAAAATTTTTTTTTTAAAAATTACAGGGTCTATCCATCAGGAAGAGCTAACAATAATAAATGTCTATGTGTCAAATATGGGAGCTCCCAAATATATAAAACAATCACAAACATAAGCAACCTTATTGATAAGAATATGGTAATTTCAGGAGACTTTAATACCACACTTACAACAATGGATAGATCATCTAGACACAGAATCAATAAAGAAACAAGGGCCATGAATGATACATTGGATCAGACAGACTTGACAGATATATTTAGAACTCTGCATCCCAAAGCAACAGAATATACTTTCTTCTCGAGTGCACATGGAACATTCTCCAAGATAGATCACATACTGGGTCACGAAACAGCCCTTAATAAGTGTAAAAGAACTGAGATGCTACCATATACACTTTCAGACCACAATGCTATGAAACTTGAAATCAACCACAGGAAAAAGTCTGGAAAACCTCCAAAAGCATGGAGGTTGAAGAACACCCGACTAAAGAATGAATGGGTCAACCAGGCAATTAGAGAACAAATTTAAAAATATATGGAAACAAATGAAAATGAAAATACAACAATTTAAATGCTTTGGGATGCAGTGAAGGCAGTCCTGAGAGGAAAATACATTGCAATCCAGGCCTATCTCAAGAAAGAAGAAAAATCCCCAATACAAAATCTAACAGCACACCTAAAGGAAATAGAAGCAGAACAGCAAAGACACCTGAAACCCAGCAGAAGAAGAGAAATAATAAAGATCAGAGCAGAAATAAACAATACAGAACCAAAAAACAAAAAACAAAAACAAAACTGTAGAGGAGATCAATGAAACCAAGAGTTGGTTTTTTGAAAAAATAAACAAAATTGATAAACCTCTAGCCAGACTTCTCAAAAAGAAAAGGGAGATGACCCAAATAGATAAAATCATGAATGAAAATTGAATTATTACAAGCAATCCCTCAGAAATACAAGCAATTATCAGGAATACTATGAAAGATTATATGCCAACAAACTGGACAACCTGGAAGAAATGGATAAATTCCTAAGCACCCACACACTTCCAAAACTCAAACAGGAGGAAACAGAAAATTTGAAAGACCATAATCAGTGTAGAAATTGAATCAGTTATAAAAAATATCCCAACAAATAAGAGTCCAGGACCAGATGGCTTCCCTGGGGAATTCTACCAGATATTTAAAGCAGAAATAATACCTATCCTTCTCAAGCTGTTCCAAAAAATAGAAAGGGAAGGAAAACTTCCAGACTCATTCTATGAAGCCAGCATTACTTTGATTCCCAAACCAGACAGAGACCCAGCAAAAAAGAGAACTACAGGCCAATATCCCTGATGAATAGGGATGCAAAAATTCTAAACAAGATACTAGCAAATTGAATTCAACAGCATATAAAAAGAATTATTCACCGTGATCAAGTGGGATTCATTCCTGGGCTGCAGGACTGGCTCAATATTCGCAAATCAATCAGTGTGATACATGATATTAATAAAAGAAAAGATAAGAACCATATGATCCTGTCAATCACAGAAAAAGCATTTGACAAAATTCAGCATCCTTTCTTAATAAAAACCCTGGAGAAAGTTGGGATAGAAGGAACATACTTAAACATCATAAAAGCCACTTATGAAAATCCCACAGCTAATATCATCCTTAATGGGGAAAAACTGAGAACTTCCCCATGAGGTCAGGAACACAACAGTGATGCCTACTCTCACTGCTGTTGTTTAGCAAAGTGTTAGAAGTTCTAGCATCAGCAATCAGATGACAAAAGGAAATCAAAGGCATCAAAACTGGCAAAGATGAAGTCAAGCTTTCACTTTTTGCAGATGACATGATACTATACATGGAAAACCCGACAGACTCCACAAAAAGTCTGCTAGAACTGATACATGAATTCAGCAGTCACAGGATACAAAATTAATGTAGAGAAATCAGTTGCATTTTTATACACCAATAATGAAGCAACAGAAAGAGAAATCAAGAAATCAATTCCATTTACAATTGCACCCAGAACTATAAGATACCTAGGAATAAACCTAACCAAAGATGTAAAAGATCTGTATGCTGAAAACTATAGAAAGCTTATGAAGGAAACTGAAGAAGATATAAAGAAATGGAAAAACATTCCATGCTCATGAATTGGAAGAATAAATATTGTTAAAATTTCAATACTACCTAAAGCTATCTACACATTCAATGCAATCCCAATCAAAATTGCACCAGCATTCTTCTCGAAGCTAGAACAAGCAATCTTAAAATTTGTGTGGAACCACAAAAGACCCCAAATAGCCAAAGTAATATTGAAGAAGTCCAAAGCAGGAGGCATCACAATCCCAGACTTTAGCCTCTACTACAAACCTGTAATCATCAAGACAGCATGGTATTTGCACAAAACAGACACACAGACCAATGGAATAGAACAGAGACCCCAGAACTGGACCCACAAAAGTATGGCCAAATAATATTTGACAAAGCAGGAAAGAATATCCAATGGAAAAAAGACAGTCTCTTTAACAAATAGTGCTGGGAGAACTGGACAGCAACATGCAGAAGATTGAGACTAGACCACTTTCTCACACCATTCACAAAAATAAACTCAAAATGGATAAAGGACCTGAATGTGAGACAGGAAACCATCAAAACCCTAGAGGAGAAAGCAGGAAAACACCTCTCTGACCTCAGCCACAGCAATTTTTTACCTGACACATCTCCAAAGGCAAGGGAATTAAAAGCAAAAATGAACTATTAGGACCTTATGAAGATAAAAAGCTTCTGCACTACAAAGGAGACAATCAACAAAACTAAAAGGCAACCAACGGAATGGGAAAAGATATTTACAAATGACATATCGGACAAAGGGCTAGTATCCAAAATCTATAAAGAGCTCACCAAACTCCACACCCAAAAAACAAATAATCCAGTGAAGAAATGGGCAGAAGACATGAATAGACACTTCTCTAAAGAAGACATCCAGATGGCCAACAGGCACATGAAAAGATGCTCAACGTCACTCCTCATCAGGGAAATACAAATCAAAACCACACTCAGATATCACCACACGCCAGTCAGAGTGGCTAAAATGAACAAATCAGGAGATTACAGATGCTGGAGAGGATGTGGAGAAACTGGAACCCTCTTGCACAGTTGGTGGGAATGCAAACTGGTGCAGCCGCTCTGGAAAACAGTGTGGAGGTTCCTTAAAAAATTAAAAATAGACCTACCCTATGACTCAGCAATAGCACTGCTAGGAATTTACCCAAGGGATACAGGAGTGCTGATGCATAGGGGCACTTGTACCCCAATGTTTATAGCAGCACTTTCAACAATAGCCAAATTATGAAAAGAGCCTAAATGTCCCTCAACCGATGAATGGATAAAGAAGTTATGGTTTATATATACAATGGAATACTACTTGGCAATGAGAAAGAATGAAATATGGCCTTTTGTAGCAATGTGAATGGAAGTGGAGAGTGTTATGCTAAGCGAAATAAGTCATAGAGAGAAAGACAGATACCATATGGTTTCACTCTTATGTGGATCCTGAGAAACTTAACAGAAGACCATGGGGAAGGGGGAAAAAAGTTAGAGAGGGAGGGAGGCAAACCATAAGAGACCCTTAAAGACTGAGAATAAACTGAGACTTGATGGGGGAGGTGGGAGGGAGGGGAAAGTGGGTGATGGGCACTGAGGAGGGCACCTGTTGGAATGAGCACTGGGTGTTGTATGGAAACCAATTTGACAATAAATTTTATATTTAACAACAACAACAACAACAGCAAAGAACAAGTTGGTTGCTAGGATTGTTCAAGTCTACTACATACTTGCTGACTTTCTGTTTGCTTGTTCTACAATACTGAGAAGGAGTTATTTCTCTGAGTATAATGGGATGATTTTCTATTTCTCTTTATAGTTCTTTTGGGTTTGCCTCATGTATTTTAAAGCTCTGTTATTAGGAGCATATACATTTAGGATGTTATATCCTCTCAACAAATTGAACCTTTTATCATTGTGAAATGACCTTTTAATCTTTGGTAAAATTATTTGCTCTGAATGACACTTTGTCTGAGATTAATATGGCAACTTAGGCTTCCTTTTGAATAGTGTTGGCACAGGATATCTTTCCCATCTTTTTACCACTAATCTATTTTTTTGTCTTTATATAATATGTTTATTGTAGACAACACCAAGTTGTTTTTTACTGAATCTGAAAGTCCCAGACTTTTAAATAGGGTGTTTAAAAAATTTACATTTAATGTGATTATTGATTGGTTAGTCTATCATCTTGCTAGTTGTTTTATAGGTCTCCTTTGTTCTTCTTTCCCTCTTTTTCTGAGTTATTTTGCATTAAGTATTTTTTATCATTTCATTTTATCTTTATTGGCTTATTAGTTGTAACTCTTTTCTTATTTTATCGGTTGCTTTAAGGTTGTAATATACAGGAGAACCTGGGTGGCTCAGTCGGTTAAGCATCCAACTTCAGCTCAGGTCATAATCTCGTGATTTGTGAGTTTGAGCTCCATGCCAGGCTCTGCTGACAGCTCAGAGCTTGGAGCCTGCTTCAGATTCTGTTTCTTCCTCTCTCTCTGCCCCTCCCCCTCTTGTGCGCGCGCACCTGCGCGCGCGCGCGCGCGCTCTCTCTCTCTCAAAAATAAAAATAAACGTTTTTAAAAAAGTTTTTAATATACAGCTATAACATTAAAATCTAGCTTCAAGTGATAGTATAATACTTCATACATAAAACCTTATAATAAACACTACATTTCTGTCCTTTCAGGCCTTTTGCTATTTTTGTCATACATTTTACCTGTACCAATACCTATATCTATACCTATACCTATACCTATATCTATACCTATACCTATGTAATTAATCCCCGAATATATTGGTAGTATTGTCTAAACAATTTTCTCTTAGAGACCATTACTTAATATGAAAAAAATTATATTCATGTACATATAATTACCACATCTAGGGCTCTTCATGCCTTTGTGTAGAAATTTTTATCTGTTACATTTTAATTCTGTCCAAAGGATTTTCTTTAACATGTCTTTAACATTTCTTGTAGTGCAGTAATTCTGATCATGAATTCCTTCAGTTTTTACATGTCTGAAAATGCCTTTATTTCATCTTTAGTTTGAAAGTTATTTTCAGTGGGTATATAATCATGACTTTAGTTTTTCTTTCAGTACTTAGAGATGTTCCACCATCTTCCTGCTTAAATTGTTTCTAATAAGAAATCTGCTATCATCCACATCTTCGTTTCTCTGTATATAGTGTGCTTTTCTTTCCTTTAGCCGTTTTTAGTATTTTATCACTATTTTTGAACAATTTCATTATTATGTGCCATGATGTAGTTTGTTTTGTTTGTGGGTTGTTTTGTTTTTTTGGTGTGTTTCATTTTGGATAATTTCTATTGCTATGTATTCAAGTGCATCAGTATTTTCTTCTGCAATGTGTAATTGGATATTAATCCCCTCCAGGGTATTTTTATCCCAGACTTTGTAGTTTCATCTCTAAAAGTTTGAGTTGGCTCTTTTTTCTATCTTCCATGACTCTAATATATTCATACCCCTAGTTTTGTGAATATAGAGGATACAATTATAACAATGTTTAATATCTTTGTCTACTGTTATTATCATTTATTTTATTTATTTTTAAGTTATGTTTTTAAGTGAAGTATAGTTGACATACTATGTTAGTTACAGGTATACAGCATGGTGATGCAACAATTCTATGCATTATGCAATGCTCACTTTATCTGTTTTATTTTTGGAGCAGTTTCAATTAACTGTAATTTTCGTTGAATACAAGACATTGTGAATTTTACATTGTTGGCTATTGGTTATTTTTATATTCCTATTACTTATATTACTTGGAGAGAGTTTGGTCCTTTTGGTCTTGGTTATAAGTTTTGTTAGGCGAATTTACTCTAGGGCTAATTTTACCATACTACTAAAGGAAAATCCATTTGAGTACTTTCCCTTACATGTAATTAAGGATCTAGCTAGTAAAAACAAACACTAACCCTGGTCTTGTATATAGGAGCCCTAGATTATCTCTTTATCAGTCTCAGGTGATTGTTTCCTTGGTTTTGAATACTTTCCTCATATGCATGCACTAGTACTCATCTGAATATTAGAGAAACACCATCTTCAGATCTCTGAAGTTCTCTTTCTGTGCAGTTCTCTCCCTCCTGTATCCTATCCTGTGAACCCTAGCTGTCTTGGTCTCCCC
Organism: Herpailurus yagouaroundi; assembly: GCF_014898765.1. NCBI lineage: Eukaryota > Metazoa > Chordata > Mammalia > Carnivora > Felidae > Herpailurus > Herpailurus yagouaroundi. The sequence goes on from NW_024412377.1 coordinate 59,935,164, forward strand.
AGAGTCTCTACTCTCTCTCTCTCTCTTCAGCTCATGGAGTCCACCAGGCAATATCAGGGTTCCCTCTGTGCTGTGGCCTGGAAACTCTCTTAAGGCAGTAAGCTGGGGCAATTTTAGGGCTTACCTCATGTTTTCCTAATCTCACATGAATCACTATCCTTTGTTACTCAATGTCCAGTATTTTGAAAATTCTTGTATAATATTTCTGTTTTGTTGTTGTTGGTGGTGGTGGGTTTTTTTTTTTTTTTTTTTCAGGTGGGAGAATGAATCTGATCACGTTTGCTCTATATTAAGTGAATGTGGAAGTCCCTGGTTATAACACTTTGATGAGACTGTGTTTCCTCAGTTTTTCATGGGCTTTAGTTCTGTTCACTCTTTAAAACACGGTGTTTTTCCATCCATTTGTTCTTCACCTTCATCACTCTCTCTGGGGTATCTCATCCCAAAGTTTCAAGTAAACCCATGTGTTAATGAATCCTAAATTCATCCTAAATTTCCATCATAATCTGAGTCCATACTCGTAAACTCTAGATCTATCTAGCCAACAATTTACTGGTCATCTTTTGCTAGATGTCCCACAAGCTGCTTGAACTCAACATATACAAAATAAACAGCCCCTTCTACATGTTCCCACAAACACTTATGTAAATCTCCCTGTCGTATTCATCACACTATTTACAGCTAGTTGTTTGTATTTCTCTCTCCTTAAATTGTTAGTAGAGATTATGTTTTCATCATTGCTGTTTTTCCGACACTTAGCACAGTTCCTAACAGTAGATTTCTTCTCAATAAGTATGGTCAATTAAATTGAATTCCACATATAAGGGGATCTTCAGAGACAGGGGAGACAAACAGTCTAAGCTAAAAGCTATTACACTGAACAGGACCTGGTCATTCTCTCTGAAGGATGGATTGAGAACCAGAGCCAGTCTGGGGCATTGACTGGCTTTCCATTTCAGGCCACTGTGAAGTATATACCTGGGGATAAGCAAAGGATGGAAAATTAAGCGGAAAGAATGGAAGGGAGCCAAATTTCTGGGCTCCTAAATGCTAAACATTGCCTCTTAGAACTGTGTCCAAATTAACCACTCCTATTGCTCCCTTCTGTTCTGAATGTGCTTACACTAAATTCATTATGCATTGCTTTTTGAAGTGTTCTTGAGTCATTTTATGTGAAGATGTTTCATTTCACCAATTATATTATAAATTCTAACTAGACATAACACTACCTATTTTCTCAGTAAGTTTGGGAGAGCTTAGGAGCAAAGACCATGTCTCTTCATCAGACTACGTGCATCCTAAGGATAGGAGCATGCCTTCCCCCCCACCCCAATCCAGGGAAAGTTAATACATAAAAATAATGGCTATATAAGGACTAGAGATGCAAGGCTGGCTTGGTGTCTACAGTCCATATCTGATCATAAGGCTCATTTTTACCACAGTTTCCCTATCTATACAACAACCATGCTTCAATTATATTGAGGACCTGGGATGTTTCACATTGGCAAGTCAACATCAGCTTTGCCTAAAGCTTGTTTATCAAAGAAATATTGGCCCAGCTTCTCTGACGCAGACTCCCTGGCAGAGCATGTTGGTTTGTCTTTGGAGAAAGTTCTCACCATGCTCTGCCTCTGTTCAAACTGGCTGTTTAGAGCTAGAGTCAACAGGGCATTTGGAGAGCAGGCCAGGCAGGAGTGAAGTCTTCTTCCAGCAAGTCAATTATTAGAAGGCTTTTCAAACATCTTCTGGTGCGTAGGTCTGATTCCTCTCAGAGATGGGGCTGGGATGGGTCAGGTCTCTAAATTCCCAATGTGAGGTTCGATCTCACCAACCATGAGATCGTGACCTGAGCTGGAATCAAGAGTTAGATGCTGAATTGATTGAGCCACCCAGGTGCCCCTAAATCTCTGGTAATAAGGGTAAGAAAAAGTTATTCCATATACCCACATTATAAAATACTATACCACAGGTGTGCCTGGGTATATCAGTTGTTTAAGCATCTGACTCTTGATTTCAGCTCAGGTCATGATTTCATGATTCATGGGATAGAGTCCCAAGTCAGGCTTCGCACTGGGCATAGAACCTTCTTGGGATTCTCTGCTATGCTCACTCAATATCTCTCTCTCTTTCCGCCCCTCCCTCCCTCTCAAAAATAAGTAAACATTTAAGTAATAAAATAACATAAAATAAAATAAAATAAAATAAAATAAAATAAAATAAAATAAAATAAAATAAAATAAAATAAAATAAAACAAAATATTATACCACAACTCAAAAGATAAAGAAGTCTTTGGTATTATAACAATCCTTGAGAGATACTGTTAAATGACAAAAACTATTATAAGACAATATGGATAGATAATCAAGTTCATGAAAAAAATAAAAGAACCTTGGAACTCTGTTTATAAAGCACATTTCTATACGGCAGCACATCAAACCATTTACAGTAGTTAATGTTGGAACTCTGAGAAAGTGAATGAATAGGGAATAGTGAAAAATAGGAATGTAAAGAGACAGTTTTAAATTTAATTCTATGCTTGTTTTGAAAAGTTAATAAAAGGAAATAACATTAAGAAAAACCTCATTCCCATGTGATATTCTTGAAGAGATGGGAGTTTAGGTCTTTCTCAGAAGGAGTGCTTTTCAATTCTGGCTATAAGGTAGAATCACTTGGGGAATAGAAAAAAAAAAAAATGGTGTGAATTCAAGTTCTGTAGGAAGCAGAGCCTGAGGCAAAGATTAAAATGCTTGACACTTTATTTGGGTGGTGCAAGCCCAGGACAAAGAAGGTGAAGAGATAAGGGAAATGGGCAAAGAAAGATGCAAAGTAATGTTATGTAGTTTTACTTTGATGGCCAGCACTCATCAGGACCTCTCCAGAAATGCAAGGAACAGTGACACATCTGAACAGTCCACAGAAGAGAGAAAGAGGGAAGAGGTTTATCTGCCAATTCCCTCTCTATTTCTCATTACTCAAGGTTCACCTCACAGCAAGCTGCTTCCTGGGCATCATTTAGCCCATGGCTACTCTCAGGAAATCAAATTCCATGTCATGGGGTATAGCATTTTATCCAAATCTACATAAAAAGAGAGATGACTTTTAGCAGCTAACATCAACATTTGGTTCTTGAGATTCTTGCTGCTTGGAGTTTGAGCTCCAGCCAGCTCAGGAGAGGTGGGAGTTAAGGAGTAGTGTGTCTGCATGTGGGGGTGGGGGTGGGGTGGGGGGGTGGTTAAGCAAGGGTCTAGCAAAGGAGAAACAGTGAATATGATCAGAGAGGCAAGAAGATCCTTTAGAAAGATGGAAGAGATGAAGGAAAGCTAACAAGGTGCATAAAGCACGTCCTTTGAATTCTGACCCTACCTCACTCCTGATTAATTAAGAATGTCTGTGAACTTGCATTATTTTTAAGGTTACTGTATTATTTAAATGTTCAGCCAGCACTGAAAAACACAACCCCAAAGTATCCATCACAACAAAGCAAGAGGAGTAAATTTCATATCGTGGTACCCTATTTTTTCCTTTCAACTAAAAAACGGCGGAGCTACCTAGAAGGACACCTTAGAAAGCCATTACACCTCAGAAGCTTATGTTATTTCAGAGTAGATTCTGGAAGGTATAAACACTTCATGACCTTGACTTCCTGTCAGACAAAAGGCAACAGAAATTCTTGATGCAAAACAATGAAATTTACCATTAGGTTACATTTAAACAGCGATTTTGCAAAAGGTAGAAACAGCAGGTTCCTCAGTCAGACTAAATAGGTTTTGTTTGAAAAAAAAATAATCAGTTCACTGCCTTGGATTTGCAGGGCACATCCTTCCTCAAAATGAACAAAGTCATGTTTTATTTTTTCCACATAAATTGTGTTCTAACCATGAGTATCCAGATGAAACCAAAACATGAATAAAGTGATTTCTTGGGCTTTTCCTAGATATGTACTTCCTGGCACAAATTTCCAGTTTCTACATTTGTACTCTATTGGATGCTGCTTTATATATGGATAAAGAGCAAGAAATTGTTCTGAAAAGAAGTTAAATGTAGCCATCAAATGTGACTTTCTTAGATGGCCTAATGTTATTTGGATGCCTTTGCTCTTTACTCCATTTCCCCACTCCAAGCTGCCCCTTTGCCAGTTCAGAAATTATAGTAAAAAATATCACAAGTGATGATGAAATTGGAGTCTACCAAGAATAAGATATATAAGCAGTACCCTGTGAGATATAGCACTTACATATACTACTTCTATCTGGTCATAGTTTCTCCATCAAAAATGAGGTGGTAAGCCTTGATGATGTCTTCAGTCCTTCCAACTCTGAGATTTTACATTTCTAAATTCTTGAACAATTTCCCCTATACAACTTTCAATATACACACTTGGCTCTGAATTCTGCCTACAAAATTCCCAAAGACTAAATGGACAAGACAAATATCTCAAAATAAAATAACCAAAATTCCTATTTAAAACGGGCTTGTAGATTGGGTGCACTATATGCTGCAAAACAATGTAGAAAGATGTAGAACGCTCCTCTTGGAACTTGCAATTCATTCTGTTGTCAGCAGAGATGGAGAAAAAAGTGATAATGACAACAGAACCCACATGTTGAGAAAATGTATGCCAAGTAAATTTTTTACAGTATGTTATAGTTTGGGGAATTTGAAGATTATATTTGTTGATGGGATAATTATGAGCTAAATATGGATGACTTTTTTTTAATAAAGATTTAATTTTTAAGTAATCTCTCTACTCAGTATGGGGCTCAAACTCACAATCCTGAGATGAAGAATTGCATGCTCCACTGACTGAGCCAACCAGGCGTCTCGTGGATGAATTTTTTAAATGACAAATAATAATGAGGACCCACTTCTTTATGTGTAAAACATCCCCTTCAGTCTCTGTCTATACATATCAGCTAAAGATCTTGATAGCTGCAACTCAGATTCATGGAGTGCAAGGAAGCCTTTTTATAGAATATGCATATGATGACCATGTATTCCCACAATGTCTATTTCACATTCTCATTGGAACCTGTGTTTCTAATTTTTAGTAATTAAAAAATACTTAAAAAATTATTTAATGTCTATCATTCCCAATGGGTTATGAGAATCATGGGGATGAAGGCAGAGGTTCTAATTTACCTCTGATTTCTCTGCAAATAGCACAGTTAACCCAAAAGTATCTGTTCATGCTGGCGTGAATAAATCAATGAATGGATAATAACTACTTCCTAGAAGAAGAGTTGAGGTGACTCACCATATATGGGACCATTTTAAGAAGGACATTGGATCAAGAACCATGTAATGGTGGAGAAGGGAAATTTAATTCCACCAGAACGCTTACCTGAAGCTATTTATCACTATTAAACACAAAATTTTACCTCTGGGATTTCTGGTAATTAAGACATAAAAAGTAAACATCATCATGAGAATATAAAAGACACATGGTGTTCTTTGTTTAAAGGGAAGAACATGACATTAAGATTCTTTTTATAGGTATCTTAAGGAATATTGATCAACACACCTCCATCATGGAACCTGAACTCGGAACACATCAGTTACTCGGGTATCTGACAGCAAGCCTGCCTTGGTACACGTTTTTCTCAGGTCATTAGTATCTGGCAAGCAGTTCTTTGGCTTCTTAAAGGCTCTATTCAATGTGAATTGTTCTGATCCACTGCTTTTTGGTTGGGAATAGTCTTGAGGACACTGAAATTAAGTGCAGAAAGGAACACACGAGTTTCTTGGGTATCTGACAGCAAGCCTGCCTTGGCGCATGTTTTTCTCAGGTCATTTGTGTTTGGCAAGCAGTTCTTTGGCCTCTTGAAGGCTCTATTCAATGCGAATTGTTCTGATCCACTGCTTTTTGGTTGGGAATAGTCTTGAGGACACTGAAATTAAATAAGTGCATTTCTGATAAAAATGAAACAAGATGATTTTAAGGTTTTGAGTCAAGCGGGAGGGGGGGCGGAATGTCATCATTTCTCATGGCACATCCCTGAAAACCAATGCCCATTTCCAAATGTTTCACAAATGGCAATAACTATGAAGAGGCTCATCTGTAACTAGTATCACTCCAATTCTCAAGAGCCCTAATGTCAAGATCTTCATCCAGGACAGTTTAAAATCTGTGAATAAAATGGGACTCTGCTTTGATGAATTCTTTAATACAGTTTTAGGCAGATTCACGGATGGGAGAATAACATGTCTGTGTTTTAGCACAGTGACTGGGGCCATACAGAAAAAAACTCAATTATTATTACTACATGTATAATTTTTAAAAATCACTTCAGTAACTATGGGACATGAAGATTATTTGTTTCCATCCTACAGATAAAGAAACTCAGACACATACAGATTAAGCAAATTTTCCAGGGTCATAGAACCAGCAAGTGGCACATTAGGTACTTAAACCCAACTTTTAGAGACTACAAAATCCAGGCTCTTTTCTATAGTATTACTCCAAGGAATACAAGGTCTATTGCTTTTGAAATCCCAGAGTACCTGGCACGAATTACTTGGAAGATGAAAAATACTGCTCTTGACTATGAAGCATAGTTAACTCTTTAACAAATGACTAATTTCCGAAGCACATTTAGTAGCACTGGAAACAATGGAACCACCTGGTGATGTTAACCAGGCTTTCACTCAGAAGGATCTACTGATATGTACCAGTAAGGATTATTTTTGTTGCAAGTAACATAAATCCCAACTAAAAGTATCTTCAGCAATAAAGAGGGTATGTATTATCTCACAAAATAAGATGCCCAGTGGTAGCTAACTCAGAGTTGCAGTTAGTTACTTCAGCGTCTCAGCAGTATCATTAGGGTTGGTCCCTTGCCATCTTCAGCATGCCTTCAAAATGGTCCTCACTTTCATATGTTGAATGCCTGTAAGTTTTAAGCAGTTCTAAATGTTTTACAAGCATTTTGACATAGCTGGTCCTCTCGAAACTCCTATGAGATGGATATTGTTTTACTGAGATAGTCTTCATGGACATAAGATAGCTGCAAAAAGCCAAATATTAAAGCAGATAAAAGCACAATCAGTAATAAACGGAATGGGTATTGTCACTGTCTAACATGTACCTCTTCCAAAAAGCCACTGAGCAGACTTTCTCTAAGGTTCCATGCTCAAACTAATCACTAGCAAGAGGAATGAAAATTATTACAATTATCTTAAGCAAATCATGATTCACACAAGCTTCTCCAGAGTGGAGGCCCCCCATTTCTTTAAGAACATGGCCACAAACACCAGAACAAAAGCTGGGCTCTGATGCTATAGCTAACTTCTCCATCTCCAGCTATAAAAGGAACACCCATAGACACATTCAAGAAAGGTTGATAGGTTTCTCAAAAAAGCAAGGTGGGCAGGCTGGAGATATTTAAAGGAATTGCTAATTCCCTTGGTAGATACTGGAAGTGTTCTGTTAGATCAATTGTAGAAATACTAAAGAAAGCTAGGAACAGAGCTGAGACAAACAAACAAAACAGCATTGGCTCTTGCAGAAGACAGAGCTAAGGTCTGAGTTTCACAAGTATAGCACGGTTTAAAGTAATACCATTTGGAGTTTACAGACATGGGGAAAAAAAGCCCCAGTGTGATTGTAAAGAGTGCTGCAAAACAGAAAACATTCCTGGTGGGCTACATCATGCTGTATTCAGTAGAATTTACTGCATATCCCCCACTACATGCCTCCAGCCATGGCAGAAATCCTTCAAAATTTGCTAAAATGCATGTGTGTTATTGTGTAGCAGCTAAAAACATGTGTGTCTTCAGATGTATGGTGTGTGTGTTATGTGTGCATATGTGAAGAAATTTCCCCAATTTCTGTTATGGACTGAATTGTATCCCCTCAAAAGTGTGTATGTTCAAGTCCTAACCCCCAATACCTCAGAATGCGACTGTATCTGGAAATAGGCCTTTAAAGAGGTAATTAAGGTAAAATGAGGTCATATGAGTAGGCCTTAACCTAACAGGATTGGTATTCTAAGAGAGGATTAGGACACAGACGCACAGACTGAGGAAAGCCCATGTGAACAAAAGGGAGAAGACATCCATCTACAAGCCAAGGAGAGAATCCTCACAATGAAATCAACCTTGCTGATACCATGATCTCAGACTAGCTTCCAGAACTGTGAGAAAATAAATTCCCATAGCATTCTGAAATGCTTCTTACAGGAAAGGTTGGCCTTCTACAAATGGCTGGTTCTTCCTCATTTCCTTTCTCCTGAATGTATTGCAGAATGAAAGATAATGTGGTTGAGCACTGCCTATTGAAGAGTTAGCATCTTGACTAAATCAGATCAAATCTGCAGCCAATTGGGTCCACTGTGCAAAAATTAATCATTTAGATAACCTAAAATGTGACCCAGACAATTGTTTTCTCCCTAAACTCTGGCTATTGAATCCATAAAAGCATTTTGGTCATCAACATGAACACACAATTTACCTTCTCTTCCTCCAAAAAAATTAGATTTCATAAGAGAAATGAGAGGTGAGGTGGGAGTAGTTTATACTAATTATCCTACAGAGAAAATCTTAAAACTGGCCTTTAGACGTTTTCATACTCCCTCAAATATTTTCCTTAGAATTGACAACTTTGGAAGTCTCTCTTTTCTTTTTCCAACAACATTCACCCTAAAGGCTTACCCCCTCTAGATGCTCACAGGAAAGCCAAATCCCAAATTTCTTCTCCAATCCATCCAGCAGCAAAACCTCTTTCCTCTCAAAACCTGGATGCCAGATGATAACACCTAGGCCCTGAAAACCTCAAAGTGAATTTATGAGTGCATTTTCTCAACAAAAGCCAAATTTCATTGTAAGAAGTTCTGATACCAGCTGTGGAGAAAATAAAATTATTTTCCTGTTTTTGTAAGAAAAATAAAATAGAAAGTAAATAAAGAAAAAGTAGTTGCAAATAAGAACCTTAGATCTTCTAATTTTCTTTTGTCCTATGAGACAGACCAGTGTTTTGTGCCCTAAATAAATGGACAAACTTACCAGCCTAGAAAAACTAGAGTATGGAAAGTCACATTCCTCTGCCTGAGTGAAGGTCTGTTAATCCTATACCCAGAAAAAAAAACATCACTGTTTTCCTTTTGAATTATCGTTAACTTGCATCACACACACACACACACACACACACACACACACACACACACACACAC
>NW_024412377.1:59944341-59965896 GCF_014898765.1 Herpailurus yagouaroundi
CACACACACACACACACACACACACACACACACACACACACACACACATTATATTCAGAAATGTTTTAGCGATGACTTCTCAGCAGGGTAAGTGCCTCAATTTCCTGCAAATCATTGTCAAGTGTCTAGACAGGAGAAGTGGAAGCAAAGATAAGAGATCCTGAATTTCAACAGAGGGGCCATCAAGCTAAATCCAACTCAGCTGTGTTTTTTCACTTGGCAACAAGCGATAACCCTCTGATAGCCACATATCTTTCACATTGCCTTTGACTTTTGATAAAGGAAGAGGAAAGTGGGAAACAATGATGAGACTTAATGATAAACACCCCTGGCTGTGCTTGTGCCTTGGTCTTTTTAAGTTAACTGAGCCCCAAAGGAATCCCAAGCCCTACAGGCCTATCTAATATCTGGAGAGGTTTATGAGCATTTGAAACTACAGATTAAGATGAACAATATACTTTAAAGGGTTTGTGACTTGTTTAGCACCTTAATTTTCAACGTTTATTTATTTTTGGGACAGAGAGAGAAAGAGCATGAACGGGGGAGGGGCAGAGAAAGAGGGAGACACAGAATCGGAAGCAGGCTCCAGGCTCTGAGCCATCAGCCCAGAGCCCGACGCAGGGCTCGAACTCACGGACCGCGAGATCGTGACCTGGCTGAAGTCGGAGGCTTAACCGACTGCGCCACCCAGGCGCCCCTAGCACCTTAATTTTAAATACACATCTAAGTCAACCAAACATGCTTTGTAGCAATTCCTGGTTTCAATACCTTTTCTGAGAGTTTTATAGTCTCTTAATCTTTAAGAATTGAATGAGACCTCAGAGGTCCCATCAGCAGTAGCCTATATACACACACTAAATCCACTATGGGAATACCTGGGATTGGTAGCAATGTTTCTTCCCTTACAAACGTTCAGAGAATGCCTTCTTTGAGAAGCTAATCTCTTACTGTGCAAGAAGACTTGGACATGTCATACATGATCCATTTCTCATTCCCTCCTGCATCCATCAACCCTTTTTTGAGTCCCTTGTTGAATAGGGTAGGGATTAAATGGGTAGGTAGTAGAGTCAGGCTGCCTACTTTAGAACCCTGACTCTACTACTCACTAGCTGTATAAATATGAGCAAGTTATTTAACCTCTTGTGCCTCATGTCCATATCTGTAAAATGGGGATAATGATAAGACTTACCTCTCAGGATTGCTGTGAGAGTTAGAGAGCTACAGATGAAAAGCCAGGGTTTGACACACAATGAGGGTTTAATGTTTTAAAGTCAGAAGAGGAAAAGATAGGTGAAAAGAATGTTTTTATAAATGAAGGTAAAGAAGAGAAAGCCATCAACTAATTAAGAATTAAGAAATCAAAAAGAGAAAGACAAATGTCATATGAGCTCACTTATATGTGGAATATAAATAAATGAAAACAAAACCAATACAAAAAAAAAAAAAATCCAAGCTGATAGATACAGAGAACAGATTGGAGATTTCCAGAGGTGGGGAATGGAGGGTAGGAGAAATGGGTGAAGAGAGTCGAAAGGTACAGACTTCTAGTTATAAAATAAATAAGTCATGGGGATGGAGTGTACCACATAGTGACTATGTGGTAATAATACTGAATTGCATATTTGAAAGTTGCTAGAACACAGATCTTAAAAGTTCTCACTACAAGAAAAAAAAATGTTTTGCAACTATGTAAGGTGACAGAAGTTAACTACACTTATTGTGGTGATCATTAACAAATGTTAATCATCATGTTATATACCTGAAACAAATATCAGGTTACATATCAATTAAAAAAAAACATATATCTTTAAATTTTTTGAAGAGAATTAAGAAACCAGACAACACAGTGGTGTATAACTGGGTTCCTAGCTCTTGTCTAGACATAATGATGAGCTTCAACAATAACTTATAAGACAGTGCTGACTTAGATTAAACTCAGAACAGTTAAATAGTCTGGCTTCAAGGACTGTAGGAGTTCAAAGAAGAGAGAGATCACTGTGGACTGAAGGGGACAGAAAAGACTCTATGAAGGAGGCATGATTTGTCCTGGGCTGCGCTGAACAAGTAGGATGTAGATGAGAAGACAGATAGGAGATTATTGAGGGAAAAGCATTAAAAGCAGGGAGATGGGGACTATTGTGACACAGGCTGCACTGAACATCTGGACTAGTTTTCAGTGATCAGCCCAGGAAGCAGGCTTGACATCACCCTTATTTTCTGACCTACAGCTTAAAGGTAGACCTCTGCACAAGCCTCAGGCTGCCTCTGGGCTCATCCTTTCAGTGGATCTTATACACCCTCCACCAGTTCAGCTTTCTTTCAACACTACTGACCTCTTGTCTCTCCCCTGTTCCTAAGCCTTCAGTGTCTTCCCCATCCTTAAGCCCATCCCACTATCTTCAGGGTAAAACCAAGCTCCTTAGCCCAATATGTGATGCTCTTCGCAATCTGACAATGAACTGCATTCAGTTATGTCCCAGAATACCTTTGTCCTCCTTTTTCTCACAGTTCTTCCAGCTAGGCTTTTCGTTCCTGCTTCAATCAGTCCAAACTCTAATACAGAATTACCTCCATTCTCCTCTTAACTATCTAATTCATCATTGTATCTGTGGACAATATATTTGTGAACTTTCTTGCTCTTTTCCAATTTTCTAATTCTTTTATTGTTTGCTAACTTTCCAATCTCTTTCCTAACTTCTCTAACTCACCACATTCTCTCTCTTTTGAGAGAGAAGACATCTGTTTTACTCACCAAGCAAGTAAATTTGTAGTATTTCTTAGCGAGATTTTTGTATTGTTATTTCATTTGGTGGGAGTTTGACTATTTTTTAAAATGATGTCTTAGTTTTTAAACTGAATTACAAATTCCTCAAGACCAGGGGTTGTATCTGATTCTTCTTCTTGCAAGCAGAGTAGTTGATTCATTAATTATAAGGGATGACAGGAACAAGGAATATCAATTTATAAAACTAATTTAAACAACCCAAACAACCCAGGCGTAAGAAAAAGTTGGATTTCAAGGTGCATAGGTTATAGATCAGGCTCCCTGTAAGATAGAGCATGAGAACTCTAAGGGTTTTTATCATTATTTTGTTTTCAATTTTACTTTTGCTATTGTTCCAGATTCTGAGATTTTAATTCAGGAAGTCGTTGCTCTTAGATCAACAACACCTCTGGGGCATGAGGGGCAAGAGGTAAGGATGAAGACTGGGTAGAGGAAGAAGAGGCTGAACTGTGCTATACTTAACAATAGTCTTCAGGAGGGAAGATGGCGGCGTAGGAGGACGCTGGGCTCACCGCGCGTCCTGCTGATCACTTAGATTCCACCTACACCTGCCTAAATAACCCAGAAAACCACCAGAGGATTAGCAGAACGGAGTCGCCGGAGCCAAGCGCAGACGAGAGGCCCACGGAAGAGGGTAGGAAGGGCGGCGAGGCGGTGCGCGCTCCACGGACTGGCGGGAGGGAGCCAGGGTGGAGGGGCGGCTCGCCGGCCAAGCAGAGCCCCCGAGTCTGGCTTGCAAAAAGCGGAGGGGCCTGACGGACTGTGTTCCGACAGCAAGCGCGACTTGGCGGCTGGGAGGTCATAGGTTGGCAGCTCTGCTCGGAAAGCGGGAAGGCTGGAGGACAAAGGGAAGGAGAGCTGCTGAGCCCCCGGACGACAGAGCTCAGTTTGGTGGGGAACAAAGGCGCTTGCCAGCGCCATCTTCCCCGCCCATCCCCCAGCCAAAATCCCAAAGAGAACCAGTTCCTGCCAGGGAACTTGCTCGCTCAGCGCAAACACCCAACCCTGCGCTTCTGCGGAGCCAAACCTCCGGCAGCGGATCTGACTCCCTCCGGCTGCCACAGAGCCCCTCCTGAAGTGGATCACCTAAGGAGAAGCAAGCTAAGCCTGCCCCTCCTGCCCCTGTGCACCTTGCCTACCCACCCCAGCTAAGACGCCAGATCCCCAGCATCACAAGCCTGGCAGTGTGCAAGTAGCCCAGACGGGCCACCCCACCCCACAGTGAATCCCGCCCCTAGGAGAGGGGAAGAGAAGGCACGCACCAGTCTGACTGTGGCCCCAGCGGTGGGCTGGGGGCAGACATCAGGTCTGACTGCGGCTCCGCCCACCAACTCCAGTTATACACCACAGCACAGGGGAAGTGCCCTGCAGGTCCTCACCACGCCAGGGACTATCCAAAATGACCAAGCGGAAGAATTCCCCTCAGAAGAATCTCCAGGAAATAACAACAGCTAATGAGCTGATCAAAAAGGACTTAAATAATATAACAGAAAGTGAATTTAGAATAATAGTCATAAAATTAATCGCTGGGCTTGAAAACAGTATAGCTGACAGCAGAGAATCTCTTGCTACAGAGATCAAGGGACTAAGGAACAGTCACCAGGAGCTGAAAAACGCTTTAAATGAAATGCATAACAAAATGGAAACCACCACGGCTCAGATTGAAGAGGCAGAGGAGCGAATAGGTGAACTAGAAGATAAAATTATGGAAAAAGAGGAAGCTGAGAAAAAGAGAGATAAAAAAATCCAGGAGTATGAGGGGAAAATTAGAGAACTAAGTGATACACTAAAAAGAAATAATCTACGCATAATTGGTATCCCAGAGGAGGAAGAGAGAGGGAAAGGTGCTGAAGGGGTACTTGAAGAAATAATAGCTGAGAACTTCCCTGAAGTGGGGAAGGAAAAAGGCATTGAAATCCAAGAGGCACAGAGAACTCCCTTCAGACGTAACTTGAATCGATCTTCTGCACGACATATCATAGTGAAACTGGCAAAATACAAGGATAAAGAGAAAATTCTGAAAGCAGCAAGGGGTAAACGTGCCCTCACATATAAAGGGAGACCTATAAGACTCGTGACTGATCTCTCTTTTGAAACTTGGCAGGCCAGAAAGAGTTGGCACGAGATTTTCAGGGTGCTAGACAGAAAAAATATGCAGCCGAGAATCCTTTATCCAGCAAGCCTGTCATTTAGAATAGAAGGAGAGATAAAGGTCTTCCCAAACAAATAAAAACTGAAGGAATTTGTCACCACTAAACCAGCCCTACAAGAGATCCTAAGGGGGACCCTGTGAGACAAAGTATCAGAGACATCACTACAAGCATAAAACATACAGACATCACAATGACTCTAAACCCATATCTTTCTATAATAACACTGAATGTAAATGGATTAAATGCGCCAACCAAAAGACATAGGGTATCAGAATGGATAAAAAAACAAAACCCATCTATTTGCTGTCTCCAAGAGACTCATTTTAGACCTGAGGACACCTTTAGATTGAGAGTGAGGGGATGGAGAACTATTTATCATGCTACTGGAAGCCAAAAGAAAGCTGGAGTAGCCATACTTATATCAGACAAACTAGACTTTCAATTAAAGGCTGTAACAAGAGATGAAGAAGGACATTATATAATAGTGACAGGGTCTATCCATCAGGAAGAGCTAACAATTATAAATGTCTATGCGCCGAATACCGGAGCGCCCAAATATATAAAACAACTACTCATAAACACAAGCAACCTTATTGATAAGAATGTGGTAATTGCAGGGGACTTTAACACCCCACTTACAGAAATGGATAGATCATCTAGACACACGGTCAATAAAGAAACAAGGGCCCTGAATGAGACATTGGATCAGATGGACTTGACAGATATATTTAGAACTCTGCATCCCAAAGCAACAGAATATACTTTCTTCTCGAGTGCACATGGAACATTCTCCAAGATAGATCATATACTGGGTCACAAAACAGCCCTTCATAAGTTTACAAGAATTGAAATCATACCATGCATACTTTCAGACCACAATGCTATGAAGCTTGAAATCAACCACAGAAAAAAGTCTGGAAAACCTCCAAAAGCATGGAGGTTAAAGAACACCCTACTAACGAATGAGTGGGTCAACCAGGCAATTCGAGAAGAAATTAAAAAATATATGGAAACAAACGAAAATGAAAATACAACAATCCAAACGCTTTGGGACGCAGCGAAGGCAGTCCTGAGAGGAAAATACATTGCCATCCAGGCCTATCTCAAGAAACAAGAAAAATCCCAAATACAAAATCTAACAGCACACCTAAAGGAAATAGAAGCAGAACAGCAAAGGCAGCCTAAACCCAGCAGAAGAAGAGAAATAATAAAGATCACAGCAGAAATAAACAATATAGAATCTAAAAAAACTGTAGAGCAGATCAACGAAACCAAGAGTTGGTTTTTTGAAAAAATAAACAAAATTGACAAACCTCTAGCCAGGCTTCTCAAAAAGAAACGGGAGATGACCCAAATAGATAAAATCATGAATGAAAATGGAATGATTACAACCAATCCCCCAGAGATACAAACAATTATCAGGGAATACTATGAAAAATTATATGCCAACAAATTGGACAACCTGGAAGAAATGGACAAATTCCTGAACACCCACACTCTTCCAAAACTCAATCAGGAGGAAATAGAAAGCTTGAACAGACCCATAACCAGTGAAGAAATTGAATCGGTTATCAAAAATCTCCCAACAAATAAGAGTCCAGGACCAGATGGCTTCCCAGGGGAGTTCTACCAGACGTTTAAAGCAGAGATAATACCTATCCTTCTCAAGCTATTCCAAGAAATAGAAAGGGAAGCAAAACTTCCAGACTCATTCTATGAAGCCAGTATTACTTTGATTCCTAAACCAGACAGAGACCCAGTAAAAAAAGAGAACTACAGGCCAATATCCCTGATGAATATGGATGCAAAAATTCTCAATAAGATACTAGCAAATCAAATTCAACGGCATATAAAAAGAATTATTCACCATGATCAAGTGGGATTCATTCCTGGGATGCAGGGCTGGTTCAACATTCGCAAATCAATCAACGTGATACATCACATTAACAAAAAAAAAGAGAAAAACCATATGATCCTGTCAATCGATGCAGAAAAGGCCTTTGACAAAATCCAGCACCCTTTCTTAATAAAAACCCTTGAGTAAGTCGGGATAAAAGGAACATACTTAAAGATCATAAAAGCCATTTATGAAAAGCCCACAGCTAACATCATCCTCAACGGGGAAAAACTGAGAGCTTTTTCCCTGAGATCAGGAACACGACAGGGATGCCAACTCTCACCGCTGTTGTTTAACATAGTGCTGGAAGTTCTAGCATCAGCAATCAGACAACAAAAGGAAATCAAAGGCATCAAAATTGGCAAAGATGAAGTCAAGCTTTCGCTTTTTGCAGATGACACGATATTATACATGGAAAATCCGATAGACTCCACCAAAAGTCTGCTAGAACTGATACATGAATTCAGCAAAGTTGCAGGATACAAAATCAATGTACAGAAATCAGTTGCATTCTTATACACTAACAATGAAGCAACAGAAAGACAAATAAGGAAACTGATCCCATTCACAATTGCACCAAGAAGCATCAAATACCTAGGAATAAATCTAACCAAAGATGTAAAGGATCTGTATGCTGAAAACTATAGAAAGCTTATGAAGGTAATTGAAGAAGATTTAAAGAAATGGAAAGACATTCCTTGCTCATGGATTGGAAGAATATATATTGTCAAAATGTCAATACTACCCAAAGCTATCTACACATTCAATGCAATCCCAATCAAAATTGCACCAGCATTCTTCTCGAAACTAGAACAAGCAATCCTAAAATTCATATGGAACCACAAAAGGCCCCGAATAGCCAAAGTAATTTTGAAGAAGAAGACCAAAGCAGGAGGCATCACAATCCCAGACTTTAGCCTCTACTACAAAGCTGTCATCATCAAGACAGCATGGTATTGGCACAAAAACAGACACATAGACCAATGGAATAGAATAGAAACCCCAGAACTAGACCCACAAACGTATGGCCAACTCATCTTTGACAAAGCAGGAAAGAACATCCAATGGAAAAAAGTCTCTTTAACAAATGGTGCTGGGAGAACTGGACAGCAACATGCAGAAGGTTGAAACTAGACCACTTTCTCCCACCATTCACAAAAATAAACTCAAAATGGATAAAGGACCTGAATGTGAGACAGGAAACCATCAAAACCCTCGAGGAGAAAGCAGAAAAAGACCTCTCTGACCTCAGCCGTAGCAATCTCTTACTCGACACATCCCCAAAGGCAAGGGAATTAAAAGCAAAAGTGAATTACTGGGACCTTATGAAGATAAAAAGCTTCTGCACAGCAAAGGAAACAACCAACAAAACTAAAAGGCAACCAACGGAATGGGAAAAGATATTTGCAAATGACATATCGGACAAAGGGCTAGTATCCAAAATCTATAAAGAGCTCACCAAACTCCACACCCAAAAAACAAATAATCCAGTGAAGAAATGGGCAGAAGACATGAATAGACACTTCTCTAAAGAAGACATCCGGATGGCCAACAGGCACATGAAAAGATGTTCAGCGTCGCTCCTTATCAGGGAAATACAAATCAAAACCACACTCAGATATCACCTCACGCCAGTCAGAGTGGCTAAAATGAACAAATCAGGAGACTATAGATGCTGGAGAGGATGTGGAGAAACGGGAACCCTCTTGCACTGTTGGTGGGAATGCAAATTGGTGCAGCCGCTCTGGAAAACAGTGTGGAGGTTCCTCAGAAAATTAAAAATAGGCCTACCCTATGACCCAGCAATAGCACTGCTAGGAATTTATCCAAGGGACACAGGAGTACTGATGCATAGGGGCACTTGTACCCCAATGTTCATAGCAGCACTCTCAACAATAGCCAAATTATGGAAAGAGCCTAAATGTCCATCAACTGATGAATGGATAAAGAAATTGTGGTTTATATACACTATGGAATACTATGTGGCAATGAGAAAAAATGAAATATGGCCTTTTGTAGCAACGTGGATGGAACTGGAGAGTGTGATGCTAAGTGAAATAAGCCATACAGAGAAAGACAGATACCATATGGTTTCACTCTTATGTGGATCCTGAGAAACTGAACAGGAACCCATGGGGGAGGGGAAGGAAAAAAAAAAAAAAAAGAGGTTAGAGTGGGAGAGAGCCAAAGCATGAGAGACTGTTGAGAACTGAGAGCAAACTGAGGGTTGATGCGGGGTGGGAGGGAGGAGAGGGTGGGTGATGGGTATTGAGGAGGGCACCTTTTGGGATGAGCACTGGGTTTTGTATGGAAACCAATTTGACAATAAATTTCATATAAAAAAAAAATAGTCTTCAGTCAATGTTGTAGGGAGCTCTGGTGCTGAAATGCCCCTTAAATTGTCCCAATTGAAGCAAAAGAGCCAGGTATTTGCATGTTTACTAAGACCATTCCTTGGATGTAGTTTATTCCTAAGGATAAAGAATAACATTAGGCAAGGCAACCGGTTTTGGCAGTTCCTGGAAAGGGATGCAGTTGTAAGCTGTCAGGAGTCAACAGTACTAGCAACTGGTAGAGTAAGTGCCTTGGGCAGAATCTGGTGGTATACCACACTATCTGCTACAGTTGGGTAACATGACAATATGATCTCTTGGCCTTCTCGGCTAAACCTCTATGCTTGGCACTCAGCTAGCTCCACCTGTTCTCTGGCTATGATGTTTTACCTGCCTGACCTGACTTAAAACATGTTCATTGTAGATCAAAAATTTAATTCATCACAAGTTCTTCATTCTTTGCAGTTTCTTGTTTCATTTATCAGAAACAAATTATCAAAAACTACTTATTAGCTGAACTAGCAATTGGTCAGTATTCAAATCTCTCAAATCAGATAAGTAGTTGTTCAGTCAGGTGATTCCTAGAATCTCAAGTGAAGATTCAGTCTTTGTGGGATCCATCTGAGATAAGACTAGAGAAGTAACCTTGGGGTTTCAGTGCTTCCCAGAAACACTAGCTGACCAAACACTTGAAAGTGTCACAGAGCAGACAATAGGGTAGAGCTGTTTTAATGCAAGGAAAGGAAAACTAAAGAGTAACAAAGAGTAACTTAACAAGAGTAACTAATATGCTGATTCATGACCACCTTGAAGAGATACAGGTTCCACTTGGGTGGTCTCTCCAACAATTCCACCACCTCTCATCTTTAGATCTTTTGTTATTGATGATGATGATAACAATGATTTGAGAAATTTAACAAATACAGACAAATACCAAACATAATAAAACAAGCATTAGGATGTCCTCTTTCTAGAATTCACTCTCATTCACTTTTTGCCATATTTTCTTCTGTGTTTTTTTTAATAAAAAATATAGGTATAATTCAAATCACCTCTGTTTTCCTTTCCAAAAGTAAAGGGGATCATGATTTTGATGTGCATCTTTCCAGTTTATTTTTTTTATTTCTAAATGAATGTTAGTATCCATGAAAATACAAAATATTGTAACATGTGGTTTTTAAGTTGATATAAGTGTATACTATATTGTACTTTAACTTTTCTTCATTAACTATTTTTGAGAATTTTTCCATATTGCTATATATTGATTTAGTTCATTTTTAACTGCTTATAATTGTCCATCAGAGAACTATATTACATTTTATTTTTTTATTCTCCTACTGATGAACATTAAAGTGGCTTCCAAGATTCTCCTTTTTGTGCATTTCCCCCCTGACTTTCCTGACAGTTCAAAATGAATGAAATATCTTTTTTTTTCTATCTGAGATTGACCAGGCTTCCAGAGAAGAATTCCCACTGTATCTTTGTTGTTTGCCCCTCTGCCTCAGCCCTGACACATACCAGGTGCTGATTTTTAGAATTCCCATTGTTTTCTGAGTGGTTCTTGTCAAAGATTTAACTCCTTAGACAGACTTTGGGAACACATTTTGGAAGTGACAAATATGGGCAAAACACGGGCAAAATATTGGGCCTTAAAATAAAAACTGGAGCTACTTCTGGATTTATCCCAAGAAAATAATTCAAAGAAGGAAAAAAAAATCTATGTGAAGATTTTTACTTAGAACTATTTTTTTAATGGGGAAAATGAGAAATAACCAAAAATGGGGAGTCAACAATGGGGAGTTCTTATACAAATCATGATATATCAACTCAATAAAATATTATTCATTCCTTTACAATGACGATTCTGAAAAGTCTGTAGTAGGTGGAAATATATAAAATCTTCTATCTGGCTCAAAACAGATGAATATGAGAAATTTCATCTAATCCAAACTTAAGAGTAACAGAGGAAAACAAATGATGGTGTAACATTAGGTGAAAATCTTAAGAAGCAAAATTACATCTACAGGAAGTGAAAGTATATCTGCATTTGGACAAGAACTTAAAGAAGTACAGCAAAATTACAAACAGTTATAGTAAAGAAGGAGAGTGGGAGAGAACTAAAACTTATTAAATGTACATGTCCAGGACCTTATAAACATTATTATTTTAACACACAGACACACACACACACACACACACACACACACACACACACACAGCTTTTATTATTCGCACTTATAGATGAAGAAACTGCAATTATAGTGGTTAAGTTTGTTTCGTGTCATAAATCAATAGAGTGGCAGAGCTAGAATTTGCATCCAGTCCTTCTTGATTTCAAAGCTTGTATTCTACTCATGTCCTTCTCTGGTTAGATGAAAATGCCATCTTCTATTCATAGCTCTCAAGATATTACTTGTGTAATAAACAGAAATTCAAATTAAAAATTTCTCAAGAAGGAGAAGATACAGAAGATGGGTCACTAAACACCTTTTCCTGTTCCTGACTGTTCCTGACTGTCAGTCCCAGGCTGACAGGGCACCTACTAGAAGGGCTCTTTGATTTTCCAAGCTTGCCCTTAGGGTTCCTGGTGTAGAACAAAAGACTGCGAGGAAGAGGGTGACAGTCAACAGACAGAGACAATTGGATTGGGACTGGGATGAGCCATGTATTGCCTAAGGCCACTTGATTAAAGCTCTTGAACAAAGAGAATTTAGGTATCATATGAAGCTTTTGAGAGCAAGCTGAAAATCGTTTGTGGGTGTTGTGGATGTTCTCAGGGAGAAGCCTCCAAGTTCCAGCCTGAGTCAATGAACAGAGGAACACAGGGAGGGGAGTCAGGACTTCTGGGTTCCTTGGTCCAGTTCCTAAGCACGTGTGTATCCTTGGGCGAGTCGCCGAGGTTCTCAGTTTTCTCATCTGCAACACGAACGAGCTTGCCTCTTCCAGCACTAAGTGTTTCCCTGGCTCTTTCTTCCACAGAGAAAGAATTCTACAGTCTGCTAAATGGGAGAAATCATGTGTCAGATGTCTGAGTATGAAATGAAGTGCTTATTCTTCTTACTTTTAGTCTTTCAGAAAAGGGGGTGCTTTCACCAACACTTCTACTCTTCTCTCTACCCACTAATATGATCACTCCCTTCCTGCCCAGTAAATTTGGAAGGCCATGTCCTGGCTCTAGTGCATGGAGATACTCTGCCACAGAAGTGGGAAACAGGCTCTGTCCACTCTCACTTCATCCCACCTTCCAGCAAGGGGGCCAAATTGTACTTTGTGCTCCTGCTGTTAGGCAGAAAGCATGCTAGGTCAGGCTGTGGATCTGCCTCCAAGAGAAGTCTTGGAGACTCAGTCCCCTCTTCAGCTCTCTATCCTGCCAGTTACCAGGTACAGCCTTTCAGGTAACTGGCTAGCTAAATGTCAATCATGCAGACCCCAGAGAGGGTACCAAAGGGGCATAGGGAAGAGGAAGTAGTGGGAAGAACAGTTATTATTTCAAGGTCAATCTGTATATTTCAGCACAGAGTGCCAGCAGCCCCAAATCTGGAATTCACAAAACTGATCCTAGAATTTGGTCTTCCCCAATCTCATTATATCTGTCTGCCACTGGTAAAACAAAACAAAACAAAACAAAAACAACAAAAAGCAACAACAGAAAATGAATGGATAATTAGCATCCTCAAACCTCAAATACAGAACCAAAATCTGGAAGAAATACTAGTCCAAAATCAAGTATAACCTTCTCAAACTGTTATTATAATTATGAGAGAACGAGAATGAGAAAGGGGTCAGAAGACAGAGGGGAAAAAAAACTACACTGAAGAACCGAAATAACATTCTGCAACTGTGCTTTCTGAGAGACAGAGCTGAGTTAAAATAAAAATGCTGAATTCTAGACTCCAGGATCTAAGGGGAAAGTGAGATATTGGTGAGTAAGCCAAAGCCTAGCCAGAGATGTGTCCTGGTTCCTGGGGCACCATCACACATGTAAACAGGATAGAGGTAAGACACATAACTCTGTTTACAGGACCACATTGGGAAGTTGGGGAGAAGGCTGAATAGGTGTACTGTCTTCCACCCCAGAGTGCCTGGAATCAAATGCCACCATCACCACCTTTAGGATACATGACCATAGGCAAAGATAAACTATGCACACTCTCAACTTTCCTAACTATAGAACAGGTATCATAATAGCCCCCCAGTAGGGTTGTTGGAATATTTAATGAGAAAATCCCATGTAAAGTACTAGTATAGCCAGTGGTCTGAAAAACGATGGGCTTCCCTCCTAACACATAGATTCGGAAAGGACCAGTGCTACATTTGCTATTGGTTGATCGCTGCCTAACAGTGTCTCATAAAATATTTATTGCCATTATTGACATTTGTGATACTGGAGAAGAGACTGAAGAAACATTTGTACCCTCTTCGTTCTCCCTAGAAAGAGAGATTCTCTCATTTGGAGCCAGATAAATACATTTTTGAGGGTGAGCGTATGTCTTTCCCATCTAAAGGTTCCATTTTCTCCTGCAGTGTCAGCAACTATCACTGTATAGAAAGATGGGAACTAAATAACCTCCAACAACCTGGCTGGAGTCTTGGTTTGATTCTTGCTCCTTCAGACAGATTCAGCAAGACAGTAGCATGCCCTGATTGGATTGATATGATTTGATTAACTTGATTTCATTTGATTAGATTTTTAAATTCTTTTTGAATTTTCATTCCAAGTTTCCCAAAATTCAAAAGAGAGAGAACAACCACATGGTAGGAGACAATCTCCAATGTCAGAATAAGTGCCCTTCCCTCACTTGTTTGGTAGTAGCTAGAGAGAAAGGGACCTCTGTTGGAGTAAAAACTAAAGAAAGAGATGCTTTGTCCAATTCAGATTAACTTGTTTTTTGAGAATAAAATTTATACACTCTCTTATAGGCAGACTAAACAGCTGGAAATGAGGGTTTTTGGGTCCTGGAATCCTGCCAATTATGAGGAAAACTGAATTCCATTCATGGTAGACCAAAGCTAGTAGCCTAACTGAGTTCCTAGTATCACTTAGGATCTGGATTCTGTGTAGACTAGATAGACTTTTTTCCCATTCATTAGTTCATTATCTTGTAGCCCCTGAGTTGCCACAATCAAACAACATCTTTGGCGGCCAGGTGACCAGGCTGATGTAGCATCAGGAGCATCTTAGATGATTAACAGACGCTCAGTCAAGTTTAAACATTGAGATTGTCTGTCTAGACAGCTAGTCAAACCTCTTCACATCTCCCATGAGCCCTGCCCTGACTCTCCCTCTCTCCAGCTGTGGAGATGACTGACATTTTGGAAGCTTAGAGACATATACTTTCTAAACATGGGTTCTTAAAGTGAGAAAATATAACTTAATAGGAACTGTAGAACTCCATTAGGGAGCGTTCATAAATGAAGAAACTTGTTCCAAAAAAAACCAAAAAAAACCAAAACCAGTCTGTGGCATATTAAGAACTTGAGCTCAGGTTTTTGGACTCGAAGGCCAGTGTTTCTACTAGAAGATATATATATTGAGAAATATATTCCCCCTTTCTCCACATTTAACAGAGTATTGATTGTCTGTGAAAATGGGATTTACTAAGCCATCTTCTGCACCTGCTGGTGGGCATTACAGGCACTTTGGAAGTTCCCATCCTTTGGAAGTCCACACTTGTGAGATTTCAACAATCATCCAGGAGGCAATTGGTCTCAATCATATGAAAATAAATTCTGTAATAGTTTGCTAAGGCTACTGAAATGAAATAAACAAGATGGTTTAAACAATAGATATTTATTGCCTCATAGTTCTGGAGGCTAGCAGTTTAAAATCAAGTTGTTAGCGGGGTAGGGTTCATTCTTTCTGAGGGCTGTGAGGGAAGAATCTGTTCTAGGCCTTTTTGCTTGGTTTATAGATAGCTTTCTTCTCTATATATCTTTTCACATTGTCTTCCCTCTATGCATGCCTGTATTTGTGTCCCAAATTCCCCATTTTATAAGGATGCTAGCCATACTGGATTAGGGCTCACACTTAGTAAAAGAACCTACCTCTAAATAAGGTCATATTCTAAGGTACCAGGGGTTAGGACTTCAACATACTAATTTTGGGGGGAACAACTGAACCCATACAAAATTCAAAATCAGTGTTTCCCAAACTTTAGCCATGTGTTTATATATTATCATCATATATCTGCTACATTCATATACCCTGTATATGATTATTTACTACTTAAAAATCACTTTGTTGTACTAACATAGATTTACTGTAAAAGGTGATTTTCTCTCATATAAATAATAATCTAATGCTTTTCTAATATATATTAACATTAACATTAAAACACAAAGTATTAAAAATATTAATTAATATATTAATTTATTTTAATATTAATGTTAATTAATTTTTATTTCAAATACTTTTTATTAATGTTAATTAAAATTAATGTAATTTTAATGTTAATTAATATTAAAATAATAAGCATTAAAAATAAAAATACCACATAACATTATCTCATGTACCACCACTGGTATGAATAACCACCTTTTGAGAAACACAAATCCAAATGGCTCATAAATGTGCAGGTTTGTACATATTCCATGTGATATGGGGTTTTATAGGTTTTTATTGAATGAGGCAAATCCCATTTAGGGGGTAGTCCTTACATTTCCAATTGCTCTAAAGCATCTCATCAGTCTTACAGAAATAGTCCACCTAACTTTCTGTATGGTAGGGTCACAAAAAGATTTTAAAATGGGAAAGCAGGATGGGGAGGGATATACTCTTCACTTTTCTTCTCTTTAGGAATTTGCTCAACTGCTGCAAGTGACACATAGAGCTATGGAATAATTTTGAAGAGATAAACTAAGGTGGGGTCAGATACCTTCAATTCTGCAGCTCATTCACTAAATGTTTTCTGAATGAGTTATTAAACCTCCTTTGGGGCGCCTGGGTGGCGCAGTCGGTTAAGCGTCCGACTTCAGCCAGGTCACGATCTCGCGGTCCGTGAGTTCGAGCTCCGCGTCAGGCTCTGGGCTGATGGCTCAGAGCCTGGAGCCTGTTTCCGATTCTGTGTCTCCCTCTCTCTCTGCCCCTCCCCCGTTCATGCTCTGTCTCTCTCTGTCCCAAAAATAAATAAACGTTGAAAAAAAAAATTAAAAAAAAACAAACAAAAAAAAAACCTCCTTCAATGAAAGGCTTGGAGTGGAATAAGTTGATTTTAAGGGTAATAGTGGTAAGTACATCATCCTCACAGTTTTCCCAGCTCACCTCCAAGACATCAGACCACTGGACAAATCCTCTAGAACAGGAGGGACAATTTTGACCCAGGGGGCTTTCACAGCAGGCACAACCAATTTTCCATGGACCTCTTTACTACTGGGCCCTTAAGGACCTAAAAATCCTTTTCAACACAACATTCCAGGAAGCCACTACCAACTTACTAGCATTACATACAGACAGAAAACCAACAGGTCAGCTCCTATCTGGTAGTAGAGGTTGCTTTCTCTGACCTCTAGAAAGGCCCAATCCTATAAGAAGCCTAGGAAAAGCTCTTCCCTGCCCTATTCTCCCTTTCCCTCTACTCCCTTCTCACGCCTGACTTCTTACCCTCCCGATCAGCCAAAACACACCTCTCCAAAGAGACTTTCCATAGAGATCTTACTTAGCTCTCTAAATAAATGCCTAAATGCCTCCCATTATTTTCTATCTCAGATATTACTTTGATTCCCTCATATCATTTACATGACTTACAATTTCTATTTGCTTATGTGCTTATGTTTTTTAATAGTCTTTCCCACTTGAATTTAAGCTCCTTGAAAGTAAGTGTTGCATTGGTCTTGGTCACCACTCTATCACCAGCATACACTATGCACTCAATAAATATTTGTTGAAAGGAAAATATAAAGAAAAGGGGAAGAAAATAAAACAAAACAAAGGAAGGAAACAGGAGAGAAAAGAAAAAAGGGGAGAATGGAGGAAAGTGAGGAAAGGGGAGTGAAGGCAGGGAGGGGAGGGGAGCAGAGACAGGGCCTTTCCCCTAGGCCACCAACAACTGGTCACAACATGGAGATGCATAGTGATTGGTCAGCAGTTTATTTGGGAGTGAGGTATTCCTCTGGGTGTGTCATAAAATGGAGCATTTTTCCTCTGTTCAGAATCTTGCCTCCCAAATAAGAATGTCCCTTTCTCAGAAGCCTTAGGGGTGGGGAAGGAGTGGGAGACTGCGGCCCCCCACTCTACCTGTTTCTGGTCCTTCTCCATGACAAAGAGTGATTTATCTTCTTGGTGAGGTGATCAGACTCTGGCATTCACTGTCTGCAAGTCTTATGGG
The DNA here is from genome assembly GCF_014898765.1 of Herpailurus yagouaroundi. NCBI lineage: Eukaryota > Metazoa > Chordata > Mammalia > Carnivora > Felidae > Herpailurus > Herpailurus yagouaroundi. The sequence continues at coordinate 59,961,834 of NW_024412377.1, forward strand.
CAGGGTAATGATTTTAAGCCAATGTTTGCCTGGAGCCCAATCTCTGTGTCTCTCTTTCAGGCCTCTGGTGTCAGGAGGGTATGAGGTTGGCCATGTCTGTCTGTGTGGCAGGCTGGAGGAGAGTGCTATGCAGAAACACTTTCTCCATGTTCATCCTAAGGTCTAGACTTGGAGGTAAAGAACAGGATGCCCACTAGGCCCTCCAAAGTCACATTCTTCTACCAGCTTTGCCAATTATGTTATGGATATTGTGAGGTCCATCTAACTTGGGTGTCTATTTCTTAAAAGGCTTAGAACTCAAAGGGGGTGAAGAGTGAGTTTTATTTCCCCCTCTCAAAACCCAGTAGGTAAAGAGAAAGATATTTCATGTTACTAGCTCTACTCTGCAATGCTAGAAACCCAGCTGATAGAACATGCAGGCCTTTTTGGCAGGCCAACAAAATGTTCCAACACCACTCTTCTGGCATTAGGCTTCCTCCTCAGACTCTTCCTAAACTTGTGATGAGAGCCCTAGGACACCCTGTATATCAGAAACATCACAACAAACATAGAGAGGAAAGTCCTGGGGGAATGGGTGAGGTCATTTCAGAGAAAGCCTGGCTCACCATAAGACAGCTTTATGGATAAGCACCATTAAGATGGATGTCAGGCCCTCTTGCAAGATGTCCCCATCAGATATTGAGAATATTAACATGAAAGTGGAATATTCCCAGAGTGATTTGCTGCAGCACTTTATGGGATGTGGGAGTCTTATTTATGGTTGTTAGGAATTTGCAAATGCTCTTAGATATGGAGGCTGCCAGCATCTGCAAGGATGTACTTTGTGCTGTTTGTATGTCAGGGTTAGCTTTTATGGTTTAAGATGTGAGATAATTTTCAAAATACATAAGTTAGAGAGACTGAGGACATTTTATAGAGTGAAGAAAAAGATTTGAAAAAAAAATGAGAGAGAAATAGATATGTTATTTTTTAAGGATCTACATTAATTTGTGTCATTAGGTGGCCGTGACAAAGGAAATTCTGCCCCTCTGAAACAGCTCAGCCCATGACCCATCTCACGCATAAGTCTTCCCTGATCACAGAAAGTGACGTAGCTTCCCTGACCTCTTATGCATCTGGGACTTAGAGCCTGTTCCATTCCACTGGACTTTCCTTCTACAGTTTAGGGTGGTTAGTCTTCCCAATTAACTGTCATTGCATTTATGTCTTACACACATTGGTATTACCACATTATCTAGAATTTTGTCCTAGAGACATTAGAAGGAGAACATAGTTCATTTTTTTTATTGGTACATCCCATATGCTAAAAAGAGGTCACATTCATGAATTTAACACTTTCAGTGTACATGCAATTGGCCAGGAATTATTCTGGGATTTGAAGCTACCCTGATATTGAGGTTGCTGAGAATAATACAAATACCACTAACATTTATAATGGTTATAATAGCTAATAGTTACTGAGTATTTACAATATGCCAGGTAGCATCAAAAGCACTTCATATATATTATCTCATTTAATCCCCATAGAGACTTCCTATTAGGTGGTTACTACTATTAAGCTTATTTTTTTAATGAGAATACTGAGGCTTAGAGAGAATAACTGCAACACAGTCAGTCCCTGCACTTGAGTAGATCAGCACCTGGTAGGGTGTCAGACTGTGGAAGGATGATGATGATGATGATGATGTTCATAATATTAATATTAGTAGCAGTTTAAATTGCTTTAAGAAAAAAACTAGAAGATCATACATAAGACAGAAGATGTGCCAACTGTATGAGTGGTGTGGTGTGTGTGTGTGTGTGTGTGTGCGCATTTAGGGGTGTGTGTACATGTAGGGGGTGTGGGGTGTGGGTGTATGAGTGTGTGAGGGGTATGGGTGTATGGGTGTGTGTAGGGAGTGTGGGGTGTGTTGTGTGTGCATGTGTGTGAGGAGGGGTAGTGTGTGTGTTTGTGTGTGTGGTGCGTATGGGGATGGGTGTGAGTGTGTGTGCATTTGTAGGGGGGGTGTGCACACGTAGGAGGGGTGTGGGGTGCATGTGGATGTGTGTGTGGGAGTGTGTGAGGGGTATGGGGTGTGGGTGTATAGGTGTGTGTAGGGAGTATGGAGGTGTGTGTATGAGGAGGGGTGGTGTGTGTGTGTGTGTGTGTGTGTGTGTGTGTGTGTGTGTGTGTGAGGAGGTGTGGGGTGTGGGAGGGGGCAGGGTGTGGGTGTGGTGTTAATAAGGCATCTCAATTAGAGGAACCAGTGCTTCTTATCCTCATAAATTGAATGAGTGTGATCCAGACATATTGATGAATGTTTAACAACAAGATTTCCAGGTGTATTTCTGATGAATGTTGGTTGATATTTCACTTGTGTTAATGAGTAAGGTGAAAATGAGGTAAATAATGAGAACATATGTCAAAATTTCATTCATTTGTGAAGGATGTGAATAACTTTGTTGTTGTTGTTGTTGAATCATATAACAGTTTTCAAACATTGGAAGAACATTTCCTTAATTTTTTTCCACTATTCACAAATGTGAATACTATGTATACAATGCACTCTTTTTTTTTTTTTTAATTTTTTTTTTCAACGTTTATTTATTTTTGGGACAGAGAGAGACAGAGCATGAATGGGGGAGGGGCAGAGAGAGAGGGAGACACAGAATCGGAAACAGGCTCCAGGCTCCGAGCCATCAGCCCAGAGCCTGACGCGGGGCTCAAACTCACGGACCGCGAGATCGTGACCTGGCTGAAGTCGGACGCTTAACCGACTGCGCCACCTAGGCGCCCCTACAATGCACTCTTAAGTTAATCTGCAGTAACATTTCCCTAACACTTTCTTATGTTTAGACCAGGGGCTAGCCAACTACAGGAGTCTGTAGTTGGCTCCTGTTTTTGTAAATCTCATTAGCTGACTGTTTTTGACCCATTTTAAAAGAATTATAGGGGCACCCGGGTGGCTCAGTTAGTTGAGCATCCAACTTCAGCTCAAGTCATGATCTCACAATTCATGAGTTTGAGCCCCATATTGCGTTCTGCACTGATAGTATGAAGCCTGCTTGGGATTCTCTCTCTCCCCCCATCTTTCTCTGACCCTCCCCTACTTGCACTTTCTCCCTCTCTCTCAAAATAAATAAATAAACTTAAAAAAATTTTTTTAAAAAGGATTATAAAGAAGGAGGAAGAGTGGTGGGGGGAGGAAGAAGGGGGTAGGAAAGCAACTGAATGTGCTCAGCAAAGCCTAAAATATTTACTTGGTGGATCTTATGGAAAAAATTGGCCAACTCTTGGTCTACATAATTAACAAAACAATCAATCAAGCCTTGATTTGGTAGCACTGCTGATTTCTATAGTGTAAATCTTCCCTCTATGGCTGATTTCAAGCTAACAATACAGCAGAGTTGAGAGGAAATGTAGAGTCACACACCATTATACAGTATTTCCACCACATGGAAATGATAGATATAATTTCAAGAGCATAATCACAAAGTCTAGTAAAATAATTAGAAAGTGTTGAGTTTTGAGTACTTATTACCTTTAAAATATAATTTTATTACATTGTAAAAGTACAGATTGCATTTTTAATAATGGCTGTTCTTAACTGCCTCGCAAAATTCATAAAATTTTAACAACTGCCTCTTACAAAACAAAACGAGCTGGCCACGGTGTGATCACAGAAGCAGTTGGTTGCCCTTGATGTTAATGTTGATGTTACAATAATCCATGTTTCCTGTAAAGCAGACAAGTCTAGCTGGTACAACATGTTAAGAACATCCTTTAAGAGGTTTTTCATTATAGCCTATTTAAAATTGTGAATATTTTAAAAAATCTAAATATCCACAGGTAAAAAAAAATAGATAAATAAAACATTATATATTTGTATTATGGAATATTTGTATTATGTAATTCATATTATGCCACAATGGTAATGCATCAAAAGTAGATAGATCTCAAAAAAAAAAATAGTGAAAGGAAGTTTCATAAAAATGTGTACAAATGGTGCAATTTACATTGATTTAAAAAACAAAGAACCAAACCTAAAAAATGTGTGTATATATATATATATATATATATATA
>NW_024412377.1:59965996-59971471 GCF_014898765.1 Herpailurus yagouaroundi
ATATATATATGTATATATCAAGTATGGTAAATGTATAAAAATAAGCAGCAGGGAGGCTCCTGCATGGCTCATTGGTTAAGCGTCTGACTCTTGATCTCAGCTTAGGTCATGATCTCACAGTTTGTGAGATCAAGCTCCATGTTGGGCTCTGCACTGACAGCTTGGCCTGCTTGGGGTTCTCTCTTTCCCTCTCTCTGCCCCTCCCCTGTGAGTACATGCACGCTCTCTCTCTCTCTCTCTCTCTCTCTCTCTCAAAATAAAGAAATATACTTTTAAAAATGCAGGGGAAGGATGCTCCTAATTTGTATTATCAGTTGCCTCTGAACAGTTCAGAAGAGCAAGAGAACAGTGGGACAGAATGTGTAAGCAAAGAGAACTTCAATTTGACCTACTTATAATGGTTTGTTCCTTTTTAAAAAAAAATTAGCAAGTAGAACAAATGTTGGAATTATTAATATTATATTGTAGGAATAAGAGTGCTTATTATATTATCTGATTAAAAAATTATACAAACATAATTTTAAAAAAACCCTTCTAAATGCAATTTAGAAGACTTAAAACTATCACTTTAGGGGCACCTGGGTGGCTCAGTCAGTTAAGCATCTGACTTAGCCTCAGGCCATGATCTCACAGTTCGTGAGCTCGAGCCTCGCATTTTGACAGCTCAAAGCCTTGAGCCTGCTTCAAATTCTGTCTCCCTCTCTTTCTGCCCCTCCATCGCTCATGCTCTGTCTCTGTCTCTGTCTCTGTCTCTCTCTCAAAAATAACAACATTAAAAAAAATTTAAACTATCACTTTAGGTCCTGGGTTATCCAGTGTACATGCAAAAAGAGTTTCTCTTCCATCTCACAAGATCTAAGTAAGATGAGGACACAAATATGTTCCCTGTTGACAGAGCATAAGGCAGGCCTTGTTTTCAGCTGATGGCAGCCTGCACATTTTGCAGATGTCATTTTATTGTAACCAATATGAAAATATTTTCATTGGAGTGTCTGGTTTTACAGGTTGGGTTCTGAATAATGATAGCTCACCAACCAGTTGTGGGCCAAAGTATAGCAAACACTCAGACCTCTCATGTCCAGTCTCAGAGGAGAAACCCTGTCTTGCCTCACGCAGGTTTCCCCCTGACTTTGCAAAGTCCAGAAAGTACAAACCCAGTGGTGCTTACTCATCATGCTCCAAGATACAGACCTGCTTGCTCTCACCTGCAAACTCACATTGAGGCTGACTTCTCCCTGTCACTGCCCAAAAGATACCTGTTTGCCAAAGATGCCTCAGTTGGAGCTGGAAGACTGGTTGGAATCCTAGCATTTCTGGAAATACATACCCCAACAGGGTTATAAGCTTGGAATGTCTCCATGCCCTACTTACTGCTGCTGTATGCACCAAAGCCAGAGCCCAACTCAACATTCAAGGAAATTCCAGCAGTACAAAGAAATATGACTGGGGCTGAGTGTCCTGGTAACTTCGCTAATGTGGCAGCTATTGCAAATTAATGATACAAGGTGATAGTGGTGGTCTAATTCTAGTCTGCTTAGATTCATGGCCACCATTTTTGTTCTAGGACTGTGGCTTGACACCTAGATGCATAAATTGGGACAAGTTTTAGTGTGCCTGCAACTCTGCAGACCCTTTTAACCACCAGCCCACAGGCACCATCTCATTCTACCACAAAAATGATGTGATTTCTGAGTATAATCCTGCCCCATGGAGTTGACAAACACCAACTTCACTCCATCATCCACATCCAGATGGATTGTGATTCTTTTGGGTGTCTGGGAGGAAAAGTTTCAAAGGCTTCCCTCCTAAAGGTGCCTAAGATCTAAATGCAAATTACCCATGCTTTTCTCTAAACTTCCAAGCTCCAACAAGAGTTCTTGTAAAACAAATACTAAAATATTGAAAGGTATCAGCTCTAGAATAAGGGCTTTATTTGCATTTTGTCATTTAGTCCTCACAACCACCCTAGGAAATTTGAATTCTTCACTGGCCCCATTTTACAGAGAGGGTGAATGCAGGCCTGAGTGGTTCAATTACTTCCCCCAAACCACACTCTTGGTAAGTGGCAGAGTCAAGACTCAAATTCAAAAGGGCTAATGTCCAACATAAGCTGCCTCACTCACCCTTTCATGCTATTGCTCTGATCCTTCATTCCCTGTGTCTGCACCCTTTCTTGGTTGCACTGTTACATCACTGGTCCATTTTCAGTATCCCACCTCCAGCTGGAGGGAAATTTCTTTTTATTCTCAAAGTATTATAAAATAGTTTTTATACACAAAGGAATATACATAAAGTATTGTAAGTTATGAAGCAGAATAGCAAAGCTAGAACATTACCAATATCTGTGTGCTCCTGTCCAATCCTGTCCCTGTCCTTCTCTTCACTCCCCAAAGTAACCATTATTGAGTTTTAGACTGATTCTTTCTAAAAACTCTTTCATGGATATTCATGGATATTCCTAAATAATACAGTTTCATTTTGTCTTTTTAATGAACTTTATAAGAATAGTATACCTTATGTCATCTTTTTGACTTTTTTCACTGTATTATTGCATCAATATGTAGATGGATGTTAGCAGAGATTGGTCTGAGAATACGAAGAATCACTGAGGACGTGGACCCACTTCAACTGCTTGTAGTAGTGTAAATTAGTGTAAACACTTTAGAAAACAACTGGACACTATTTCGTAAGACTAAACAATTGCACTTACTATTTCCCATCAATTCCTCTCTTGGGCTGATACACCAAACTGCTGTATCCCTGCGCCAGAAGGCACACGTAAGAATGTCCATAGCAGCATTGGTCATAATAGCAAATACTGAAAATCAAGTATTTTTTATCCTGGGGATCATTCCTATACACCTCTGAATAAACTATTTTTGAACTAGGCAACAGGTTATTTGCTATAGGATAAGACATGAAAATGCAGTTTTATCTGTCTTGTTAGTAGTAAAACAACTTAGATTAGTGCTAGGCTAAAACATGGTTTTTATGATTGCATCATATGTTTAGGCTAAATATTTAAAAATGCTAATTTTTAACTCTTAGAAATCAACAAAGTTAAAGTCATAATTTAGTAGCAAAATTCATTTGTCACAGGTTTCAGGGGGTGAGAATGGTGATAGCAGAGGTAGGTTGAGGATAAGTGAAAACCTTATAGATATCAATCCCTTGATCACTACACCTACCCCTTCTCCATCAGTTTGTCTCCTGTGCAGAGAACCATGTTTTTTGAGTCTGAAAACCTATTAGATTAATTTTTTGGCACTTGTTACCTATTTAGAAGTATAGAAATTTTGACTTCATATTCAACTTTGAAGGGTCTTTTTTTTTTTTTTTTGGAAGGAAAACAGAGCAGTTTGAGGTTTGACCTTTTCTCCTAAATTATTTTTTATATAAAAAAAGAATAATTCATTTCAGATTCTTTAAAAATAAGCCACATAAGCCCAGAATTTCAAAATATGCTGCTTCTTTGGAGTAACATGCACCCCATGTTGAGATGCACGTCAGAGATTTACATGTACAAATATATCATGTGTTGAAGTAGAAAAGATTTTCCAACTTACAAAACAAAATATAAAACTCAGTTGTTAGTGAACACCTGGCTCTCACCCTTCCCCAATGCCAGGCTGCCCCTGCAGTCACAGCAAGATGTACCTGCATTTAATCCTGTAATTCCGAAAACAGAACAGCTAACCCTGTGAAGTGTCAGAGGTTAAGTGACCTGTGCATGATCCCTGGGTAAGTTTCAGGGACAGGAAAAGAATCCACGCCTGAGGAAAATCTTTGTTCCTAGTCAGGCTGTTTCTTGCTTCTCCAGAAGTTTCCATATGCAGTTCTCTGAAAAGGAAATACTTTGTTTTTATTTGTTGTTCTGTCTCCATCATTCCTCAAAATACCTTGAAAGGCTTTTGATTTGCCTTTCACATAACATTGTTTGCATTTTCATTAAATTAAATGGAGGTGTGACAGCTCACCAGATAACCCACCATGCAAGAATACATACAAAAATAAGAATTACCACCCATAAGGCCAGTTTGATCTCCATTTGTCAATAGCTTCCTTCCTGATAACACTGCATACAGCTACTATAGGGAGCAGGCAGGGCTCCAAGTTCCACAGAGTAGACGAGTCAGCTTCCTGCTGACTGAAGGGAAGCTTCTCAAAAACCTGGGGCCCTTCACTGTCCTCTCTGTCCCCTTCCAAGTGTAGCCAGAGACTTAGTAACAGGTTTTTAAGCACCCCACCCCATGAAAAATTGCAAGAGAGTATTTCAGCTCTTTTGTTGTGGAGGATTTGTAAGGGAATGAGAAATTCCGATTGTCCTAAGGAAAAATGTGACATTTACTGCCTACCCTCCAACTCATCATACATCTGTGCAATCACACTCACATGCACATGTGTGCATGTGCACGTGCACACACACACACACACACACACACACACACACAAACACACACAATGGATTTAAACAGTTCTTCAGGATGTTAAGTGGCAGAACCTAATACCTTTACTGTGGTTTAAGAACCACTCCATTGTAACACTGTCTGCCTGGTTAAAAAGGAAAAACAGTGTTTCTCAGAACAGAAGTCTCCGCCATCACAGTAAAGGTAAGGAGAGGAAACTAGTGCCTTATAAACTCTTGCAAAATTCAAGATTCAGAGAGATGGTTTGAAGTCAAGGTGATTGGTAATTTACCTCTTACTTAACCAATCTGAATATTCTTTGCTTCCTGATACACTATGGTAAAGAAGATTGTATACTTAATAGTCCATGTCAGGAGGGATACTATGTAACACAAACAGGGCAAAATGGAGAAAAGGTTGAGTGTTCCTGATTGTTCGGAGGAGAAATTCTCCCAACATCCACAAAACTATAGCATGAAGATGCCCAAATGGTCCTAGAAACAAGCTGAGGAGCTTTCTGTCTTGGGGGCTGCCCTGGGCCATAACACAGCACATTCTCCATTACTCAGAATGCATTGTCCCAGATCCAACAGCCTCCTTTTTTTTTCCTTGATGCTTCTAATATGCTAGTGAATTAAGCACAAGCAGAAAGGATTCAAAGAGGTCCTTTGTGTGGATGAACAAGGCTGGGGAAAGTAGAAGTCAAAATAAAAATGCAGAGATAGAAATACAATGCCTTAGGCTACAGATGAATACGTTTGCAACTATGTGCAGACATGTTTCTCCCAGGAAGCCTTAAGAAAAATTTACTGGTTCAGACTTGAGCCGAAAACTCCATTACCATAGAATGGGGATCTATGTTATTTGTGGTAAAATCTCTGTGGACATGTAGATTCATCCTCAAAGGAAGAATGGTCCCCACAACTCTGGACTTAAAAGTCATACTGATAAACTCATCAGAGACTCTTTCCTTCTCAGTGCTTCAACCCTACATTTGAGGGTGATGATGGCTTCCTCACACAGTTTTTGTGACTAATAATATACCACAGGTGACAGCACTCAAAAAAAA
>NW_024412377.1:59971571-60008543 GCF_014898765.1 Herpailurus yagouaroundi
GGGGGGGGGAAGGGCCATGTAAATGGAACACCCATGAGCTACAGCAGGAGTTTTGAACTCTGACTTCCCAGATATACCTCAGTCAACCAAGAGCAGCTTCCTGACTGTATAGGGTACCCCTGGGACAAAAGTTAGGTAATAGGAGGGCAAGTCTGTTTCTATAGAATGTGCACTAAATGCACATGTTATGGTGGAAACATTTTAGCCCCTACCTCATTTAGTTCCTGTAAAACCCCTGTATGGATAGTTATTATTATCCCTACTTAATAGACAAGGAAAATGAGGCTCATTTTAGAGAAGTTTTGTCAGGTGAAGGAAGATGGAAGTGACTACCCCTCATTCATATACATGGCTACAAATACCAAATGCTCACTTTTGACACCTATCCTAGATACAGTACAGATGTGTGTTCCAATTCTGGTCAATAAGCCCTGAGGGGGATTTGTTAGGGGCTTCTATAAACATTTTACTCCCTAATAAAAGGTATGCAGAAGGTCTGTGCTGATAGTGCAGAGCCTGCTTGGCATTCTCTCTCTCCCTCTCTCTCTGCCTCTCCCATGCTCATGTGTACATACTCTCCCTTTAAAAATAAATGAATAAACATTTTTAAAGAAGGTATGCAGGGGGTGCCTGGGTGGCTTAGTCGGTTAAGCTTCTGGCTCTGGATTTCGGCTCAGGTTATGGTTCATGGGATCAAGCCCTGCATCGGGCTCTGTGCTGACAGAGTGGAGCCTGCTTGGGATTCTCTCTCTCTCCCTCTCTCTCTCTGCCCCTTCCCCCTGCCCGTCTCTTTCAAACTAAATAAATAAACATTTTTTAAAAAGGTATGCAGGAAGAAGCATGCCACTTTTCCTCACTACATGTCCTCACTTCTCCATGTGACATCTAGAACTTTTGCAGCCATCCCACAGCCATGACAGCTGGTATTACCAACTCACCAAAGTGGTAGAGGCAAAAAAGGAAAAAAGCTTTTGTGCCAGTCATGATACCATAGCCTTGAGTCACTGAATTAACCAATAGGGAGAGCCGGCTTCTGGATATCCTCATAAAAAATGACTTTGGTGCTCCTTTGTATTTAACCAAAGGAGTTGAAAACATACGTCTACACAAAAACCTGGACAAAGATGTTTATAGCATACTTATTCATAATTGATAAACCTTGAAAGTAACCAAGATGTCCTTCAGTAGGTGAGTGGATAAACAGCAGTACATCCAGGCAATGGGGTATTACTAAGCACCAAAAAGACATGAGCTATCAATCCATAAAAAGACATGGGGGAATTTTAAATGCATATTACTACACGAAAGAAGCCAATGTGAAAAGGCCACTCTGTGATTCCGACTATATGCCATTCTGGAAAAGGTAAAACTATGGGAACAGTAAAAAGATCAGTGGTTGTGGATGGCGGTGGGCAGGGAATAGAATAAATGGCAGAGCACAGAGGATTTGTAGGGCAGTGAAAATACTATGTATGATATTTTAGTACTGGATATATGTCATTATACGTTTGTCCATACCCACAGAATGTCCAAAACCAAGAGTGAACCCTCAGGTAAACTATGGATCTTGTGTGATTACCATTTGTCAATGCAGTTTCATCAGTTGTAACAAATGTCCTGCTCTGGTGTGGGAAGTTGGTAATGGGGGAGGCTGTGTAAGAGGCAACAGGAGGTATATGGGAACTCTCTGTACCTTCCCTTCAGTTTTACTGTGAACCTAAAACTGCTCTAAAAAAATAAAGTCTTGGAGTGCCTGGCTGGCTCAGTCAGTTAGGCGTCCAACTTCAGCTCAGGTCATGATCTCACAGTCTGTGGGTTTGAACCCCACGTTGGGCTCTGTGCTGACAGATCAGAGCCTGGAGCCTGCTTCAGATTTTGTGTCTCCCTCTCTCTCTGCTCCTCCCCCCCACCACTCATGCTTTATCTCTCTCTGTCCTTCAAAAATAAATAAACATTAAGAAAACATTTTTTTAAAAGTCCTAATTGAAAAAAAAAAAAAAAGAAATACTTTGGGTTAAGGCATTATAGTCAGGTCTTAGTGTTACTGCTTCCAACCCTCCTGATTGGTCTGCCTCCCCATAGCTAATTTGAACAAACAGGGAGGATTAAGCCAAGGACTATAGGCTGCATCAGTCAGAGTCCAGTTAAGAAACAGAAACCACATTGGTGATTTTAAGAGTGAAATATAAAGACTTGTTAGCTAGGTACTAAGAACTGAAAGAGCAAAAAGAGAAGAGTTAAATATGACACAGATACTAACTGCATCTGCCACCCGTAGGGCTGCGGGAACAAAGAAAGATAGGAGGTTGGATTATTACAATGTAGAAGCTTAGAGGAGGATCTCCTAGAACCCCCATGATTACTGTGGGGAAGTCAGAATACTGATACTGATTTCTTGGGTGGGGAGGTCAATGAGGCTAGTTTTGAGAGGACAGGACGGAGAAAACTGCTGCTACTGGAATCAACTGTCCACACTAGGGTGAAGAAGCATTACGGTACTAACACAGATCAGAAGAGGACCAAACAGGAAGAACCTTACCCCATAACTCTCCCCAATTCTGAAGTTTCCATCTAGGGCCCACATTGGCAGATCTTAACAGGAAGCTTCTGGCAAAGCATAAACCTGGTTTCAGAGTACCAGTCCCAGCATCACAGAGCAGAGTCTAGGAAGGAGTACTTGAAACTTTGAGAAAATAATTAGCACAAAGCGTGCATTAGCTTCCTGGGGCTGCTATACCAAATTACTACAAACTGAGTAGCTTCAAACAACAGAAACTTATCCTGTCACAGTGTGTACAGGTTAGAAGTCTGAAATCAAGGCATCAGGAGGGCCACACCCTCGCCAAGGATTCTAGAGAGGAATCCTTCCTTGCCTCTTTTAGTTTCTGGTGGTTGCCAGAGATTCTTGGCATTCCTTGGTTGTAGCTGTATCACTCCCTCTGTTTTCCCATAGCCCTCCTCCCTCTCTGCGTCTGTATCTTCACATGGCCTTCTTATAAGGACACCAGTTATTTGGTTTAGGGCCCCCCTCTAATCTAGTATGACCTCTTCTTAACTAATTGTATCTGCAAAGACCCTATTTCCAAATAAGGTCACGTTCTGATTCCAGATAGTCATGAATTTGGCAGGGGGGGGAGGGGTATTCAACCCAGTACAAATGGTTTAGTTCCTTTATCATAGGATTATAGTCTGGGAGGCTGTCAGGGCTGGAGTGAGATATCAGTTGCTGGATTATCTACCTGAATAAGTACTCCATGATCTAATGGATACAGGGAAGAAAGGCATTTATATTTCTATGAGAACATAAAGCTATTCCTGACTCTGCTCAAAGCTCAAGGTGTTGGCTCTTCCAAATAGGATACAATGATCTCCGTATTTTTAAAGACTGAAATTACTAAAAGAAAAATAAATAAATAAAACAGCCAAGAAAGGTTAGCTAAAACAAAACTAGGTACAGTAGAATAAATGAATTCATATTGAGAGTCTGCTGTGTGTTAGATTCTTTGCATAGTATCTCTGTGGTCTGTCTGGGTCACAAGCAATGCCAATCCTACCGTATGTACTAGGTGAGGGGAGTGGACAGCATATGACATGTACCTTCTGGTAACTCTGAAGTGCAGTTCAAACAAAGGACATAGCAGCCATTAATGAAGTGGTTTTAATAGGACAAGGGCTAATGAGCAGGAGATAGTGCATTTAATACATTTAAGTTCTTTTTAAAGGAACTTTTTCTAGACTACCCGGATTCAAATCCTAGCTCTGACTCCCACTACCTGTGTACACATGCTTTAGCCACTCTGTGCCTCAATTTCCAGGTGTTATAAGGATTAAATAAGTTAATATTTATAAAATACTTAGAATAGTGCCTAACACATAAAATAGCGTCTGTGAAATAAAACAGACATGGTAAGTGGTACTAGAGAATTTCTTGTGGTACTACAATGAGACCCCTAAGAACTGTAATTTGTTGCTTATGCCACATTTATTTTTTTATTTTTATCATATGAGCTATCCTTTCAGAATATTTTAGCCAGGACTGCAAAAATACTTGCTGTGTATGTGTGTGTTGTATATGCACAACTGCATATGTGTGTGTGGAGGGTTGTCACAGGGCAGAGCAGGTTACAGGAAAGAGAAGTATAGAGCTGACAGAGATGGGTCAGTCTAGCAGATTTTTGCATCTCCTTTGTCTGACGCCTTGGGGAAATTCATTCACATGGATTCCATGTAGTTCTGCTGGTATTATCAATTACAGTGTCACTGTATTCCTTGAAGCTTGATACAGGCATGCCAAGAGAAAAAAAGGTCTCTCTCTTCCTTTGGATCCTAAGTTATTAAGATCTCAGAAAAGGAGGCTGCTAATTGCCTTTTTTCTCATTATGTGTAAAAAGCCTGGCTGAGAACACCAAAGCCAATAAATGAGAAAAAGAAAAAGCTCTCTGGATCAGACTGTACCTGAAGCCCTTCTTTGGGTGTCCCAATAACATCATTCACTATTTTTTTGTGTGACTATGCTAATTTGAGCTCTGTTTCCTTCTTATGTTACCAAAAGAACACTATCTAATCCACCTGAATCATCTGGTGAAGATATTTTATTTTTTAAATGAAGGCTTGGGTCAGTAAAAAGTATGGCATTCCTAAGAGATAACCAACACCCAACCCGAGAATCTCTGATCCAAGGTTTCCTCAGTATGAACCCAAATTCAGATTTTGGCTTCTTCACACAGGACCTTCTCAGACACTCTGTTTATCATAGAGCTTGCACTCACCCCTGGGCCACTATGGCATGACTGTCCTATCCAGTTAAACCCTTCCTCTAGGTCCCTACACCAACATCAGCCCACTTGGAAGTCCAGGAGGGGGCAATAGAGCAATCAGAGCCCCAGTTGACAGACTTGAGGGAAACCCTTCCTAGCCCCTGTACCTCATCAAACTTTACAGGGCACTGAGTTGATTTATGAGAAAGGGTTATTAAAGCATGTAAGAGCTCCTGCTGGAGAGAAAATTATCTGTATAAACAAAGTGTTATTATGGGAATCAGAGAGGCCACATGCGGGAAAGGTCATTAAAAAAAAAAAAAAAAAAAAACCTGGCATATCAATCTCTTCTAAATCACTGAACTCACATGAGAGAAGTTAACTATCTTTATACCTCACAGGTTTCCTTTTGATCATTAGTCCTTACAGCTCAGAAGGGGACATTCTCAGATCCTAAACTGTTGAGTACTTTAAATTAAAGGGAATTTCTAAGACATAAGTTGTGAAGTTGGATTTTTGAAGGAGGGCTCAATTAGAGACTGCCTAGTAATACAGAGCAGGCATTTCAATCCCTGGGGTGTTATTTTCTCTCCTACAAATGAAAGTCTAATTTCTTTCCTTTGCTTCATTTGACAAGATTTGATATTTTCCACTCTTTCTCCTAATGAGGAAAATGCACAACAGTCACACTATATACAGTGGTGAGCTTCACAAAAATGATTTTCAGGCTTTGGGTTAAGAAAACAAATCCCCTTAGTAGATTAGTTTGCACTAAATAAAATTTTGAGCTAGGGCCAGATTCCTCCCATGAAAATCGTATTAGTAAACAGTTTGTTCCATTAAGTGGTTTTACTCAAGTTTGGTTTTCTGAGACAGATTCCTTTGTTCTTAACAAGAAGTTTTGACAGCCCAGCTCAGACTACTGATCTATATTCTTCAAGTGTATGAGCAATATAATGTGCCTTTGATTTCCCTTTTATTCGTTCCTTGGGCCTTTAATTCTGGAGTTTAAAGACAATAATATTACATCTAAATGATCTCAAAAGTTGTGTTTGGAATGTATAATTAGGTGCAATGAAGTGGTGGTATAAAGATATTATGATGGTATTTTAACCAGAGGCTCTAGTACTACCTGAATTCTTGCCTTGAGTATACCACTACTTATTTTATAAAGACTACAAGGGATCTATTAAACAAAGAAGATAAAGTACTGGGGCTTTGACCCCAAATGCCAAAGCAGAATTCAAGGAAGCCAGGAATGAATCTAGAGAGAGCTCCTATATAACAAAATGAAGCAGCTCTGAATGGAGTACAAGTCAGTAGAAAGGCTTTTCTGTCTCAACAAAGCCTAACCAGATTTTTAAATTTTGTTTATTTTTAATGTTTATTTACTTTTGAGAGAAAGAGAGAGAGAGAAACAGAAGTGCAAGCGAGAGAGGGGCAGAGAGAGACACAGAATCTGAAGCTGGCTCCAGGCTCTGAGCTATCAGCACAGAGCCCAATATGGGGCTCAAACTCACAGACCGCAAGATCATGACCTGAGCCGAAGTTGGATGCTTAACCAACTAAGCCACCCAGGTGCCCCAAGCCTAACCAGTTTTAATGCTTATCTCTGCAAATTTTTCAGTACCCAAAGCTTAACTTGGCATTCTTAGGCTCTAGTAGAAAATAAGCACCCAGAGAGATGGCTAGGCCTTCTTCCAATGTAGCAGGACTAAGCCAGTATACCACCCCAGAGGAGAGGAGAAAAACTTCCTAATGATCTGTGTACAGGGACTTTACCTAATGTGGCCAACGGTAGCCATAACTCCCCCTTTTGCAGGTGGAGGGTAGAGATTATAATAAATAAAGGAATAGTTTAAGAGTTCTTTTCCATTCTTAGAAACCAAAATGTGAACATCTTTCATACCTCAGCATTGTATATGTTACCATATGTCTACTTGGTTCTTTTAGGAGACCCACTATCTCTATTACATTAGTGCTATCTTTTATATAATGCTAGAAATAATTAGTCATCAAACATAATGTATTTGGACACTCAGTGAACTGAGTAATATGTACTAGAGTCCCCATAGGTACAAAGTATTCCAAATCTATTTAAAAGCATTCATGCTGTGAGCATCTATTATTTTGCTGTCTGGAATATTTTTTTTATCTTTGTTCTGGTAGCTATTCCCCAATTCCCCCCACATTCAGTCCATGTGCTTCCAGTGGAGTCAACTCTACTCTTAATTCAAAAACGGGGTGAATGATCCAGATCTGGCCAAAATGGCATCAGATATCAAATCAAAGATGAGCACATAGACTGACTTAGTCCAATGAGAGTAGACCCTAGAATGTTTTCTGGAAATGCTAGGATAAAGATGCTCACTCTTTTTCACTGGATTTCAACATAGAAGCATGCAGCTCCAAAGGTTGATGACAGTCAACTTTCAAACACAAGAAAAGAGCTACCAAGAATGGAAATAACACCAAGGCAACATAGCTGAGAAATGTAGAGAGACATACTGAATTCTGGAGTCCTCACCTTTGGTCCCTGGATCAAGCCATATCGGAAGCTGGTTTGTCTGTGAACTGCTTGATCTTTAAGAGTCAATAACTTCTTTTCCATCTATAAACCAGTTTGGTTGAATTTTTCTCTTTTGTAAACTAAAAATCTCCATAAATTATATACATATGCACATTTTGTAAAAATTACCCAGGATAAAATAAAGGATAAAGACAATTCTACAAACTCTTACACTATCAATATAACTTAGATTTAAGATTTTTGAGTACTTACTGTGGGCCAGACACTGTTGTAACTTCATTATATGTTTTAAGTTATTTGATCCTAACAACAAATCCATTATGTAGGTGGTTCTTATATTTTCTTCTTTTTATATGAGGAAAGCATAACATAAAGAGATCAAGAAACTCACCCAAGATGACTTAGTAGTAAAGTAGTGCTCAAATACTAACCAGGGCAATCAGATCCCAGAGCTTATGTGCATAACTACTATATTCCATTGCTAGGACCTCTCCAAAAGATACTTTGCAATACTCATCAGCTATAAAACTGTCTGCCTGAGAGATCAGGTTCAACATATGGTGTAAAGATCAAAAGGTAGCCTTAAGGTGAAAAGTAAGAGTCTCAAGTAAGGATATAGCTTAAATCTATAATATAACTGGAGTCCATGGAATAATTTTATGTTAAGAGAATGGCCTTGAACATTAATCTTTTCAGTCATGGGCATAATGACAGGTGTTTTGAGGTCCCTCTTTCTGTTGGATGGGAAGGGAAGAAAGTCAAGACAGACCGTCTCTAACAGAGAGTTCAGCATAAAAGATATAGTCAGAGCCACCCCATAGATGGCAGCTCTAAATCTACCTGGGCAGTTTACTAAAAGCAAGGCAAATGCTGCAGTTCTCAGCCAAAAGGAGACCTGGAATGCTTAACAGGATGTCTAGGCAAAACAAAACAAAATAAAACAAAACAAAAACAAAACAAAACAAAAACAAAACAAAACAAAAAAACATTGTAGGTGGGGAGTGGGGGTGGGCAATGGACAAGGTTTGACAGGCAGTGAGTGAAATTCTAGCTCTGCTATTAACTAGATATGTGACCTTGTGTATGTCTTTAACTATTCTGAGCCTGAGTTTCTTCACATATGAGGATCCCTATCTCATGGATGTAGTAAGGATTAAATTAGAAGAGATAATATATGAAAAACACTTAGTATGCTCCAGAACCATGATAGATACTCAGTAAATGGCAGCCATTTGGTTACTGAGTTTTGGTGGATGCCATATGCCTAGGGTTCATCCTAGTTGGAACCTATGACTTCTAGCCAACTCATTGCATAGCTCATGGCTGGTCGACCCAAGTCTTCCGGCCTTCTGCCTGCCTTGAGTTGAGAATAACTTCCATACTGGAAGCAATAGCAGAAGTTCAAGGCCCATAGCTTAGAAGGCTGAGAAGACAGGGCTGAGTTTTTTTTTTCCCCCTGTACCCCCACACAGATGGTAAATCTCACTTACAGGGCTATCTTAGAACAAAACAGGACAATACCAGGCATGGATTCCAGCATCCAGTTTAGTGCCTCCTTCAAAGCACTCTGACCAGACAGACCTCCCTTGAATATTAGTAGAAGAAAGCTCCCAATGGGAAAATTCCAGGGTTAATATGCAAGAAAGAGTCCTCATTTTAAATGTGGGTGTCATTTTCCTAAAAACAGCTCTTGAATAATCAAAAACACACCAAAAAACAAACAGTGAATTAGGGCTACACATCAAAAATGCCCCAGACCACTTCTACAATGAAATTAAAAAGACATTTTTAGTCAATTATGATTCTAAGAGAGGGGTTTTATAAAAAATAGAAGCTAGATTTTAAAATCACTTTTTGAGATTCAGTCACATTAGGGAGGAAACATCAAGATATTTCCATTGAAGACGACTTTGTTTTCTCGCTCTGTTGAATAAGAAACCCATTTAAAATGCCAGGCCATTACAACAGAACTGATCCTGTTATGACAAATATCATTGCCCTGGCCAATGGTTCACTCATTGCAAAATGATTTAATAAACATTTCCAGAACCACCAAGAATGGAAAACCTATGAATGCCATTTCCTGTTGAAGTGTCTGGAGCAAGTGTAAGAGGAGAACCATGCAGTGTTTGGGGGTCTCTGTTGTTGAATCTAGTAGAGTGTTTACTCAAAGCACCTCAAGGGAGCATGGCTAGAAATGGATGGGGGAGGAGAAACCAGAATCACGGAGCAGTTAAAACAGTCACCAAGAAAACAACTTCAAATGTTTAAAAAGAAGGGTGAGGCAAGGACAAAATTAGAAGGTGAGTCTTAGCAGATATGAAACTAAAGTGGAAGTGGAAGAGAAATGTGAAATCATAACTGGGGCCATGAACTTTGAACACTGGCTTTATGGGGTCAGATAAATAAGTAAAGAGTATAGAGTTGGACATCAACTAAAATCTATATCCAGACATACATTGTTGGGAAAACTTAGCCAATGAAAAAAAGACACAACAATTATTGTATAAAATTATCAAAAAGTATCCTAATATATTGAATTTCTCATAAAAGTAAATATTACTTTTAGTATTTATGCTTATAATATTACTGAATTTTTTTTAGTCATAAAATTGCCATTAACTGACCAAAAAATGGTATAAGTATAAACCAGAGGCTATACTTGGTTATCCATGGGCTGAGTCCAGTTGTATTTGCCTTGCACAGCATTTTTAAAAATGAACTAGTTCTCACTATGGTGAAACTTCTACAATTCCCCTGGCCTTATACCTAATATTTTCATGTGTATGTGATAGTGTGTGTTGGGGGACTTCCTTTCTAGGAACCCTCTGATCTCTCCCCCTGATGGAAGAGATACAGGAGGCTATATCTGACATTCATTATTCCTCATTTCTTAATTGGGTAAAGTTATTCTATTAACAATCTGAGAACACTATGAGCCCTCAGTTCTGCATACCTAAGGTTTCTTCTGAGGAAAGAGGTAATTAGAAAATACATTTGGCTACAGATATCAGCCTTGTTCTTCAATCAGCTTTATCAGTAATAATGCTGACATCTTGATTTCCATCTGTCTTACTCCTGTGTCATTTCTCAACTGCTAATGAACTCAAGAGAAGAAGGGAGAGGGTGTTATAAATTGGCTTCCACAAACCCCAAGAGGTTGCCACCATCTAAATATTGGGAAATTTCATATAAAGATCAAGGTTTATGACTTTTATTAAAAAATGGAAGGACTGGCAAGACTGGCTCCATATTTGCACCTACTATCCACTGGCTGATCTGAGTAATGAATGGCAGCCACCTTTCGATGGGGCATGAATGTTCCAATTTGTCATAGTCTTCAGCACTCCATATTACTTATATTTAGGTATTTAATTTTGTCATTTTGTCCCAACATGTAAGTTTGTATTTCCTGCTATAATCACATAAATCTCCTTCTTTAGAATACTGGCTTTTTCTAACTAAGATAATGGAATACTGATTATTAGATAGAATTATTAGTAATAACTTTTGAAAACCACTGGTGTGGAATATCCTATTATTTGTAAGTCTGATTGCAAGGCTAAGTATTGTGGCCTTTTAGTTCCTGATCTTGAACAGCTACAGATTTCTATTATTTCACTCCAGATACTTCCAGTGCCACAATGACGTAGACAAACAACCTTTTTCCTAATTTTAGATGAGACTGCACCTGCCAAGTCAGAAAAATCCTATTGAAGCCCTATAGCAAGGAAAATTCTCCATCTCTAGCTTATATTCTATGTCCAGACAAGATAGGGTTGTGTCTCTTTGGCAAAAGCAAAGTAAAGGATTGGAAAAATTCTTGAATAAGTTCAAGCAAAACATATGTCAAATGACCCAGGTAATTTCCAGAAGAGCCAATGTTTTCTCTGAATTAGAGTACTTGGAGAATTGCCCTAACCACCTGTATGGCTTGGGTCACGGAGATTGAGACTGTGTTTTCACAACTAAAATAACCATAGTTGAACCAGCCATGGAGGCCTATCTCAAAAACAAAAATTTTGCTGCATCACTGTGGATCAAGTTACCTTTAACACAATCAGTTGTGGAGAGAGTAAAACACATTAATTTAGTTGTCCCAAAGCAATTTAATCACATTACACAGATCTAACATTAAACTTATTCCCAGTTTTATTTTATGAAATAGCAAAATGACTAGGCAATCAACCAGACTAGCTCAAATGATACCCAATGCTGGTTTGACACTGTTATTCAATTAATTGGCTGCAAGTTTTAAATTCCTTTATACACTCTTATGGTCAGGTGCTACAGGCACCTAATTATTTTTTTCCTGTTTTAGAAACTAACATTCTTCTTCACATATCCTAGTTAGATGACTTCTAAATAGAATTGAATTCCTCCATTGGCTTTTTCTCTATGGGCTCTTGCCTACGTCTTTTCTGTTTTAAAATAGTCTCTTTGGCTTATCTTATGAAAATCTTTGACATTTGTTTTTTGAAAGATGAAGCATCTCCTAACTATTAGTGTTCCATACCTGGAATCCTGGCCACCATGATATCATTCACTTTAGAAAATAAATGTAAAGTAAATATGACTCCAGATTTAAATCCAGGAACTTGAACAGAACAAGTACTACAGACTGGAGTGTTTGGCTTCCTTTCTTGCTGTGAGTCAGAGCCAGGAGGTTCCCATTAAGGTGTACATGAATTGTATTACCCCACACACTGAAGTGTGTCCATAACGTAATGCTGTAAGGCAGCCAAGTTCTTCTAACAATCACATGGATCAATATTCAAAACATACCAGTATCTCATTAGATCCTTCATTTGTAAAAAGTTTTACTCAGCAAGCTATAGTTACATAGATATTTTGTTTTAGGGTAGAGCACACCCTATTTTAAATAAGTTTATGACTTCCATTGTATTAGTGCCTCTCAGGCTGTCACATTCATCTAGAATGAGCTGCCATAATAAAAAGAGAGAAATGTACAGAATTATGCACAGAGTGTGCTCTGAAGTAATAGGAGGGGCATTTTCAGGAAAAAAACATTTTTCTACACTCTCATCAGTGTTCAAAACAAGAAGAAAACCCCTCAAACTAAGTCATTTGGCAAGACAAACACTATTTAAGCGACAAAAATTTTCTCTTCAGCTTTGAACCTCTATCTTTCCCTCTTACTCTTCTCCTTTAAAGGAATCCCTGAAGAATTATAGGCAAATATATTTTGAAAGAGTGTTGAGTCCTGAAAGATTTAACAGTTAAGATTAAAAGTTAAGAAAAAAATTAACTGCTAACCCCCCTCCCACATGCCCTCCTTATTCTTCAGAAACCACTTCTTCAAATGATCACTTCTGAAGGCATCCCTCATCATTAGGTCATCTCTCACCCTAGTATGTCACCACCTTCAAAGATAAATGACCTGGTATGAGGATGGCACAGGCTGAAGTTCAAAAGTGCCCATGGAGTGATGGTCCCAGCACTATAAATGGAAGATTTCTTTCCTTGTCTTTCTAAACCTGGAGTTCTGTGCTGAAAGAACAATGATTACTTCATCATCTACAGAAGTGAGACATAAAGAAGGATGGAGGCTGATAAAAATTAGAGCTAGTAAATATAATCATGTGTTTTCTAGGGGAGAAATGAGACAAATTGAAAAAGAAACTCTGACAATATAAAATGAAGAATTAACACTGGTCTAGTAAACCTCTAAAGAGTGTATTATTGAGAGACATTGAGGAAGGAATAAGATGTTCTCCACTGTCACTGAAAAAAAATAAAATAAAATGGCACTGAAATATATAAAAAGAAATTTATACACTAAGCAAAATCCATGACTAGGCAAGCATCTTCTTCCAAATAGGTCTTTAAAATTGAAATAATATTAAGTAATAATTTCTTGTTCTAAACGGGATAATTAATAATAATAATAATAATAATGTTAATAATAATAATACTAACTTCTTGTTCTAAGCAAGGGAGTGACTAAAATTTCTAGCAGAATTTATGCATCATGTTCCCTGTTTTCCTTCCACTCTCCAACCTATTTCATGAAGTCTGACCACTAACGTGACAACTGGGTCTATCCTTATAATGTTGTTTCTATCAAATGTTGCCATGTATTTTCTTCCTGTTTGTTTATTTCTTCTACCAGATTGAAAGCTCCTGAAGACAAGAACTATTGTCCTATTCAACTTTGTAAGATTGTACTATGGAGATGTGTACTGTGAGAAGTTCAGTTTCTAAAATCAACTTGAAAGGCAAAAATCTTATATGATCAAACCCGTGGAAGCTCTTAGAAAGGGGCAACTTTGAAGCCATGTTTTGTTAAGTTCAACATCAGGTTTCCTTTTGTGTTGGAACAGGCTAGTGTATCATCACATCCTTTATTCGGATGATGCCTTACATTCTAATGTTTTTAGTAGACTTGTGATTAAGTCCCATAGTATTTGAAAAATATAACTAAAATATAAACACTAGAATCTCATTCAGTGTTATAAGATGTCTCAACTATAAGAAACACACAAGGATCCGATACTGAATGAGGACAGAGAACATTCATGTCTCTCATCTCTTGCTCAATGTAGTCAGAATCCCATTAAGTAAACAGAAACCATACACGATGTTTCACAAGGTGATTTAATACAGGGGGTCAGTTATACAGCATTTAGAAAGCTGAAAGAGCAAAACCAGTTGCTAAGGCCACCCTGGTATTAGTAGCTCAGGAAACAGCTACCATTCTTTGGGCTGGGAGAGTGAAAGAGAATAAATGCTATTAGCAAAACTTGGGATCTTGGGGGAAGTGTCTCTACAGAGCAGATGGTCAGACCCCCAAGGTGTCACAGCTCAGCTGGTTCTAGGACCTCTGAGGGGGACATCATGTGATTGCTATGTGGACTCTGATAGACAGCTCTAAAAGGAAGAGTGGCACAGTTGCTACTGGTGCTCTGCAGGGGCCACAAGAGAACTGGTGCTAGAAATGCTGGAATAAGTTGAAGTCTGGAGCCCTACTTGAGTGCTACTGCTGGAAGGAAGCTAGCTAGAACCAAAAACAGAAATACTCCTTCTGCTGCCCTATCATGCCTCCAGGCAGTATAACCTAACCAGAAGCTAGCCAGCAAAGAAGCCTGGGAAATGTAGTTTGCATGGTCCCAGCTCCAGTGTCACAGAGTGGAGTGTAAAAAGCCTGAGCTTGAGGCTGAGACAGAGTAGGTAAAATTACTATCAGGCATAAACTCACTGAGTGGAATAAAAAGCAGAAATTTCCTTCATTTTCTTTTACCATAGTTGAATCCCTGTAAGTTAAATGTATTCATGATGCCAATTCACTTTTTCTTGGAATCCCATAGTTCATTAGCCCAATATCCTGCTTATAGCATGTGGTTAATGTACATATTGAATGGATAAATGAATGTCTTTTTGGCTTTTTGGTGCTGAGGGAATTTTCTCTGATTATTAACCCAGTTTAACTGCCATTGAGAAACAAAACTAAAGAAAATATATAAGAACCTAAGGGCAAACTCTGCCATAGTTCACTGACATTGTAAATGTACCTACCCAAACAGTTCAAATGGTTTCTATCCCTGGCTCTATCTCCTAACTATCCACTTCCAATTTGCTATCAAAAATCTCTACTGCAGCCGTACTTGTATAGCTTAAGAGTGACATCCGGTGGCTTATAACTTAATCACTTATTGTAATGCCTCTAGAAATCTAATCAGCTCTCAATTATTAATATAAATAGGAAGGGGCATAATATATAAAACCCTAAACAAAAGATGAAACTTAAAACTGTTAGCTTTATTTTGAGAGATTGCTTAAGTGCATTTGCCTATTAACCGTTTGAAATCTCATATCCAAGTTCATTTGCATTTTTTCTACTATTGAGTTTATGCCTGTCATAATTTTGGTGATGTCTGCCAAAGACATAAACTGATGGGCAGAGAAAGAAACTGGGGTCAGGTAGGGCTGGGAGTATTAGCCATTAACCAGTTCTAGACCTGACTCCCAAGACCAGAAGTTCAGTATTCAGGATCAAAACAGAGTATGGAAAACTCAGCCTAGATCCAGGTTTGAACCTAAAGTTGTCTAGGCTGGCACAAGGTTCCAGATAGAAGCAACATCTAGAATTGGGTAGGCTCTTTAAACATGGTCTCAGGGGACCAGGCTTCTCAAGGAGAAGTCTGAGCCAGAAGCTGAGGCTAAGGAGCCTGAGATCAGCAAAAAGTCAGGGCAGCAACCAAAGAACCTCAAGTTTAGGATGGTGCTTCATTCTCAATGACACAATGCAGGAAGTTGAAGGTGATTTTTTTGTGTGTGTGGTTTGGGAAGTCAATCTCATTCTAGTATAGACAATACCTCAAGAAAAAAAAAAACATAGAAACTATGTGTTTGGAATTCTCTTTCTTTTAATAGAATAGTCAAATGAACAAATAACTTCATCATAAAATCTCACACTTAAATGAACTAGGAATAGAAATCTTCTCATCTTTGTTTACATGGATCTTAGGCTGAAAAATACTACCAACTCAGGATTTACAAGGACTTGAATATGTTTTCATATTCAAAGGGTTCAGGGAATTCAGGCTGAAGGAATTCAGCCCAGACAAACTCCTTCTCTATTTAATAATATTTTCCAGAGGCAACCCAGCAAAAACATGTATTAATTCATAAATATACAGAAGTGAGTTAAAAGGAAATCTCAGTGGTAGCTGTAGTTAGAATTATTCAGACACCTCTTTTATTCAGCTTGATTTGGGAGCAGGATACTAATAGTGAGTCATGAATACGATTAGTATAGCTCATGATGTCAATGTACAGTAAGAGACTTGTGACTTCTTTCCATGTAACCATATCCCACAAAAAAGTAGGATATGATATTTTTCTGACAATGGAGTCTGAAAGGAAGCAGTTCCTACAAAGTGCTTGCCTATCACATCAAAAGGATGAGTAGAGTTAGCCTTTTCTACACAAATGTCCATCTCTTTTTAAAAATATATATATGGAAACTTCAAGGCAGAGCTATGAAAATTCATAAATACCTACAACCTCAAAATGTTCTTTCCTCAGTTGAGAATGCATGGTCGTGATGACAATGAGGATGATGATAATGGTAATCTTACCTTTTACCAGGACACTTTCTCATTCCTGTGGAAAACAGGAGCTCTCAGCAATCAAATGGAAATAGTTTTGAAGTCCAGCCTCAATGATAATATCCTAATTATCAGAGTAAAGGGCAATGTCTGAAACTTAAGTAGGTGATGTGCATCTAGCCTTTTTCAATTAATCTGGCCTAACAATGGCTGGTTGGCCAAGAGAGAATATGGTAGATATTTCAATGAAGATAGAAAGTTCTTGATTAGTATTTCCTCTAGTGCGGTTTTTCCAAAAATGCTTTTCTCTAGGACATTAGATTTTAATAAGAAACAGACAATGTGCCTCAAATCTAATCAACAAATGCAAGAACATTCACTTACTCCCTCTAGTTTATTGTCCATAGCAAGTCTGCCTCTGTGTCTTAACTTTGGGCATTCTCCTTTCAAAAAGGAGACCAAACAAGATGGAGTAAATCTGGGAAATGCTTTTGAGGCTTACTCTATGTAAAGGTGTTACATAGTGTAACTGGTGTCAGCAAAAGACAGTATTTTCAGGAGACCACTTGATTCTGTTTAGTTCTATCTCCACTGATAGCTTGCTTCTGACTGTGGCTCAATTTACTGTGCAGCTTACTGGCATACTCTCAGTGGAAAAGACCTGTCCTTCTGGCCCCCCAGGCTGGGGAGTTAGGATGGGTGGGGAAGGATTTCAAGCAAGAGGCTCAAAAGAATCTGGAAGGAGACTGAAGTCATCTTTCAGGAATTGACTTTAATTCAGTGATAAGACTTTCATATTAATTTTTATCTTCACAGAGGTGAGAAATACCATTACTTAACCAGGCAATGGAGACTTCAAATTAAAAAAAAAAATGTATTTGACAGAGGGAGTTGTATGGTATATATAAAAATGAAGGGAGGTTATAACTGAACTTCTCTTAAACACCTGATTTAGGTTTTCTACCATCAGTTTACCCAAGATACAAGAAACAAAATACAATAACAAATATTTATTAAAGTCCTGGTGGAACATAGATTATTTTAAAGTATAATCAGAAAGAGAATATTTGTCAGGAAAGCAAATACCATTCCACCACCAAGCACAGCCTTCTCTGTATTCTCTAAAAATTCTGTCATCTCTAAAATTCTGCCTTCTCTAAAAATTTTCACAGAATCAGACCCTTATAAAAATGTCCTTTTTTGCTTATCCAAGTGGGGAACGCTCATGTAGTTCCCAGAAAATAAAGGTTTATGTTAAATATGATTTCGTACTCTTTGTATCATATCATCTGCTTACTCTATGGTCAGGGCACTCAAATGTGAACCCTTGTTTGCATTTTCAGTAAATCAAGGCAAAGATATTTGACCATTTGGAAATTCCAGTTTCTAGACTCAGTTAAGGCACCCATCTAAATAAGACACTTAACATAAATGTGCAACGATATCTATGTTGTGTGTTCCAAATTGTTCAGAAAGTGAATATGTTATAGTGGAGAAGAGAACGGTAGCAAGATAAGTAGAAGTAAAGAGTTAAATTAGAAAAGTTAAAGAAAAAGAATAGGCTGATGAGACCTTTTATAAACAAAGAAATGCAGAAAAGATGTTTATATTCCTGTGACCACAAGAATAAGCATAACCAAGAGCACTGTTAGAGTCCAACCAACCAAAAAGACCTGAGGAGGTCCCAATGAAATGGAACTCTGGTCCCCACTCACAATCCCCTGGGCAATTAGACCTCCTCTGCATGCTAATTGCATCATTATGAGACAAGCCAAATGCAAATGAAATAAACAATAATTTGGGGCAGAGCAACATGTGGACTAGGCAATTTCTCCTGAGAGACAGATTGCAGGAGTTTTGGAGGGTCCATGAATCAAAGGATGAAATCACAGTATAAAAGGATAAACCAGGCTTGAGAACCCAGACATTTCTCAACTCCTGTCATAGATGTACCTGTCATAACTTGCCCTGAATGTGATCTTGGTCATGACCAGTAATTAACCAAATGCAATGGGCCTCCTTTTATCTAAACTATCACACTTTAATGTGTGCATGGCTTTTTACCCAGAGAGTACATTTTTTAAGGCTCTATCCTAAAGAAATATTTGTACATGCATACAAAGACATATAAATGAGGATTTTTTCAACTCAATATCACTTACAATATTCTAAAATTGGAAAAATCTAAATGCCCAGGAATAGGGGAGTGCTAAACAAAATTTGATATATTTATACTAGCAGTAGAGTGTAATGGAATAAAGTCTTCAGCACCAAAATGCTTGGGCTCATATCTCAGCTCCACTGTTTACCAGCAATGTGACCTTGGCCAAATTGCTTAACTTTTCAGTGACGCAGTATTCCCCAGTGGTAAGAAAAGAAGACAAGATTTCCTTGTTTATAGGGCTGTTGTGAGAAATAAATGTGATACCATTCTAAACAGCCAGAATATTATCTGGCACATAGCAGGTACTTAGTATGTTAGCATGTTTCTTATTTTGAACACACAATTATGCAGCATTTAAAAACAGAATCTAGCTATAGCTCCTGCCATAGAAAACTCTGCAAAATATACCGTGAGATGAAAAAAGGTTGCAAAACAATAAATAAAGGATGATTCTATTAATTATTTAAGTGTATATAGGCAAAATACATATGTATGCATATAAATGGAGAAGAAAGTGTGGAAGAACGAGTCAATAGCAACAATTATCTCTAGAAAATGAACTG
Source organism: Herpailurus yagouaroundi (assembly GCF_014898765.1). NCBI lineage: Eukaryota > Metazoa > Chordata > Mammalia > Carnivora > Felidae > Herpailurus > Herpailurus yagouaroundi. Next base: position 59,990,657 of record NW_024412377.1, read on the forward strand.
GACTGAATGGAGAGAGGAACTGAGAGAAGATCACTTTCTTCCTCTTTCTATTTTTGCATTTGAGCTTTTTTACAAACATAGATTTCTGTTTTAGTTAAATACTTTTAAAAATACAGTTGACCCCAGAACAACACAGGTTTGAACTGCACAGGTCTACTTACATGTGGACTTTTTCAATAAATATATTGGACATTTTTTTTATATTTGTGACAATTTGAAACAACTTGAAGATGAATCGTGTGCTCTAGAAATAATTGAAAAATTATGAAAAAGTTAGGCTTGTCATGAATACATAAATTATATGTAGGTGCTAATCTATTTTATCACTTGCTACCATAAAATGTATATACAAATCTATTACCAAAAGTTAAAATTTATCAAAACTTACACACACACTTACAGATTGTACATGGAACCACTTGCAATCCAGAGAAATGTAAACAAACGTAAAGATGCAGTACTAAATCATAACTGCATAAAATTAATTGTAGCACACACTACAAAACTGTAATAATTTCATAGTGGCGAGCTCAAGTGCTAGGATTATCGGCTTAAAATGCTATATGATGCTAATCATCTCTGGGAGAGCAGTTCATCTCTCTGGTAAATTGTGTACTGCAGTAAAAAGTGATTTCTCATAGGTCTTGCATATTTTTCACCGTGTTGACCGCAATACCATAAGCTTTGAGTAACACCACGGGACCCATATGAAGTGCCATTAGTGATGCTGGAAGTGCTCTCAAGAAGTAGAGAAAAGTCATGACATTACAAGAAAAAGATGAATTGCTTGATATGTAGCATAGATTGAGGTCTGTAGCTGTGGTTGCTTGCCATTTCAAGATAAATGAACCCAGTGTAAGGACATAGTAAAAAAAAGAAAAGGAAATGTGTAAAGCTGTCACTGTGGCCACACGAGCAGGTGCAAAAACCTTGCACTTTTTGTGAAATACCTTTTTTATCTTGTATTGAAAATGCAACTTTTACATGAGTGCAGGATTATTATAAGAAAGACATACCTACAGACTCTGATATGATTTGAGAAATAGCAAAATCATTATATGACAACTGTAAGCAAAAAAAAAAAAAAAGTAAAGGGTCTGAAGTTGGAGAATATGATGTCAACAAAGGATGGTTTGATAATTTCACAAAGAGGTTTGGCTTAAAAAATGTCAACATAACAAAAGAAGCACCTTCTGCCAATCGAGAGTCAGCAGATGAGTTCCCAGATGAAATGCCATGAGAAAATCATTGAGGAAAAAGGACATGTGCATCAGGTTTTTAATGCAGATAAAGGTGTCCTATTCTGGACAAAATGCCACAAAGGAAATGTAATACTAAGGGAAAGAAGTGAGCACCATTCTCTAATGCAAGAAGGGATAAATTAATTCTACTGTTTTGTGCAAATTCAGTTGGTTTTATGATCAGGACTATCCTTATCTACCCTTATCTATAAAGTGGTTAACCCCCAAGACTTGAAGGGAAAAGATAAACACAAGCTGCTAGTCTTTGATCGTACCACAAGAAGGCCTGGATGATGAGAACCCTTTTTTTCTGGATTGGTTCTATGAATGCTTTTTCCCTGAAGTCAGGAAGTACTTTGCCAGTAAGGGACTGCTTTTTAAGTTCTTTGTATATTGGACAGTGTTCCTGGCCACTCAGAACTCCATGGCTTCAACATTGAAAGCAATTAAGTGTTCTATTTGCCCCCAAACACAAATTCTCTAATTCAGCCTATAGATCAGGTTATCATAAGGACCTTTAAAGCTGTTTACACATGGTACCTCATGGAAAGAAATGTCAAACTATGGAAGAGAACCCCGATAGAGAGAATATCATGAAAATCTGGAAGGATTACACCATTAGAGATGCTATCCTTGTTACATAAAAAGCTGTGAAAGCCATTAAAGCCTAAAACAATAAATTCCTGCTAGAGAATACTGTGTCCAGATGTTGTGCATGACTTCACAGCATTCACAACAGAGTCAATCAAGGAAATCATGAAAGAGATTGTGGATATGACAAAAAAGGTGGGAGGTGAAGGGTTTCAAGACATGGATCTTGGAGAAATTCAAGAGCTAACAGACACCACACCAAAGGAATGAACAGAAGACAATTTGATGGAGATGAGTGCTTCTAAACCAGTGCCAGACAATGAGGAAAAGAAGCAGAAGCAGTGCCAGAAAACAAATTGACATTAGACAATCTGGCAGAAGGATTCTGATTATTTAAGACTGCTTTTGACTTCTTTTACAACATAGACCTTTCTATGAAATAGGCACTGAAACTAAAGCAAACGGTGGAAGAATTGGCACTATATAGAAATATTTTTAGAGAAATGATAAAGCAAAAAGTCAGAAATTACAATGTATTTCTGTAAAGTTATAGCCAGTGTGCCTTCTGCTTCTGCCTCCCCTTGCACTTCTTCCACCTTTTCCACCTCTACCACCACAGACACAGCAAGACCAACCCCTCCTCTTCCTCTGTCCCCTCAGCCTATTTGACGTGAAAATGACAAGGATGAAGACCTTTATGATGATCCACTTTCATTTAGTGAATAGTAGGTAATCATCACACCATGCAGTTAATAAATGTACCTGTTGTGTATCCCTGTGTGTGTCTTCATGTGAAAAACTAACAACTGTTGGCAAGAACTGTAAGAGACGTTTTTGTGTCATCATCACTGCCTAAGTATCATGTAAAACATTGTGTGCAAGACTTGTATGGAAATGGATAGTCCATCCTTACATAGGCGTAAGGTGAGTGACATTTAATATAAGATTAATGATTTTTGTTTTCTTACTGTTTTATAACTTTTCTTTCCAATAATTATATTACTATACAGTATGCCTGCTCTCTCTCTCTCTCTCCCTAATTAGAGAAACTGTGTATCATTACAGGTAAGTGTGTTGTTAGAAAATGTTAGCAATGTTTCCAATACAGTATTATGAATATGACTATAATACTCTATGCAATAGAATTTTTATAACTATTCATTCATTGGTATGTAGATTAGGTTACCCTTAAGTGATCATATTGATTACACTAGGCTACCATAAAGCAATCATATTGCTGCTTCTTTATTATCAATGCATGAATTACCATACCTATAAATAAACATTTTTCACATTGCTTTTCCAGTTTTGATGTCCAGGGTTACTAATACACAGAACATCTATAGTGTTTTGTATCATACAAGACAATATTGAAATAGATACTGACAGACAATCCATCTTGTAAATTTAAAGTATCAATAAACAGAGTACTGTAAATTTATTTTCTCTACCTTATGACTTTTTTAATAATGTTTTCTTTTCTCTAGCTAACTTTATTGTAAGAATACCATATATAGTAAATATAACATACAAAATATATGTTAATCGACTGTTTATGTCATTGGTAAGGCTTCTGGTCAACAGTAGGCTATTGGTAGTTAAGTTTTGGGGGGGTCGAGGTTATATATGGATTTTCAACTCTGTAGGGGTCAGTATCCCTAACCCCTGCATTGTTCAAGGGTCAACTGTATATACTTCAGAAAATAAAGTAAGAAGATGACCAAGTAAAGATGCAATAAGAATAGTGAAAACAATTCTGAACAAGTGAATGTCTACGGTGTTTTAACATTCTGAGTTTCTAAGGAAAAGGGAAACAGGACTTCTCAGTCTATGGTCATAGGTCTAACACAAGCACAGGACTAAGACATGGCAAGCAAGATAGCTAGTACCAAAAAACTGAAGAAGGCACTGATTTTTAGGGCCATGACTCACACAATCCTTAGATATGGCCCTGGTCTAATATTACATTGAAAACATCCCAGGGCTTGCTTCGGCAGCACATTTACTAAAACTGGCACAATACAGAGAAAATTAGCATGGCCCCTGCTCAAGGATGACATGCAAATTTTTGAAGTGTCTGTATTTTTAAAGGTAGTAGTAGACCTGTCCACTGAAACTTGGCAGGCCAGAAGGGAGTGGCAGGAAATATTCAATGTGCTGAATGGGAAAAATAGGAAGCCAAGAATCCTTTATCCAGCAAATCTGTCATTCATAATACAAGGAGAGATAAAGTCTTTCCCAGATAAACAAAACTGAAGGAGTTCATGGCCATTAAACCAGCCCTGCAAGAGATCCTAAGGGGGACTCTGTGAGTGGAATGTTGCAAAGACTACAAACGTCCAGAGACATCACCACAAGCATGAAACCTAGAGATAACACAATGACACTAAATCTATATCTTACAATAATAATGCTGAATGCAATGGACTAAATGCTTCAATCAAAAGACACAAGGTATCAGAATGGATAAAAAATAAGATCCATCTATGCTGTCCACAACAGACCCATTTTAGACCTGAGGACACCTTCAGACTGAAAGTGACGGGATGAACAACCATCTATCATGCTACTGGAAATCAAAAGAAAGCTGGAGTATCCATAGTTATATCAGACAAAATAGATTTTAAACTAGCTGTAACAAGAGATGAAGATGGGCATTATATCATAATTATGGGATCTATCCATCAAGAAGAGCTAGCAATTATAAATGTTTATGCACCCAATTGGGAACACCCAAATATATATATCATTCACAAACATAAGCAATTTTATTGATAAGAATATCATAATTGCAGATAACTTTAATACTGCACTTACAGCAGGGGACAGATCATCTAGACAGAAATCAATAAAGAAACAATGGCCCTGAATGATACACTGGACCAGATCGACTTGGCAGATATATTCATCCAAAAGCAGCAGAATACATATTCTTCTCGAGTGCACATGGAACATTCTCCAAGACAGATCATATACTGGCTCACAAAACAGCCCTTAATAAATATAAAATAATTGAGACCATATAATGCATATTTACAAACCACAATGTTATGAAACTTGAAATCAACTACAGGAAAAAGTTTGGAAAACCTCCAAATGCATGGAGATCAAAAGAACGTCCTGGTAAAGAATGAATGGGTCAACCAGGCAATTAAAGAAGAAATAAAAAAAAATATATGGAAGCAAATGAAAATGAAAGCATGACAATCCAAAACTTTAGGATGCAGCAAAGGCAGTCCTAAGAGGAATATACATTGCAATCAAGGCCTATTTCAAGAAACAAGAAAAATCCAAAATACAAAATATAACAGCACATCTAAAGGAACTAGGAGCAGAAGAGCAAAGAAACCCCAAGGCCAGCAGAGGAAGAAAAATAATAAAGATTAGAGCATGGGAATGCAAGCTGCTGCAGCCACTCTGGAAAACAGTATGGAGGTTCCTCAAAAAACTAAAATTAGAACTACCCTATGACCCAGCAATTGCACTACTAGGTATTTATCCAAGGGATATAGGTGTGCTGTTTTGAAGGGACACATGCACCCCAATGTTTATAGCAGCACTATCAACAATAGCCAAAGTATGGAAAGAGCCCAAATGTAGATCGATGGATAAATGGATAAAGAAGATGTGGTATATATATACACAATGGAGTATTACTTGGCAATCAAAAAGAATGAAATCTTGCCATTTGCAACTACGTGGATGGAACTGGAGGGTATTATGCTAAGTGAAATTAGTCAGTCAGAGACAGACAAATATCATATGGCTTCACTCATATGAGGACTTTAAGAGACAAAACATATGCACATAAGGGAAGGGAAACAAAAATAATATAAAAACAGGGAGGGGGATAAAATATAAGAGACTCATAAATATGGAGAACAAACTGAAGGTTACTGAAGGGGTTGTGGAAGGGGGGATGTGCTAAATGGGTAAGGGGCACTAAGGAATCTACTCCTGAAATCATTGTTGCACTATATGCTAACTAATTTGGATATAAATTATTAAAAAAAAAAGATTAGAGCAGAAATAAACAATACAGAATCCAAAAAAAAAAAAAAACCCACCAATAAAACAGATCAATGAAACAAAGAGCTGGTTTTGAAAAAATAAACAAAGTTGATAAACCCCTAGCCAGACTTCTCAAAAAGAAATGAGAGAGGACCCAAATAGATAAAATCACAAATGAAATAGGACATATCACAACCAACACCACAGAAATACAAACAATTATCAGAGAATACTACAGAAAATTATATGCCAACAAACTGGACAACCTCAAAGAAATGACAAATTCCTAGACACCCACACACTACCAAAACTCAAATGGGAAGAAATAGAAAATTTGAACAGACCCATAACCAGCAAAGAAATTTAATCAGTTATCAAAAATCTCCCAACAAATAAGTCTTGGGCCAAATGGCTTCCCAGGGGAATTCTACTGAACATCTTAAAGAAGAGCTAATACCTATCCTTCTCAAGCTGTTCCAAAAAATATAAATGGAAAGAAAGCTTCTAGACTCATTCTATGAAGTGAGCATTACCTTGATTCCCAAGCCAGACAGTGACCCCATAAAAAAAGGAGAATTATAGGCCAATATTTCTGATGAACATGGATGCAAAAATTCTCAACAAGATACTAGCAAATCAAATTCAAAAGCATATAAAAAGAATTATTCACCATGATTAATTGGGATTCATTCCTGGGCTGCAGGGCTGGTTCAATATTTGCAAATCATTCAATGTGATACATCACATTAATAAAAGAAAGGATAAGAACCATATGATTCTGTCAATAGATGCAGAAAAAGCATTCGACAAAACACAGCATCCTTTCTTAATAAAAACCCTCAAGAAAGTCAGGATAGAAGGAACATATCTTAACATCATAAAAGCCATATATGAAAAGCCCTCAGCCAGTATCATCCTCAATGGGGAGAAACTGAGACCAGATGGACCTCAACTGAGACCAGATGTTTCCATGAAATCAGGAACACAACAGGGATGTCCACTCTCACCACCATTGTTCAACATGGTGTTGGAAGTCCTAGCATCAGCAATCAGATGACAAAGTGAAATAAAAGTCATCCAAATTGGCAAAGAAGAAGTCAAACTTTCACTTTTTGCAGATAACATGATACTCTACATGGAAAATCTGAAAGAATCTACCAAAAAGCTGCTAGAACTGATACATGAATTCAGCAAAGTCACAGGATACCAAATTAATGTACATAAATCAGTTGCACTTTTATACACCAATAATGAAGCAACAGAAATAGAAATAAAGAAATCAATTCCATTTACAATTGCACCAAGAACCATAAGATACCTAGGAATAATCCTAACCAAAGATGTAAAATATCTGTATGCTGAAAACTATAGAAACCTTATGAAGGAAATTGAAGAAGACGCAAAGAAATGGAGAAACATTCCATGCTTATGGATTGGAAGAACAAATATTGTTAAAATGTTAATACTACCCAAAGCAATCTACACATTCAATGCAATCCCAGTCAAAATTGCACCAGCATTCTTCTTGAAGCTAGAACAAACAATTCTAAAGTTTGTATGGAACCACAAAAGACCCCGAATAGCCAAAGTAATGTTGAAAAAGAAAACCAAAGCAGGAGGCATCACTATCCCAGACTTTAGCCTCTACTACAAAGCTGTAATCATCAAGACAATATTGTATTCACACAAAAACACATAGACCAATGGAATAGAGACTCCAGAATTGGACCCACACATGTATGGACAATTAATCTTTGACAAAGCAGGAAAGAGTATCCAATGGAAAAAAGACAGTCTCTTTAGCAAATGGTGCTGGGAGAACTGGACAGCAACATGCAAAAGAATGAAACTGGACCACTTTCTGACACCAAACACAAAAACAAAATGGATAAAAGACCTAAATGTGAGATGGGAAACCATCAAAACCCTAGAGAAGATAGACAACAACCTCTTTGACCTCAGCTGCAGCAATTTCTTGCTCGACACATCTCCAAAGGCAAGGGAAATAAAAGCAAAATTTACTATTTGGGACCTCATGAAGATAAAAGGCTTCTGCACTGCAAAGGAAACAATCAACAAAACTAAAAGGCAATCAATGGAATGGGAAAATATATTTGCAAATGACATATCAGATAAAAGGTTACTATCTAAAATCTATGCAGCACTTACCAAACTCAACACCTGAAAAACAAATAATCCATTGAAGAAATGGGCAGAAGACATGAATAGGCACTTTTTCAAAGAAGACATCCAGATGGTCAACAGACACATGAAAAGATGCTCAACATTACTCATCATTAGGGAAATACAAATAAAAACCACATTGAGATACCTCACACCAGTCAGAGTGGCTAAAATTAACAACTCAGAAAACCACAGATGCTGGCAAGGATGTGGAGAAATGGGAATCCTCTTGCACTGTTGATGGGAATGCAAACTGGTACAGCCACTCTGAAAAACAGTGTGGAGGTTCCTCAAAAAATCAAAAATAGAACTACTCTATGACTCAGCAATAGCACTACTGGGAATTTATCCAAAGGATACAGGAGCACTTATGCATAGGGGCACATGTACCCCAATGTTCAACAATAGCCAAATTATGAAAAGAGCCTAAATGTCCATCAACTGATGAATGGATAAAGAAGATGTGGTTTATATATACAATAGAATACTACTTGGCAATGAGAGAATGAAATCCTGCCATTTGCAGCAACATGGATGGAATTGGAGGGTATTATGCTAAGTGAAATAAGTCAGTCAGAGAAGGACAGATATAATTTTTCACTCATATGTGGAATTTGAGAAATTTAACAGACGACCATGGGGGAAGGGAAGGGAAAAAAATAATAGAAACAGAGAGGGAGGGAGGCAAATCATAAGAGACTCTTAAATACAGAGAAAAACCTGAGGGTTGATGGAGGTGCAGGGGGAAGGGGAAAATGGGTGATGGGCATTGAGGAGGGCACTTGCTGGAATGAGCACTGGGTGTTGTATATAAGTGATGAATCACAGGAATCTACCCCTAAAATCAAGGGCACACTGTATACATTGTATGTTAACCAACTTGACAATAAATTATATTAAAAAATAAAAAAAATAAACAGAAAAAAAAACCACCCTCCAGTCAAAGGATGTGCTTCTTAGCAGACAGTATCACACAAAGCCAATGTCCCAAACTATACAGTATAGACTTCATTCTCTCTACACCCCTACTTTAAAGAAAAAAAATAATAACTTATTTGATTTTTAACATCTGGAGTTTAAGTCTGACATACCCAGGTGCAGTGTCCCAGAATTCACACTGAACAAAAGCCCCACCCTCTTTGTAGCTATTCACTTTTCCCTTCTGCAATGTCATCCTTACAAAAAAGATTATTTCTGTGGTTTGGGAGTTGTGAGGGGAGATTTCATTGGTCTCTTTAAATGCTTGAGTAGTAAGCTTTGGACTCTCAAATGGTTGGAAGGGAATTCAGTCTCTTCCTTTTCCTAGTGTCATATCTGTATAATCATTTGTAAAATTATCTAGGCTTAGGAATGCAATATGATACTCGCCAATAATGAAATTAAATATACAAAACAGAGTGGTATTTGCCTATCTGCCTGAAATGCCCTAGTATGGCCTTATCATTTGTTTATGGAAGACATTCAATCTGATTGGTCAGTGGCCATGCCTTCTTATTTGTAAATAATTTTGAATACCATAACTGTGAAAAACTAAGACCATGGTTCAATAAATAATTTCATATGTACTCCAACAAGTTGAGCTAACCACTGTAGATATTGATAGTTTAGTCTACTTCACTGCATGGCAATACTACTAGCTGACAATAGTTCTTGTATTTCATATACCAAGCCAGATAGTCCCCCCAAACATGATGCATTTTTCAAGTGAAGGGATTCAATACACCAGGGAAGTTGATCCCAGATAAAGCCACATAAAGTAAATCAATTTAAAATGGAGACCAAGGGACACCAGGATGGCTCAATTGGTTGAGCGTCTGAGTTCAGCTCAGGTCATGATCTCACAATTCACGAGTTCGAGCCCTGCTTCAGGCTCTCTGATCACAGCTCAGAGCTTGGATCCTGCTTCAGATTCTGTGTCTCCCTCTCACTCTGTCCCTGTCTCATTTGTGTTCTTTCTCTCTCAAAAATAAAAAAATAAACATAGATAGATAGATAGATAGATAGATAAATTAAATAGAGACTAAAAATTCAGTATCAAATGGGGAGAGAAAAGTGATTCTGGATTTATCTCATAAAATGAAAAAAAAACACCACTTTTTAATGAATTTACTTCCAGTTTTGTTTTTATAATTTATAAAATTTAAATTATCATAACTATCTTCTAATTATTAGGACAAAAAAATGAACCACATTTTGATAGTTTAGAGAGACAAAATTTCTCTAACAAATGTTTTAGAAACCTAAAACAATACCCATAGTTTCAATACTTACTATGTAAGCATATTTTTATAAAAATTTCTATGACATTTAGCAATTTTTCCAGGAGTATCTCTTATTCCTTGATAACCAATCATCTCTTTGGAAATGCTATCAATTTCATCTGTTTTGTTTTCACTTGTTAATTGATCTTACTCATTTATCTATGATTTGTGTAGGAATCAAGCAGTTCTCCAAACATCACTGTCATCAGTGTCATTAAATCTTGCTGCAGTAGGCAGAATTCTAAGATGGCCCCCAAGATTCCTGCCTGCTGGTGTATTTGTGCTGTGTAATTCTCTCCTTGTGAGTGTGGGTAGGGACTGTAACTATGATGGGATAATCACTCCTGTACATGAGACTCTGTCATAGCAGACAAGAGTGAGATTCTCCTGCTGACCCTGAAGAAGCAGTATGTATAAAATGCCTATGGAGAAGAACATGTGGCAAAGACCTGAGGGTAGCCTCTAGGAGCTGAGAGTTGTCCCTCTTTCTAGCAAGGAAGAAATTGAGGACTTCAGTCCTATAATCACAAGGAACTGAATCCTACCAACTAGTAAGCTGGAAAAAAGACCCTGAGTCTCAATGATATCACAGTGCCAGCTATAACACTGTAATTTGAGGCTCATGAGATCCTTGGCAGAGGACCTGGATAACCCATATTAGGACTCCTGTCCCATAGAAACTGTGAGATAATAAATATATGTTGTTTTAAGCTGCTAAGTTTAGGTAATTTCTTATGCAGTGATAGAAAACTAATATGCTTGCATTTTTTTAAATATTTATATTGTTTGGCTAGATGTTTAGAGACTGTCTCAATCAAAAACAGTGGACAGTATTGTTGGTCAGATGAATTAGGAAAGATAGATTCTACTGCTAAGAGCAATGAATTTCTGAATGAGGACAGATATTGGGAGGTATTCTGAGTGAGGATAGTGAGGACATACGTATGTATGTGTATGGCAGACAGAGAGAGTGAAAAAGAAGACAAATGTGGAAAAATATTTAAAATTGGTATATATTGGTAAAGTATACATAGATTTCATTGTACTATTCTTTCAAATTTTCTATAGCTCTCAATTTTTTCAAAATAAAAAGGGGAGAAAAGTAGGCAATGAAAAATGATGCATTATTAACAAAGAAGACAAAAAACACTGATACTGACTTCTCAACGTAAACAATGGAAGTCAGAAGACAATGGAAGCAGATCAGGAAAACACTTGGGAAAAAATCCTGTCAATTTTTAATTCAATGTCCAACAAAAAATATTATTAAAAATGAAGGAAAAATAGACATTTTTATATAAACAAACAGTAAAGGATGGGGAAGGAAAACTGATCCTAGATTGAAGCACAGATATCTGGGAAGTAATGAAGAGCAACATAAATATGTGAATAAATATATGTAAATACTAACTTCATAAACAGTAATAATTTATTATAGAGCTCCTGTAGATTAGTCCACAAACTTAAAATCTCTCATATGACACTCTGGCAATTCCGCAGTCATGACTCAGTGGGAAAAGGACTAAGAAAACTTCTGAGTGTAGGGGCTAAAGGGCTGATGCCTGCATTAGGTAGCTTATATATATAAATGTGATGGGACTCTATTGTTGTCCCTGAGACACATTTGAAAGCAAAATATCACAACTTTCAATTATCTGCTTGCATAGGACACTGTGACAGTGAAGACAAAACTATAGGAGACATGAATTATGCATTTAAACTATGAGTTTCAGATTCCTTCTCAGCTAAGTATTTTATCTGGGTTTTAGGTAAGTAGAAGATTAAATTATCTTTCATTACTTTCCCTCTGGCATAGGGCAAATAATTAGTCATAGTAATAATAATGATAGCAATAACAGTAAAAACTAGCAGCAGCAAAAAATAAAATAAAATTATACACACACACACACACACACACGCCTCTTACCCCAAATCAGGAAAAAAGAAACAAAAACCTGAAGAATTTACAAATTTGTCCTATTTTGAACACTGAACCAGGGTTAAAGAGGGATATGAAAAATTTAAGCTCAGAGCTCTTGGAATGGAGAGCATTAACAAAGTTTTTTTATTATTACATTTCCCTTCTCTATTACCTTGTTAGTCATGTATTTTTATATTATCTTATTGTGGTTCTCCTAGAAATGACATATTTATCCTTAACATGTTTAAATCTAATATAAGTAAGTACTTCTGCCAATTCCCAAGAAATTCAAGGACGTTAGAACACTCTAAGTCTATTTACCTTCCTCCTCTTGTCTTACTTTCATGCTACCATGGTCAGATATATATCCCATTAGAGATATTTGCCCATTTTCCTATTGGGTTATATTTTTTCTTTATTGGGCTGTGGAATTTAATTTTTAATATTCTAGATATTAGTCCCTTTTTTAGGTTTACATATTATAAATATTCCCTCCCAATCTATGCTTTCTTTTTTTATATAAAACAGCTTTATGGAGGTATAATTGATATACAATAAACTGCACGTATTTAATGTGTACAATTTGATGAGTTTTTAACCTATCCATACACCTATGAAACCATCACTACAATCAAGATACTGTTTCTCCATGCCCCTGTGTAGTCCATCCCCCCTCAGACACCCTCTCCCCTCCCATCTTCAGACACCCACCTGTATGCTTTCTGCCTCTAATTATTTTGCAGTTTCTAGAATTTCATAAGACAGGAATTAAGAGTAATATGTACTCTTTTTGGCCTGGATTTTTTTTACTCCATATAATCATTTTGAGATTTATCCAGGCTGTTGCCTCATTCCCTTTTATAATTTCTCTGAGGAGTATCCCATTGTTCGCGCATAACATATTCACATCTTGACAGACATTTGGGTTGCTAATACTTAGTATTAGGTAGTATTTTTAACTTTATCCATTCTAGTGGGTATGAGGTAGTATCTCATTATAATTCACATTCCCGTGATGAATAATGCTATTGAGCACCTTTTGGCCTGCGTTTCAACCCAAGTGTCTGTTTTTATCTTTTGCCCATTTTTAACTGGGTTGTTTGCCTTCATATTATTGAACTGTAAGAGTTCTTTTTATATTCTCACACAACTGCTTTATCATGTAAGTGCATACTGAATATTTTTTTTGCAGTCTATGACTTGTCTTTCAAATATAAAATATAAAAGTAGTTCTTTTTTTTTTCTTTTTTGGTTGGTTTCTTTTTTTACCCCCTGCACATCTTAGTAGCAGCAAAGCATGTTCTGAGGGTTAGTTGAGTAAATCCTGGAATCTGAGCTTAATTGTTTATGTTATCATTTGAATAAGAATAATTACTCTTCTGTGTTTCAATCAGTGAGTATTTATACAACATCTTCCTGATGTCAAGTAAAATACTGCCTAGAACAGCACAAAAGGCCCTTGGTTCATTGTCATAAAGTTGTTGGCTTTATAATATAAGCCTCTCAAAAGCAGAAGGTTGTCATGTTGAAAACCTACAACTGATTTAGAGTTCACAAGTTATCAGCTCTAATTAATAAACTGAGCTCATCGTCCAAATGACAGTTTCAGAGACTATCAGAAAGCAAAGACACTCTTAACTTACTAAACTTAACTTGAGGCTGCTACTGATGCTTTTAGCTATAGGAGGCCTATGTGAAAGCAATTTACTTCATTATCAGGGTCCTGCAAATTTTCATCTATAACATTACTGATTTTATACCTGATCCACACGACTGTCCTTCTAAATTTAGTCAGTGGCCAAAATTTCCCTCCAAGAAGGCAACTATAAGTATTTGTTCTCTGGTATCAATTGCAACAACATGACACTAAGAAGGGAATCAGAAAAGAAAAGTAAGGTGAGAAGGAAGAACATCGTCCTCCAGAGACTGAGTTCTATAAGGCGGAACAAAATGACACTGTGGACTATTAAAAAATCCCCAAGGAGAAAAATCCACCTTAATGGGAGGCACAAATCCATTTTTCTGTAATAACATTGGGTCAGGGTAATAATTTGAAGTGTAATATTAACTGGCATGGTTTTCCTGCCTCTAGTTTTCCTTTACTGGCCCTCATTGCCTACAGGGTAGGAAGCTAAGAGCAAGGATGTAAATAGTGACAAAAGAAGTGATCTCTTGGTTTCTGAGCTTTAAAAACCACAGGCCTGGCTTAAAGAACAAAGTGAGTTTTTCCTTCTCCACTCCCAACCCTTCTCCCTCCATGTACTCTTACAAGATAATTCTCTGAGCTGATAATCTCAGTTAAGAGTAAGACCCCCGATAATTAAATGCAGTTAGTGGGCCCAAATTGGATCACAGATCATTATACAAAGATTATTATTATAAAGGAAAAATGTATAAAGGACCTTGCTGAGATGACTGGAAACTTTTAGAAATAGAGCTACATTAGTAATACTAGTTAAGGCATTGTGTCAATATTAAATTCCCAAATGTGATAAGGTAGAAGAATGCCTTAATCTTGGGAGATGCATGATTAAGTATTTCAGGGTGAAATGGCATGATGTAAGCAACTCTCTATTGATTCAGGAGAATAAAAAGTGTGTGTGTGTGTGTGTATCCCTGTGTGTAGACAGAAAGAGATAAAGCAAATGATACAAAATCTTAACTGGTGTAGCTACATAAAAGGTATACAGTCATTAATTATATTAGTCTTACAACTTTTCTGAAAGTTGAGTTTTTGTTTTTCAGAACTAACACACTTTTTGAGATGGGAGAAAAAAAATCAGAAAAGAGAGCGAAATAGTGAGATGCTGATGGGGGGGGGGGGCTCTCAGCGAAGGGGCTAGTGTTTGTTGCAAAAGGGGAAATGATATAATGTTCAGATAAAATAGAGGAGACTTGTACTGTAGTTCCCAGCCAAGTTTCTGGGAGGCAGTGGTCTTGCCTGGAAGAAAAAGGAAAAGAGGGCTGCATGGATTGTTGAAGGCCTAGTGACCTTAAGATAGCCAACCATATTGCCAAGGTAGAATAAACTCTGCATCATTCCAGGTACTTCAGAGGGATTTGTAAATTGTCACGATGCTACCTGCTACTCCAAGAAGAATGATGGAGAAGAAGAAACTCTCAACTTATGAAGTTTAAACCTGAAAAGACTGAATGTACCCACAGGTGACTAACTTTATGTTTTATGCCATTCAACAGAATGGGGAATTGACATTAAGATGAGGGTCCATGCTAAAAAAAAAAAAGTATTCTATTTCTTGTACACTTGTGTTTGTCTTGTTGTCTGAGAGTCTATACCCAAAACAGCAACATTTTCTCTCTAACAGATATTGCTTGGACATTGCTAACTTATTCCAAACCTTGAACATTGGTAATTTAATCTGTATTGTGTTCCCTAGGATTCTCTGAGATCAGTATTAATGGACTGGGCCAAGAAGAAAGGAAAGGTGACTTCACATTTATGAATATCAAATATGAGGCCTCAGCTTTTTGCCTTCCAGCAGCCAAACTTCTCTTTGGGGAAGTGCTTCTCTGTTAAAATTACAAACACTTTCAAAGTGACAAATACTTTTAAAAAGTAGTGTGTGGAAAGGCTTTCTAAAATGAAAATCCAATGTTGATGATTACACAGTTGTTTATTTAAGCTCCGGCAAGTCACCTTGAGTACTCACAGAATTTTGGAAGAATTTATACTTAAAATTATCGGCTTAAACTGTGTTTTAAATGCCAGTCCTCTAAAAGAAGCTCAGAAATATTCCTTATAGTCTGTGTCATTAAGCTAGATTTTTACTTGGCAGTGCTCAAGTAAATTGCTCAAGGATTCTTGCAACATTAAGACAACAAACTCTTCTGTGTGGATTTTTTAGTACCTTGGGAATTCAAAGATCAAGTTGCTTAGAGACCCCGTGGAATTTGCAGAAAAAGCAAATGCTAATCTTGTCATCTGTAATTAATGTTTTATCTTGCTCTGAAAATTCAGTTTGCTGGCAGATTTAGCTGCTCTTTGGAGCTGAATAATGTTTTTGCAATATCACATCCTACATGACTTTCCATCCCAAGAGTAGGTGGGGTGCTACATGATTCTCTATGGGCTCTTCTCTCTTGGGCCCAGTGTCAACCTCTTGCAGACGCCCAGGTTTCCTTTCCATCAAACTCCCTGCAGGTTTCCTAAGTGAGGCTAATGTTGGCCTGGTTTTCGTGCTTTTTATATTGGGTTCTATACTGGGGAACCAACGTGTATGTATACTTAGAGAATAGGATCAGTTTAAGATTGTGAAAATATCTGTTTAACATATTATGCAGTGAAATGTGAAAATATCTGTATAATTCTGGCACAATCTAAAAAATATATCTTTTCCCCAGTAACCCAGACCCTTGGCCACTCAGGCTAAAGCAAGTTATATAAAGCTAACCAACCTATATGCATACACACACAGACACACAGACACACACACACACACACACACGAATTTTATCATGACTAAGACATATGCTAGTTGCAACTGCTCCTGTATATTTCTACTTATTTATACCGTAACTCTTCAGGCTAAGATACACAAGTACTTGGCTAACATACAAATCAATACCCTCACCAAAACTAAAAAGAGAGAATTCATCTTCCATCTCACCCTTAAAAGAAAATTTATTAACTTCACTAAATAGCCAAAGTAGCTACAGCATCACAGTCACTCTTTCCTTCTCTCAACAATAATTTATTGAACTCCTGCTCTTTGGCCTTTCATCTTCACTGAGGATGCCACAGTGAACAAGACTGAGTGGGTCCTGATGCTTCTGATATAACATGCTAGTGTGGGGAGAGATACAGAGAACAAGGAAAAGAATTCATAACATAATGGTCAGATGATAATAAGAGCCTAGAAGAAACTAAGGTGGAGTTATATCTTGGAGTAGCTGTAAGGCTGCCTCAGACTGAAGAATTAGGGAATGTTCTCTTGGAGGTGATTTTGGAGCTGAGAGCTTACAAGTGTTTAGGATACAGCTGTGTCTTCTGATTTTGTGGGGCTATTTTATAGCTTGGCCATGAGAAAAAGACCTTACTGGTACACATTCAAATGCAGTTTTATAATAAATATCTTGTGGATGGGGCTCTATTGTATACTCTCAGTGTCAACCTTCTTCCTTTATAAGCTTCATTCTAAAATGATATTATACCACTGGAATCCACTTTGGAAATGTAAGTGGCAAGTCCAGACTCATTAGTTGTGAGTGATACAGAAATCCCAAAAAGACATTCTAGCAGAGGCTGAGCTGGCCTTTGAGAAAAAATAATGAGTTCATTGCTGTGCCGGCTGCCATAAGCTTCCACATCTCAGCCTCTATCAGTGACCAAAATCATCCAACAAAATGACTCTTGAAGTGCTTATGATGAAGAACACCCACCAATACACCCAGGCAAGCATTCTTCATTCATATCTTCTGTGAATTATTCAGCCAGCAGTTCCCATGCTCAGGGTAAGGAGAAGACGTATTTCTTGTCAGGCAGTCTATCTACTGAAATGTGGTAGGATGCTCATAGTTTATCATCTTGCACTTCATATATCTTGTGACTTATGACTTATAGTAAACAGAAATAGCCACCTGAAGGTGTCACCATACAAAGTTCTAAAAATGCTCTGCCCCTCCCCCGTTCATGCTCTGTCTCTCTCTGTCCCAAAAAT
>NW_024412377.1:60008553-60125840 GCF_014898765.1 Herpailurus yagouaroundi
GCTCTGTCTCTCTCTGTCCCAAAAATAAATAAACGTTGAAAAAAAAATTAAAAAAAATAAATAAATAAAAATGTTTATAAAAGAAAAGAACAACTAGTCATATAAACTTGTGCTAATAATTTACCCTCCTTAAATACTTTTTTTTGTATATAAAAAAGAAGAAATTTAACCAGATGAACTTTATTTCTAAATAAGTTTTAATTTCAGTTCTAATTTTCATACAGTCCTTTAGGACTCTATGAAAATGATTCAAACAACATTTCTTCACAAGGTAAGATATGAAACATTTTTTAAATGTTTATTTTAAGAGGGGGGAGGGGCAGAGAGAGAGAGAGGGAGAGAGACAATCCCAAGCAGGCTCCATGCTGTCAGCACAGAGTCCAACTGCAGGGCTCAGTGTCACAAACTGTGAGATCACGACCTGAGCCAAAATCAAGAGTTGGATGTTTTACTGACTAAGTCACATGGGTGCCCTTATAACGTTCTTAAATGCAATATAAAATAACACCTGAGCATTTTGAATAGACTATCCATTGGGAATATGCTTGCCTTCAAGTTATGAAAGAGTTCATGGTGGCTTAAACAAATAAGGTTTTATTTTTCCCACAGAACAAGAAGTCTGGAGATAAGCTTCAGCTGTCTTAGGTTCAATACTACCACATGTTAGGGTCAGAATATCTTTTGATTTGGCCCTCATATGTAACCTGAAGTTCAAAAAGTGGCTACTACAACTGCAAAAATCATGCCCTCACAACAGGCTAACAGCTTGAAGAGGAAAGCAGTGCCAGTTAGGTTTGCTCTTCCTACCAGGAAAAGAAAACATTTTGTAGGGGCTTATGAAGCCACCAGCCCCTTTGGTCTCTTCTGTCCCATGGCCAACTCTAGGTCCAAGGGTGGCTATGAAAGTGAGTATCCAGCTTCTCCAATCTGCAAAGTGGAGATCCCATCAATGGCTATTTGGTCAGCCAAGTAACTGTGTCAATTATAATCATTTCAGTATTATATCTTCATATCCCTACAATCTCCTTAATTACAACTCATAGGATAGTTACATAGGGTTTTATTAAAATACAGATGTATAGCCAACATTAAACTGTTGAATAATTGAAATTTAGGAAGGTACTGGCTTGTAGGAAACATTAGACGAGAAAACCAATACCATTTGAGTCAAAAAGGAATGTCTCAAAACAAATTAAGGCTAAAACTTGGCTGATTTTTATTTTTTTATTTTTAATGTTTATTTATTTATTTTGAGAGTGGGGGGAGGGGTAGAGAGACAGAGAGATGGAGAATGAGAATCCCAAGCAGGCTCCGCATTGTCAGTGCAAAGCCTGATGTGGAGCTCGATCTCACAAACCTTGAGACCATGACCTGAGCTGAAATCAAGAGTCGGACACTTAACCAACTGAGCCACCAGGTGCCCCAAAAGTTCGCTGATTTCTAAAAAACACCTTTTTAATTATTAAAAAAAATACAAGCTTACTGTACAGAATCTCAGATTATAAGGAATTATAAAGAAGAAAGTGGAAGTCACCTACAAGTAATCCCTGATATATCTTGGCATAAACTCTTTCCAATTTTTTCTAAGCATTCCACATATCTTCTTCCTTCCTCCACTCTGTTCTTCCAATAATCATGCTAGATTCTTCTGAAATCTACTTTCCTCTACTAAAGACACCCATGCCCCTTTCCATAAACTGGTTGTGTTATATTCCACATGTACAGACTCACACCAGACTGCCTGGGTGTCACCCCTACTCTGCCACTTGGCAGCTGAATAAACTTGGGTAAGTTACTCGACCTCCTTGTGTCTCACTTTCCTCATCTTTAAAATGAGATAATAATACTATCTACACAGAGAATGTTTGTGAAAATTAAATGAGTTACTCCCTATAATGAACTAGTACAGTGGCAAGCAAATAGTAAGTGCTCAATAAATGTCAGCTATTTTTATTTTATGGATATATGTCAACTAATTTCATTAATCTTGGCTAGTAGATATTAGTATTGTTTTAAAATATTTTATTTTATAAATGGTCCATCCATTAATATCCTTGAAAATATATCTTTGAACACATGTCCAATAATTTCCTATGGATACATTCCCTCAAATATAATTGCTGGGCCAAAGGATATCCACACCTAGAACTGACACTTACTTCCAAGCTGCCCCTTAGAAAATTTATTCCAGGTCATGCAGGAGTGCTTCTTTTTGCATACAAGCCTGGCTATTTTTCCACATTTCCCACACCAGACACTAATTTTTGCCAAACAAGTCAGTGAAAAATCTCATTACTCTTTTCATCTGAATTTCTTTCATCAGTAAAAAAGTTTAAAGATTCACAAATATCTTAAGTTATTCATATTCCTCTTTTAAAATGAATTACTTAATTGTATTCTTTGAGGCTTAACAGATTATTTTATTATAGTTATTAGTTGGCCTATGTACTCTTTAAATTAAGACCAGAGGCAAGAGTGAGTCCACCCATTTTTCAAACTTTTTTTTTTTTTTTGCATTATTAAGAATGCTACCAAATTTTTCTCAGTTGGAAAAAAAATACAATCAGGAGAAACTTTCAGCCTTTCTGAGATGTGTATCTCAGGAAAACCTATAGAAAACAAATAAAAAACACAAGAAACAAATGTTGGCAAGGATGTGGAGAAAAAGGAACTGCTTGTGGGAATGGAAACTGGTGCAGCCACTGTAGAAGATAGTATGGAGGTTCCTCAAAAAATTAAAAATAGAACTACCCTATGATCCAGTAACTCCACTACTGCATATTCACCCAAAGAAAATGAAAACACTAATTGGAAGAGACATATGCCCCACTATATTTATTGCGGCATTATTTACAAAAGCCAAAATATGGACACAACCCAAGTGTCCATCAACAGATGAATGGACAAAAAAGATGTGGGTACAGGGAAGGAGCCAAGATGGTGGAACAGCATGGAAGTTTTCTGTGTGTCTCGTGTCCATGAAATACAACCAGACCAACACTAAACCATCTTGCACACCTAAAAAACTGATCTGAGGATTAACACAACAATCTGCTACCCTGAACCACAGAATTCAGCAGGTACATGGCATGGAGAGGTGAACACTGGGAGAGAGAAGCCATGGAGGGATCCGCTTTTGCATGCAGAGAGGGGACGGAGATGGGGGTCGGGGGAGAATACAGGAAAAGCACCCTTCCCCAAAAGCAGCGGAGAGAAAGTGGAAAATTGGAAACAGCCGCAGGGACTGAACTAAAAAGGGAGAAAGGAGAAAGGAGAGGGTTTAAATTCCATTAAGACTGTAAACAGGGGGAGCACAAAGTCTGAAACCCCGCAGCTCGATAGCTGGCGGGGCTCTGGTGGGAAGGGTGAATCCCCAGGAGCAGAATGGGGTCCAGGAGGTTCTTGGGTCACACAGGGAGAAATGGTTCCACTGCTGAAAGGCCATTTGGTAGATGCTGTGAGGCCACTGGGGCCCAGCAGACCCCAGAGAACAGCCACATTCGCTGGTGCTGGAACAAGGTCATTGGGGGTTAAGCCTGGTGCCAGATGTGTGTTGTGATTTTCCATAATCCCTGAGATGCTGCTGCTACACTGTCTGGCAAACTTTTTCTGGGGCAGGCTGGCACCTGGCTGTAGTCTCTGGGCATCACAGGAGCACGGTCCTGCAAGCATTCCTGGGTGCAGCCAGCACCCAGCCATTGCTCAGTGAGACCCTCCACAGAGGCGTGGAGCGGGTCAAAGCCGAACTCCCTCAGAAGTGGGGGACTGGGGAAGGCAGCCGCATCTGAGACAAAACTCAGGAGGTAGGTGCTGCCTGGAGCTTGGTTACAGACAGTGTGGAAGTGGGGAGTGGACAGAAGCTGAATACGAAGGACCGGTGAGGATTGCTGATCAGGGAGAAAAGAGTTCCGATACTAGAGACTGGGTAGCTGGGCAACGCCATTTTCACCACTCCCATACATGTGCATATGCACATACAAGCGCCACAACAATCCACCCCAGTAGGCTAGCAGCGCCATTTAGTGGAGAACAGAGCCATTACACTAAGCCCCACCCAACTGGGCCATCGTCACTCTTCAAGAACCCAAGTCTCACCACCTGCTTAGTTTATGGACTATAAAGAGTTTCATAGTTTGACTTCTAGGGGAAAACGAAGCAATTTCAGTCGTATTTCACTGTTTGCTGGCCCAACTCTTCAATTTTCTTTCTCTTATTTTTTCTTTCTTTTTCTCCTTTTCATTACTTTTGTTTTTCTTGAATACAGAAAGAAAAAATTCATTTTTATTAAAAATATTTTTCTTTAATTTTATTCTACTATGTTTTTTACTTTTGTGTAATTTTTTTCAAATTCTATTTTACTTCCACCATTTCATTTTAGTCTACTTCAGTGTATTCATTTTTTCAAATTTTCAAGTGATTTCTTTTTTTTTCTTTTTTCCCCTCTTTTCTCTAATCTATCAAGCCACTTTCAACACCCAGACCAAAACACACCTAGGATCTAGCATCTTTTATTCGATTTTGTGTGTGTGTGTTTTTAATTTTTTAATTTTAATATTTTTTAATTTTAATTTTTACAAAAAAATTAATGTTTATTTATTTTTGAGACAGAGGGAGACAGAGCATGAGTGGAGGAGGTGTGGAGACAGAGAGGGAGACACAGAATCCGAAGCAGGCTCCAGGCTCTGAGCTGTCAGCACAGAGCCTGACATGGGGCTCAAACCCACGAGCTGTGAGATCGTGACCTGAGCTGAAGTCAGACACCCAATCGAGCCACCCAGGCATCCCTAATTTTATTTTTTTTATTTTTAATTTTTTCTATCTCATTAATTCCTTTTCACCCTTCAAAATGACAAAACGAAGGAATTCACCCCAA
This sequence comes from Herpailurus yagouaroundi, assembly GCF_014898765.1. NCBI lineage: Eukaryota > Metazoa > Chordata > Mammalia > Carnivora > Felidae > Herpailurus > Herpailurus yagouaroundi. The sequence goes on from NW_024412377.1 coordinate 60,013,427, forward strand.
AAGAAGGAGCAGGAAGAAATGACTTAACCAACACAGATACAAGCAAGATGTATGAACCAGAACTTAGAATCATGATAATAAGAATACTGGCTGGAGTCGAAAATAGATTAGAATCCCTTTCTGTGGAGATAAAAGAAGTAAAAGCTACTCAGGATGAAACAAAAAATACTATAACTGAGCTGCAATCTTGAATGGATGCCGCAGCAGCAAGGATGAATGAGGCAAAACAGAGAATCAGCGATATAGAGGACAAACTTATGGAGAATAAGAAAGCAGACAAATAGAGGGAGAATAAGACAAAAGAGCATGATTTAAGAATTAGAGAAATCGGTGATTCATTAAAAAGGAAAAACATCAGAATCATAGGGGGTCCCAGAAGAGGAAGAGAAAGAAATAGAGGTAGAAGGGTTATGTGAGCAAATCATAGCAGAAAACTTTCCTAACCTGGGGAAAGACACAGATATCAAAATTCAGGAAGCACAGAGGACTCCCATTAGATTCAACAAGAACTGACCATCAACAAGGCATATCATAGTCAAATTCACAAAATACTAAGGCAAGGAGAGAATCGTGAAAGCATCAAGAGGAAGAAAGGTCCTTAACTTACAAGGTAAGACAGATCAGGTTTGCAGCAGACCTAGCCACAGAAACTTGGCAGGCCAGAAAGGAGTGGAAGGATATATTCAATGTGCTGAACCAGAAAAATATGCAGCCAAGAATTCTTTATCCAGCAAGGCTGTCATTCAAAACAAAAGGAGAAATAAAAAGTTTCCCAGACAAACACAAATTAAAGGAGTTGGTGACCACTAAACCAGTCCTGAAAGAAATTTTAAGGGGGACTCTGAGGGGAAAAAAGACATACATACATACATACATACATACATAAATACCAAAAGCAACAAAGATTAGAAAGGACCAGAGAACACTACCAGAAACTCCAACTCTACAAGCAACATAATGGCAATAAATTTGTATCTTTCAGTACTCACTCTAATCGTCAATGGACTCAATGCTCCAATAAAAAGACACAGAGTAACAGAATGGATAAGAAAACAAGATCCACCTATATGCTGTTTACAAGAGACCCACTTTAGACCTAAAGACACCTTTAGATTGAAAGTAAGGGGATGGAGAACCATCTATCATGCTAATGGTCAACAAAAGAAAGCCAGAGTAGACATACTTATATCAGACAATCTAGACTTTAAAACAAAGACTGTATCAAGAGATGAAGAAGGGCATTATATCATAATTAAGGGGTCTATCCACCAAGAAGACCTAACAATTGCAAACATTTATGTGCCAAATGTGGAAAAACCCAAATATATAAACCAATTAATCACAAACATAAAGAAACTCGTTCATAGTAATACCATAATAGTAGGAGACTTCAACACCCCACTCACAGCAATGGACAGATCATCTAATCAAAAAATCAACAAGGAAACAATGGCTTTGAATGACACACTAGACCAGATGTACTTAATAGATATATTTAGAACACTTCATCCTAAAGCAGCAGAATATACATTCTTCTCCAGTACACATGGAACGTACTCCAGAATAGACCACATACTGGGACACAAATCAGCCCTCAGCAAGTACAAAAATATCAAGATCATACCATGCATATTTTCAGACCACAATGTTAGGAAACTCAAAATCAACCACAATAAAAAATTTGGAAAGGTAACAAATACTTTGAGACTAAAGAACATCCTACTAAAGAATGAATGGGCCAGCCAAGAAGTTAAAGAAGAAATTAAAAAGCATATGGAAGCCAATGAAAATGATAACATCACAACCAAAACCTCTGGGATGCAGCAAAGGCAGTCATAAGAGGAAAGTATATAGCAATCCAGGCCTTCCTAAAGAAGGAAGAAAGATCTCAGATACACAACCTAAACTTATGCCTTAAAGAGCTGGAAAAAGAACATCAAATAAAACCCAAAACCAGCAGAAGACAGGAAATAATAAAGATTAGAGCAGAAATTAATGCTATCGAAACCAAAAAAAACAGTAGAACAGATCAATGAAACCAGAAGCTGGTTCTTTGAAAGAATTAACAAAATTGATAAACCGCTAGCTAGTTTGATCAAGAAGAGAAAGGAAAGGACCCAAATAAATAAAATCAGGAATGAAAGAGGAGAGATCACAACCAACGCAGCAGAAATAAAAACAATAATAAGAGAATATTATGAGCAATTATATGCCAATAAAATGGGCAATCTGGAAGAAATGGACAAATTCCTAGAAACATATCCACTACCAAAACTGAAACAGGAATAGAAAATTTGAACAGACCCATAACGAGTAAAGAAATCGAATTACTAATCAAAAATCTCCCAAAAAAGCAAGAGTCCAGGGCCAGATGGCTTTCCAGGGGAATTCTACCAAACATTTAAGGAAGAGTTAGCACCTCGTCTCTTGAAGCTGTTCCAAAAAATAGAAATGGAAGGAAAACTCCCCAACTCTATGACACCAGCATTACCTTGATTCCAAAACCAAACAGAGACCCCACTAAAAAGGAGAACTATAGACCAATTTCCCTGATGAACATGGATGCAAAAATCCTCAATAAGATATTAGCCAACTGGATCCAATAATACATTAAAAAAATTATTCACCACGACCAAGTGGGATTTATACCTGGGAGGCAGGGCTGGTTCAACATCTGCAAAACAATTAACATGATTCATCACATCAATAAAAGAAAGGACAAGAACCATATGATTCTCTCAATAGATGCAGAGAAAGCATTTGACAAAATACAGTATCCTTTCTTGATAAAAACCCTCAAGAAAGTAGGGATAGAAGGATCATACATCGAGATCATAAAAGCCATATATGAACAACCCAATGCTAATATCATACTCAATGGGGAAAAACTGAGAGCTTTCCCCCTAAGGTTAGGAACAAGACAGGGATGTCCACTCTCACCATTGTTATTCAGCATAGTATTAGAAGTCTTAGCCTCTGCAATCAGACAACGCAAAGAAATAAAAGGCATCCGAATCGGCCAGGAGGAGGTCAAACTCTCACTCTTCACAGATGACATGATACTCTATGTGGAAAACCCAAAAGATTCCACAAAAAAACTGCTAGAACTGATTCAGGAATTCAGCTAAGTTGCAGGATATAAAATCAATGTACAGAAATTGGTTGCATTCCTATTCACCAACAATGAAGCAACAGAAAGAGAAATCAAGGAATCAATCCCATTTACAATTGCACCAAAAACCATAAAATACCTGGGAATAAATCTAACCAAAGAGGTGAAAAATCTATACACTGAAAACTATAGAAAGCTTATGAAATAAATTGAAGAAGACACAAAAAAATGGAAAAGATTCCATGCTCCTGGATAGGAAGAATAAATATTGTTAAAATGTTGATATTAGCCAAAGAATTCTACATATTCAATGAAATCCCTATCAAAATAACACCAGCATTCTTCACAGAGCTAGAACAAATAATCCTAAAATGTGTATGGAACCATAAAAGACCCTGAATTAGCCAAAGCAATCTTGAAAAAGAAAACCAAAGCAGGAGGCATCACAATCTCGGACTTCAAGCTATACTACAAAGCTTCAAGACAGTATGGGACTGGCACAAGAACAGACACTCAGTTCAATGGAACAGACTAGAGAACCCAGGAATGGACTCACAAACGTATGGCCAACTAATCTCTGACAAGGCAAGAAAGAATATCCAATGGAATACAGTCTCTTCAGCAAGTGGCGCTGGGAAAACTGGACAGTGACATGCAGAAGAATGAACCTGGACCACTTTCTTACACCATACACAAAAATAAACTCAGAATGGATGAAAGACCTAAATGTAAGACAGGAAGCCATCAAAATCCTCAAGGAGAAAGCAGGCAAAAACCTCTTTGATCTTGGCCGCAGCAACTTCTTACTCAACATGTCTCCAGAGGCAAGGGAAACAAAAGCAAAAATGAACTACTGGGACCTCATCACAATAAAAAGCTTCTTCACAGCAAAGGAAACAATCAGCAAAACTAAAAGGCAACTGACAGAATGGAGAAGATATTTGCAAACAACATATCAGATTAAAGGGTTAGTATCCAAAATCTATAAAGAACTTATCAAACTCAACACCCAAAAAGCAAATAATCCAGTGAAGAAATGGGCAAAAGACATGAATAGACACTTCTCCAAAGAAGACATCCAGATGGCCAACTGACACATGAAAAAATGCTCAACATCACTCATCATCAGGGAAATACAAATCAAAACCACAATGAGACACCACCTCACACCTGTCAGAATGGCTAACATTAACAACTCAGGCAACAAACAGATGTTGGCAAGGATGCGAAGAAAGAGGATCTCTTTTGTATTGCTGGTGGGAATGCAAGCTGGTGCAGCCACTCTGGAAAACAGTATGGAGGTACTCAAAAAATTAAAAATAGAACTACCCTATGACCCAGCAATTGCACTACTAGGTATTTATCCAAGGTATACAGGTGTGCTATTTCGAAGGGATATATGCACCCCAATGTTTATAGGAGCACTATCAACAATAGCCAAAGCATGGAAAGAGCCCAAATGTCCATCAGTTGATGAACGGATAAAGAAGATGTGAGATAGATAGATAGATAGATAGATAGATACATACATACATACATACATACATACAATGGAGTATTACTCGGCAATGAAAAAGATGGAAATCTTGCCATTTGCAACTACGTGGAGGGTATTATACTAAGCGAAATTAGTCAGAGAAAGACAAATATCATATGACTTCACTCATACGAGGACTTTAAGAGACAAAACAGATGAACATAAGGGAAGGGAAACAAAAATAATATCAAAACAGGGAGGGGGACAAAATATAAGAGACTCTTAAATATGGAGAACAAACAGAGGATTAGTGGAGGGGTTATGGAAGGGGGATGGGCTAAACGGGTAAGGGGCATTAAGGAATTTACTCCTGAAATCACTGTTGCACTATATGCTAACTAATTTGGATGTAAATTAAAAAAAAAAAAAGAAAAGAAATGGTCCCTCCCTGATACAGACAATAAATACCAGAAGCTTGATTCAAAAAAAAAAAAAAAAAAAAAGATGTGGTATATATACAATGGAATATTCCTCAGCCGTAAAAAATAATGGAATCTTGCCAGTTGCAACAACATGGATGGATCTAGAGAGCATAATGCAAAGTGAAATAAATAAGTCAGTGAGAGAAATACAAATACCATATGATTTCACTATATGTGGAATTTAAAAAACAAAACAAAGAAAAAAGAGTCAAACAAAAAAACCTAGTCTCTTAAATATAAAGAACACACTGGTAGTTGTCAGAGGAGAGGAGGTAGGGGGATGGGTAAAATAGGTGGACAGGATTAAGAGTACACTTACTGTGATAAGCACCAAGTAATGTATAGAATTGTTGAATCAATTTTAAATTAATTTATTCAAAAGAAAATTAAAATAATTACTGAGAACCTACTATGTGCCAGTCACTGTGCTGGTAATATAAAGTCCATGTTCTAATAAAGCTTACATTAAAATAAAGGAAGGCAAACAATAACCAAATAAATGTGTATTATTATGCAAGGTGGTAAGTGTTGTTACAAAGAATAAAGCAAAGAGGAAAGAGAGTAATAAGTGATATCGGGTGGGTACTACTTTATGTTTATTAATAACACTTTTGATTTATATTTCTTAAAAACAATCAAGTTACTTTAATTTTGAATTACAGGCATTCCAACTTGTCAGTGCACCTGAGTTTGGGGATGGCTCTCTAGTCTTCAGCATGTCCTTGTTTCCATCCAGCTCTACCTATTGCTGGAGAATACTGGACACTATGGAGTATTAGCAAGAGATGGATTCAATGGCCGAAGAGCTGGCCATCTCCATCAATAAGATCTTGAACACACTAGTGTTGACAACAATTAAACAGTGTAAAATATGAACAAATATTTATAGTTTGCACAATCCTAATAAATAACCAATTACAATCTTCATGAAATGGACAGCAAAGTCATGTGGAAGCATCCAACACACTGGACAGTGCTAGCAGCATGGTAAAATGCAGCTGCTGAGGTTCTGTGGGCAGCTGCCAACTTCCTGAGCATTCTGTCATCCAGAGCTTGGTCTAAAAAGCAAGGTCTGGGTAGGAGTGGGACAAATGAGCTAAGAGCTTTGAAGGGCCTTAAAACAGATCTGTTTAAACCAAGCATTGATGAAGAAGCTTTTAGACTCTAAATCTGAAATCCAGCCAGACCCTTACCAACAGTTCCTCCTCATTCACTAGTAGCTGTAACAGCAATCGCAATGGAAGCAAATGCCTAGGAAATAGTCATAAACCGGTTCTTCGGCCATTAGCACTGATAATGCAGCCAGGGGGATTCAGCGTTCACCTAAGGTGACTGGCTCATGAGTATCTACAATGTAAGTAAACTTTCACGTGCATGTGGGCACATACAAATGTGGATGCATATGCAAGGTGATCTGTGTACATGGGAATTCTTTTCCAGGAAGAAGTTCTATAGACTTCATCAGATTCTCAAAGGAGACGGTGACCCAATAAAGCTTGGGTCAAGGATCAGCATCCTGTACCTTAAGTTGAAATATCTAATTCAGCCACGAAAGACTATCTTAGTTAGCATTAATGCCATGGAATTAATGCCACACTAATCCTAGCATGCTGACAATCTCTCTCAGAGTTACAAAACGTCTCAAACCTTGTGAGTTCAGTCTCCTGGACAGGATGGCAAAATAATGTTTATTATGTTTGAAGACCTATGTTAGGCACTTTTAAAAACACATCACTGTGTTAGGTATCTATTGCTGCACAGTAAACCACCCCAGACTTAGTAGTGTTATTTACTCATGATTCTGTAAGGTCAGCAACTTGGATTGGGCTCAGGTGGGCAATTTTTGGAGGTTTGGAATCCTACAATATTACGTTTTTCACATTCATTAGTCAAGGCACGTCCCAAGACTGGAAACAGACTCCACTTCCTAACTGGAGGAGACACCAAGTCATATCGCAATTCACATTATACACAGAAGAATCATTGCGGCCATTCTGCAATCTACTACATCTGCATGGTGAAGAATTTATGGTTAAATAATGTCTGAAATTTTTCTCAAAAAGTCTCAGAAAAAAATTGATGGGGTAGTAATTGAAACAGAAATAGCAAAAAGAGATCATTGTTAAAACTTGATGATGGGCAAATGCAATTATTTACATTAGTCTCCCTAGCATTTCTTTTTGATTTTTTTCTTTGGATTTCCATCTTTCTGCTTACATTACCCATCTGTTCTTGCATGCTGTCTCTTTTATCCAAGAGAGCCCTTAGCATATTAATCATTGCTGTTTTAAATTCTCAGTCTGATAATTGTAACATCCTGCCATGTCTGGTTCTGATGCTTGCTCTATCTCTTTAAACTGTGTGATATTTTTTGTTTGTTTGCTTGCTTTTTACTTTTGGTATGCCATGTAATTTTTTTCTTGATAGCCAGATATGATGTTTCGGGGTAAAGGTATTGTTGTAAATAGGTCTTTCATAATGTGGTAGTGGCTGGGGAGAGATACTCTATAGTCCTATGATCAGGTTTCAGTCTTTTAGTGAGCCTATGTCAGGACTGTGAACTTCACAAGTCTTTCTCAGTTTCTTTTCTCCCCTGTTAGGTGGCACAAGGTGGCTGGAGCCAGCTGAAATTGGGTATTTCCCTTCCCCAGGTCAGTTAGGCTCTGATGATACCTTGCCAGGTTAGGCTCTGGTTAACTAGCTGCTCCTGAAGGCAGGTCTTGTTAAGAAGAGAGTGCTCCAGCATATTTCAAACTGGCTTATTTTCCCCTCCTTTTGCTGGAAGCATGATGGGATTTTTCTCCCATATTTACCATGGGAATCTGGTAAATCTCACAATATTGTTGTCGGGGTGGGAGTCCCCTTATGCCTGCATCTCCCTGTTGTGTTTTTTTTTCTTTTTTTCAGAGAGAGAGAGAGAGAGAGAGCGAGAGCAGAGGAAGGGCAGAGGTGGTGGGGAGACACAGAATCCAAAGCAGGCTCCAGGCTCTGAGCCGTAAGAGCTGTCAGTACAGAGCCAGACACGGGGCTTGAACTCACAAACCGCGAGATCGTGACCTGAGCCAAAGTCGGACGCTTAACTGACTGAGCCACCCAGGTGCCCCCTCCCTGTTGTTTTTAACTCTGAGACTTGTCTGCATTGAGCCTCCAGCAATTCGTCAATTATGATTTGGGTTTTCCTACCTGGCACTTGTTCCCCCACTGGTACCTGCTTATAAGTCTCTGTTCCAGGAAGTCATGCCTTCCTGTATTCATCTCTCTGACTCTCCAATTTTGAGGGCAGTGGTATGTCCTGAATCTTCCCCACTTTTACATATCCTAGAAGAGTTATTATTTTTTAAGTTTGTTTGACTTTTACATGTTAGAACAAGAGAGGCAACTTCCAAGTTCCTTACATGCAGAACCAGGAACCAAGGTCACATTAGTCTCTACTTTTGTGTCTGTTTGCAATATTTTTAATAAAAAGGTTAAAATTAAATTAACATGCTCTCAGTTAATCCTTACAATAATTCTCCTCTCCCCTTTTATTATATGAGGACATTGAGATAGGGAGCAGTCACGTGACTGGCCTTTATTAAGGTTACACATTAACTAACAGTGGCTCACTGTTATTTATTACAGATGAACTAGGTGCCAGCACCTTTCCAATCATAATGCATATCAGATCTCATTCAATCCTCACAGCACTATGTACTAGTTGGTATTATTGTCTCTATTCTGTGATGAGAAAACACAAACACCATGAGGATAACAAGGTCACAGAATAAGTTATGAATGCAGGATTTGGATCCAAGAAATGTCACCCAAACCTCCACTCTTAGGCCACTCTCTATAAAGAAGTAAAGTAGAGATTAGAACCAACATTTGTCTGTCTCTGGTGGCAGGACTTACCCATTCCACCAGCTGAAGCTTTCAGAACTAGGTGCTTCCCCAGTCACGTTTATTCCACTGCCTGTCCAAGTTTCTCCCTCCCAAGTTTGCACATTGTGCTGAATATTAATACCTCACACTCACTCAGGGATCTGACTAAATTGCACAACCCATTTTCTACTGGGGAGACTCTTTTATTTTTTTCTGCTAAATAATGTAATCTACCTGTAAGTGTTTCATAAAGTATAAGGCAATACAAAAACTTTACTTATTCTCCAACCTAAGTAGCATTTTAAACCTACAACTTTTTGAAAAGTTATTTTAAAAGACTTTTAAAAGAAGTCAAAACTTGTGTTAAGGTTGCTCTTTGGAATTTTCTTTACTCACATCTGCATCTGTAAATGTGTTTTATTTTATACCTACGTCATTGTAGGGTTAGAAGCAAGAAGACTCATGAGTGAGAGGGAGTTTCACTATAAAAGTTTGTTTCCAGGAATCACTTAAGAAGAACTGCATGGAACAGCCTGAGATTTTTCAATTACTCTTCCTTCTAAACTGAAGTACTCTTTTGTCACTTAGATTCTAAGTACCCTCCTGGCTGTGTGTCAGAGCCTCAGCATTCCCAGCCAGAGCTCATCACTCTGACTTTGAGAAAGAAAATATGAAATTTACTTTGGCAAATTATACTTAGTGGGGAAAACAGGAGGGAGGAAATTTCATGCCTGTGTTATGTGAAGTATCACTAGGCCTTGTCGAAGGGCTCTTTTGTCCAACTCTATAAGCAGAAGCAGAAGCAGTTCTACATCCCAACTATATTAGGAAGGTTTATAGATACAGCTAGCAGATTAGAGGTAAGTGTGTGTGTGTGTGTGTGTGTGTGTGTGTGTGTGTGTGTGTGTTAGTGCTGACTTAGATATTAAAAGAGGTTATGATTTATCTGAAAACATAATAAAAATTTAAAAAGGGAACAGTCCTGCTAAGAGCTAACTGCTGATAGAAAAACTTGATGCACTATTTTATTGAGATTCATAATTAAAATAGGTTATCTGGAGTCCTAAAATATCGTCTTGTAAGATGGGTGTGTGTCCCTTCTCATGATAAAGGGAAAGTAAGTAAAATGGTGCTTTTCTAGCAGACAAAAAACACTGGATGTATTTGTCAATACTATTCTCTCAAGCATCCTGCCTTTGCAGAAAGGACATTAAAGGACTGAGGACAGTAATTGTTCAATCAACACTGAGCTATGCAATATTCTCTGATGCTTCATCTTCTTAAGAAATCAAAATTAAAAAGCGTGAGAAAGTAGACTGATCCTTATTTTTAAACTTAGTATTTTCAAAATATATAGAGAGAGGTAGAAGGAAAGAGGAGGGAGAAGGATATATATATATATATATATATATATATATATAGAGAGAGAGAGAGAGAGAGAGAGAGAGAGAGAGACAAGGAGAAGAGAGACAGTGGCAAGTTCCTTACAGACAAGCTCTTTAATCACCCAGATCTCAAACTTAGTGATTACAATAAAACATAAAACAGTCAAATATTTAATAAAAACACAGTCAGAACTTGACCTCTAATACTCATAGGTGCATTGTATATATCAGGTTTCCCAGAAACAGGAGTCATAAAAACAGGTTACTTATAAAGAAGTATTTTCTCTCTCCATCCAAGTAAATTCTTCCCCTGGTAACCATGCAGCTGTTGCAATAGCCTTTAGATGTTGGGTGCAAATTTCCTTTACATTTCCTAACACTAGACAAAAGTAAATCAAAATCTGAATTTTCCTTAGCTTTCAGAATTTAAAAAAAAAAAAAATTTTTTTGACAAGTCCATGCTAGAAGATTGTGCTAAGTCAATTAGCCAGATACTGTAAAGGATCATGATTCAGAGGGTTGGAACTGCTGGATTTTCAATTTTAAAGTCAGCGTTACTCAGCCTGGAATGCACTCTAGGTCACAGCCCTCAGCACATGCCCCTTGCAATCATGGCCACCAGACATTTTTCTTTCACTGTGGGAAAGTGTCAAATCCTTTCTCTTTGTGTGTGCATGTTTGAGTCACAGGAAATGGTCTTTACATCCCATTCATAGGACTGAATGAGGTGTGAGAACATTTTACTTTCATATAAGTGTTTCATGTCTTTATTAAGCTGTATTTGCCTTTGTTTCTTTTATATAACTGTTTTAAAATTCTAACAATTATAAAAATGATATAGATTCATTATGGAAAATTTGGACAAACAGAAAATAACAGGAAAGAAGTAGGGAAGCTATCTAAAATTATGCAAAGACAAATATTGTTAGCATTTCCTATTGTTTGGAAGTCTTTTAAAATTAAACTATGAATTATAAACTTTTTATTATTAAGGGTCATTTTCATATTTTCAAGTAAAGTACCTATGAAATGATTTATAATTTCATCATAAATAATTTTGATAACTATAAAGTGCATAGGTATGATGAAGTTGTAATAATTTTTATTGTAAATAATGCTTATTAGAATAACAATGAAAACTGAGAAATAAACCCAAAACTGTATCTATATAATTAGAGGCAATTAAGCATAAAAGAAATAACACTGGCTTTGGTTAAAGTCAAAAGAGATGGATTTAGGCCCAGCTTTGACACAAATCTATAGCGTGATTAAGAATAAATGGCTTTACTTCTCTTAAATTCAGTTTCATCTGTCAAACAAAGGGGGTGGATTTTAGCCCTTAGGTACTTCCTTGTGTTAAGTTGTCTGATACTACGTGGAGTCAGCAGTTGAACATCTCATTGCCAGATTTTACCTTCACAGGCAATCACTTCTGAACATTCAAATTATTTAGTTCTGTTGTCCATTTATAAATAAGCTTATCCAGATGATCTCTTTAATTCCCATCAATGAAAACACAGCCAAAGAAGAAAATTAACTTAAGAGTTATTCTGCTAGTCATAAATTCATTCACACTTTAAGCAGACTAAATTGACATAGGACAGAAGTGACTTTTAGAGCTACAATACAGTCAAGTTCTTTGCTCAAGCAAAGTATCAGATAATCTCCAACAATATTAAAAACCATTTATATAAGAATCACAGAATCAACTTGAAAGACATTGGAGCAATAATATAATCTAGTCTAGCCTCATATCATAGATGATAAATTCAAATATATATAGGAACCATAAATAAAGGCACAATAAATGTCTCCTTATATCTCACCTATTTCACTGAATAAATAAAACCAATGATTCAGTGACAGGCACTACAGTAAACTGGAAAACATGTGTCCATAAAAATACAAAGGTGTTGCCATGAGAATGTAGGCACAGCATAACCAAATCTGAATTTTCAAGAGAAGCCAGCAATCCAAATTTCTATGTGTGTGAGCGTTTGTGTGTGTGTGTGTGTGTGTGTGTGTGTGTGTGTGTGTGTGTGTGTAAATTCTCTGGTTCCTAATTTTGGCTCAAAGGTGTTTTCCCCCCCTTTTCCTGCACTATGTGCGCCAAACAGTGGGCCATCAATTTGTAAACCTGCAACTAACATAGAAAAGTTGACTTCCTCCATTTTCTGGAATGCATGCTGCATAGACATGGTACTGAAGCATTCAGGCAAAAAGTGGAAGACCAAGCTAACCATTTGGGTAAGGGAGGACTTAACTTCTATTGCCCTAAAACATGCTCAACATTTAGACTCAAGAAGATCAATTTTAAAACTATTTTCTCCAACTAGGTACATGTCTGCCCACCTATGAAAAAAGTATATGATGATGATTTGATTGTTTTATCCATAGGCAAATTAACATGTGGCTCTTTGGTTTTCAGAGTCAGCATACTAAAAAATTAACCCGTTTTAAGTGAACTTGGAAAAAAGCATTACTATCACTGTAAGCAATTTCCTTGAACTCAGTTTGAATAATAATTTTATCTCAAAGCCTCTGATCCTCTAACCTCACCTCCAGCCACAGAAAGGAGCAGCATCACAGAAAGAGAAATTCCACTACTTCATTAATGCACTGAATATTAGAACACTTGCCCCTCCTTCTTATTCCTATAAAAACATCTGCACATGGGCCCAGCTGGCTTGCAAATATGTTCCATGATACAGGCCAGCTTTCAGCCCCTTCCTATCACCCTCTGTCTTGTCTCCTTTCTGCCAGCGTGCATTTCCCTTTTAAACATCTAACGCTTAGTGAAAAAAATCAATGTTAACAGGTTAAAAGTTAATGTGCTTCACCTGTTTCACCTCCTTCTATTAGTAAACTTGGACCAGAAAATGGGGATTTGACATATTACCTGTTTGCCTATCTCTCCAATAGAGGAAATTATGAGGGGTGCTCAAGAGCTGTTCATCAAAATGTCAGGCTCCGATTTGCTAAAATCATTACAACACCTGCTTTCTGGGAATTATCGTGAAATCTTGCTCCTTTTCCCTTTGTATAAAGCCTGCTATCGGCCAAGAAATATACCTACCCACAGCTTTTATTTACAATTCAAGGCCTATTTGGGATGGTGGGGAGGAAGGAAATTTCAGTAATCAGCTTATGGTGCACAGTCCTTAGAGGATGGGGCTGAAAGGCATCCAGACCACTTGGGAAGCCGCTTGAGATGACGGAGTTCTTACAAGATTGCAGGGGACAATCTAAAGTTTCCATTAGTTCAGACTCAGTAAGCTATGCTCTGAGAACAGTTTCACCTGAAACTATCTCAACACCAGCTGAAGCAGCAAGCATCTGATATTCAGGTAGATTAGAAGAAATACTTTTTAAAGAAGCAATTCTGAACCATTTAAAAGTCATACAAAAGGCTCAAAATGGCAATCGTCTTGAGAGCACGTGAAGAACTTGGGTTCCTGAAACTAAAGCTTATACTGAAGACTCAGATCTTTACCCCTTTCCATGTTCTATTTTCTTGCATAGTGCTTATGCTTGCCCCCTGTTAGTCACTCGATGATACCCTAAGCAAAAGGAATTGTGGGTAAATACTTGGCTCACTGCAGGATTTTAAGCAGCTTTTAATTCCCAAACTGCTCCTGCCTTTTTATCTACCACCTCTACAGCTAGAATGGTAAGAGCTAAAAGACAGAGACCATAAACACTGAAGATTATAAGGATGAAAGTCTCACTAAATTCAGCTGCTGATTTTCCCAAGCATGAGCCATGTTCTCCCACTACTTAACATGATCAGAAGTAGCAAATAAAAACACAGGACACCAGTTAAACTTGACTTTCTGATAAATAATGTTTTTTTTATTATATATCCCAAATATTGCATGAGCATACCTGTACTAAAAATTATTCATTGTGTGGCTGAAATCAAATTTAACTGGCTGTCCTGTATTTTATTGGACAATCCTACCACCAATGGATTCAGGAAAATGGTTGGACTTTACAGTCTAGTGAACTGAAGAAAAAATTCATTCAACAAAGCACGTGAACAATAATTTAAAAATGTAGAAAGCTCTTAACTGCCAGAAAAAGACTAAAGGACCCACCTTATCCTACTCTTTATATAATCAGCTAGCCCAGTGATTCCACCATGGTTGTACATTAGAGTCACCTGCGAAAGAGCCAAACGTTTCTGATTCTTATACCAAATGAACAAGAATGGGATTTTTTAAAAACATTTTCTGTGATTCTTTTTTTTTTTTTAATTTTTTTTCAAACGTTTGTTTATTTTTGGGACAGAGAGAGACAGAGCATGAACGGCGGAGGGGCAGAAAGAGAGGGAGACACAGAATCAGAAACAGGCTCCAGGTTCTGAGCCATCAGCCCAGAGCCTGACGCGGGGCTCGAACCCACGGACCGCGAGATCCTGACCTGGCTGAAGTCGGACGCTTAACTGACTGCGCCACCCAGGCGCCCCACATTTTCTGTGATTCTAATGGGCAGTCAGGTTGAGAACCATTGAGCTAAAGAGGCAGTAAAGAAAAGCTGGAGTGCAGGAGGGAGTGCATGCCTGTGTTAACCCGGGTTCCCAAACTTTGATGCACGTTGCATTCTCCCAGGGATCTGTAAAACTTACTGATGCCTGGCACCCACCCCCAGACATTCCAATTTAATTAGTGTAGGGTACAGCCTGAGCATCAGGAGTTGTAAAAGCTCCTCATTAATGTTCTATATTAGGTGTTTCTAATGTAGAACAAAGTTTGGAAACTACTCTTTGAAATGTACATATGTATATCTATTTCTTAGACTGAGAGTAACACTGCTTATTTTTGTGGCAGTTGGAATGAAATCAGACCTTCCCATCATATTTAAGAATAGACAAGATGTTAGTTTTTTTTTTAACCTATTTTTCCCTTTGACTGGGAGATTTAAATCCTGTGAAAGATATGCTGTTTTCAAGAACTTAACTCTGCCTCTGTTTATAGGACGCTTATTAATAATCCCTTTGGCAGGAGTTTTATTGGTAGGAGGATAACAGTCACCAAGACCCTTTCGTAACTCCCTGCCTTCAGTCATATATAATAATAATAATTACATGCCGATGTAATTCATAAGACATACCTATTTTGTTCATAGAGATTTGCCTTGCTATATTCAAATGCAGTCAAAAGGTACACTGTATTCCTATGAGTTTTCGTACAAATTGTAAATGCACACTGGTCTATGGAATTGTTACTCTTCTAACATTTAAAAGGTTACTCACCCCAGAGAGATTATTCAGTACTGATCTGACAAAAAGTGCAAGAATGTTACTTTTTAGTGCCAAAAGCCAATAGATCCAAATTTCCAAAGAAGCATGCTTTGTGGGAGAAAATGGGCTTTGCCCCAGCTGGTTGGGTAATCTGAGAGCCGAAGGAAGACATGAGTGTCAGAGAGGACACCTGACAAGTTCCAGAACTTCAGCTCAGAGAAGTATTTCACAAGACTGACCAATCTATCAAAAGTAGCCAAGTACTGCCAGCATGTAGTATGTCATAGGGGAGTTGATCTGTGATGAAGCCAGGGTCCAAGCATCCTGCCTGATAATGCAGAGGCAAATAAAATGGTAAAGCAATATTTGAAGAAAGGATCATATCCCATATCAAGGCTTCCTAAAGTTTTATCACCATGGTAGGAAAAAGGGAGTTTTACTATCTGTCTAAGGTATGTAAGACCCACAAAACACTTTCTCAAAACTTTGTAAACATAAGATTACCTTTTTAAATATGAATAACTAATACTTCTCATACATTTCTCATTATTATGCTTTTGGGCTATCTTGCTTAGTTGGACATTTCATAACCAAAAGACTTTAAGAATTACTGCAATTATATACCCTTTTTAATATTTTCTATTTTTGGAAAATTAATAAGACAGCATATTTTGTTTTGCACGAAATAGATAAACCTGTCCATGACATGATAAAATATCAGGAAAACGTGAGTTTCAAAACTTTAAGTTAATCAAGGGTGGATCTTCCTTTAAAATAATTTAATACAAGTCTCTATTTACATAAAAGTGAACATTTCCTTTGGCCAAAAATGCTTTGCTTTACAGGCCCTCCCATAGGGTTATTTTTTACACCAGGTTCCTGAGTATAATTTAAAATTCCTGAATTAAAGAAATTACATCAACATGTAAATTCTCAATGAAGAAAAACTGATTCAAGTGAGGGACACATATTATCATAAGTGAACAAAGTGATTAAAATTTCAAAGGTTATCAAATATCCTAAACTACACATTTGGCATACCATCTCTGAGACATTTAATTTGTTTCACAGTTAATACATTTTCTGCATATTTGATTCAGAATTAAGAATACAAGTTACTTAGTTCTCTCCATTTACAGAGTCCTCATTTAAATTA
The DNA here is from genome assembly GCF_014898765.1 of Herpailurus yagouaroundi. Lineage (NCBI taxonomy): Eukaryota > Metazoa > Chordata > Mammalia > Carnivora > Felidae > Herpailurus > Herpailurus yagouaroundi. Next base: position 60,030,142 of record NW_024412377.1, read on the forward strand.
ATGAATTTCATTTTTCATTTATTAAGGAAACTTTACTTTAGCACCTAGCTCTCCCATGCACTATGACCCTTGCCAAGAGAAACCACAGTGAATAAAACATATAAAGGCCTTTCTAGCCTCAAATAGCTTACAATTTAGTGAGGCAGGCAGACATAAATGACACAAATTACTGTAAACTGTTGTAAGTGTTCCAAAAGGATAAGCCCAGGGTGCTATAAAACTGTACATAAATGACATGCTGTAGGATAAGGACTCAGAAAAGGGGAACTCTTTTCTGTCCTAGAGGGAGTAACATCTTAGCTGAGACAATGCTCTTAATAATAGCTGACATTACTGACATCATGCTAAATGTTTAAAAAGTATTAAACTACACAATGACCTATTGAATTAGCTCCTTTGATTATTTCACTTTGTACTTGAAGAAACTGAGTCTTAGAAAGGCTAAGAAGTTTGTTAAAGGTAACACTGCTACGGAGAAATACAGCCTCCAAATGAACCCAGATGTTGACTCTAGAACATGTACTGTATTCTGAACCATGAGTCATAGGGTCTCTACAGCTGTGGAGAGTCTGTGCCAATCTACAATAACAAAATACTTAAACAACAGAGAATTTATTTCTCACAGTTCTGGAGGCTGAGAAGTCTAAGATCAAGGTGCTGGCCCATTCCTTGGTGAGGGCTCTCTTCCTGATTTGTAGATGCCACCTTCTTTCATGGCCTTTCTTCTGTGGGACATGGGGGAGAGAGAGAGACAAAGAGAGAGAGAGAGAGAGAGAAAGAGAGAGAGAGAGAGAGAGAGAGAGAAAGAGAGAGAGAAAGATCTCCATGATCTTTCTCTTTCTCTTGTTATAAGGACACTAACCTTATCAGATTAGGGTTCCACGCTCATGACATTATCCAACTACAATTACCTCTGAAAGCCTATCTCCAAATACAGTCACAGTGGAGGTTGGGGCTTCAACATATGAATTTTAGGGGAAAAATTTCAGTCTGTAGAATAGAATAAACTAAATAATAGGAGGACAAGAGTGTTCCAGATGAAGAATAACTATGACCTCACATAACTTAAGAATATAGTTTCATAACAAATACATGTGTTCGCTTAATTTTCTAGCTGAAACTAGCAAGGTAACCATCTCTCCCAACAGAATCTAATTTTTGTAGCAGAAAGACGCTCTTTCAGATAAAATATTTGTAAAGACTGTCACCTAGTGGCAACACGCAGGAGGTAGTTCATGGGCAAGGATTATCGAACAGGTGTACTCAGCTGCTTACTTGGGGATGCCGACTCATCCATTTCTCCTTTTCCTGCGTACACTCCCAAGTTGTTTTTTTCTAGGAATAAAATATATGAAACTAAGTGTTACAACATCAAGACAATCTCCACTTCTTTCCACCAAATCCATGTGCGCGTGCACACACACACACACACACACACACACACACACAGAAAAGCAGTGTGACAGTTTCAAGCTCTCAGAGAAAGAACAAGACCCTAAGTTTTATCCTGTCTCACTCTGAATCAGACCAAATCAATTAGGGCCAAGAGAACAGTAATTAATATAAATCATAACTAGTGAATATGTTCTATTTTGCGGTGCAGATTTGGGTCACTATACTGGATAAAGAGCCTCAACTAGTTGGGATGCTGACAGAAAATAAAAGAAATATGTAATGGGCACGGAAAGACAGGATATCATAAATAGCAACTACAGTCTTGTGAATAGGTGCAAAAATTAAAACTGGTATTTTTAATTTACATATATATCTTTAACTAGACTGGGAACTATTCTGGGCAAGTAAAAACTATAGCTGATATGATCCTTCAGTCTTAATTCTAACTGTCTTGGGTGCTAAAATCACCTGAAGTTAGCTTAACAGAGGCATAATGGTAACATGAAGTGGTGCCAAGAAGGGGATTACATACAAGCTATTTTGGGTCCTTATTTTACTCTACTATACACTAGGCCCCTTCATTTAGGATAAGTCTTCCTTCAACCAATGCATTTTTCTCAGAGAAGCCATCTTAGATCCTATCTCTGGATGTTAGCAACTTGCAGTTTTGGCCTCATAGCATCCTAAATGTAAAGTGGGAACATGACAAGTTAATTAGTTCACTCAAGCTCAGACTTAAGTATTATTGAGTGTATTGGTTAAAACCCTTCATGTGGGGCGCCTGGGTGGCGCAGTCGGTTAAGCGTCCGACTTCAGCCAGGTCACGATCTCGCGGTCCATGAGTTCGAGCCCCGCGTCGGGCTCTGGGCTGATGGCTCAGAGCCTGGAGCCTGTTTCCGATTCTGTGTCTCCCTCTCTCTCTGCCCCTCCCCCGTTCATGCTCTGTCTCTCTCTGTCCCAAAAATAAACGTTGAAAAAAAAATTAAAAAAATAAAATAAAACCCTTCATGTTACAAGTAACAGAAAACAAAAATTAAGACACTTGAGCAAAGACTAAATAGTTCATGGATATCTCTAGCTTGATGTAAGGCACAAACAAAATTACCTGGACTCTTTTTCAACTTCTCTAATTATTAGCTCTGCTTCTGAGTTTATTCCGAACAGACTTAAGCTTCATAGAACTAGGATAGCAGCTGGCAGCTCTGGGCTACAAAGTTTAGGTACAAAGTGGGTTAACAAAATCCATTTTCCAGAAGTCTCAGTGGATATTCCATTCTGTTTCACTGACTTGGATTCAGTTGCATGCCCATCTTTGAACAAATTACTATAACCAAAGTGATGGGCTACCTTACAACTGAAGGGTAGTATCAATTTTAAACAACCCACATGGTTGAATATGGAGAGAAAGATGAATTATTAAAGAATGATTGGAATGCTTCAGACAAGAAAAAGAGTATGGAATTGGTTCTGGGAAGTTAACCAATAAATGTCAACAATGGCAGGATGATTCACCTTTGCTCCAAGTGAGGACTATAACTTTTTAGGAGGAAAGGGAGTATAGCAATAGAGCTCATCAAAAATTGAAGCTGGATACACATAGCAGAGCCAAGGAAGACTGCCACTATCATTATTATTACTACTAAAGAGTCAAATCCACCTGCCTGGTACAGTCATTCATGTAGATATCTAATTAACGCAGTAACTGTGATGGTTAAATTTCCTGGTCACTTTTAAAATGGTTCTTTTGTTGTTGTTTGTTGTCATTGCTATAGTATCTTACTCTTCTCCTGTTCTGTGGATTAGGACAACCACCAAAGTCCTACACACAGCCCTCTCTTCTCTCTCTTAGACTTTTTCTTGATCTCAGCCATTCTCTGGGTTTCAATCACCACAACCTTGAATGTAACTTCCAAAACTTCGTTTCTTGGCCCATCCTATGAATTATGGAGCTTTGTAAATTATCCAGTTTCTATTTGCAAACTCTGTGTCATACAGCCTTGGTATTGTTCTTGTTTGTCTAGTGCTCCAAACTAGCTGAGAACTTTACTTAATAATATAAATGAATAAGAAAGTCTAAACCATACTCTCAGTAAGAGTTCATTTTGGTAAATGCCTCTTTCACTAAGTTCTCAATTCCTTGAGGACAAAGACTATTCCCCTATAATACCAAAAGCAAATTTAGTCATTCAGTTAGTTCATGTCAAAATACACACAGCTTGGGGCGCCTGGGTGGCGCAGTCGGTTAAGCGTCCGACTTCAGCCAGGTCACGATCTCGCGGTCCGTGAGTTCGAGCCCCGCGTCAGGCTCTGGGCTGATGGCTCAGAGCCTGGAGCCTGTTTCCGATTCTGTGTCTCCCTCTCTCTCTGCCCCTCCCCCGTTCATGCTCTGTCTCTCTCTGTCCCAAAAATAAATAAACGTTGAAAAAAAAATAATAAATAAAAAAAAAATACACACAGCTTTCAGTACGATGCAACACTCTTTCAACACCATTTCTGGTAAACAATCCTCTTATTTCCACTGGAACAGTCATAGTGAAGGAATGATGGCCAGTTCACAATAGCAGTCTCTTCTAGTTTTGAACAGCTATAATATTAAAAATTGTATTGGGAAGGAGGGTTGTTCTTTCCCATCATTTAAATTCCCTGCCTATGCTTGGTGAATCCAAAACCTGTGTGAGGAAGCAAAATCTCATCTCATATTATGTAAACTGAAAATGACAGATAATATGCTTTTTTTTTTTCTGACCCATGGCATTTAGTGCATGGTCTGTGGACCTCATCTGGGTATGTGCATCTGTATCTGGAACTATGAATCTTAATCAAGTTTTCCAAACAAGCAGGGACCATCTAGAATTATTTCAATTGTGACATCTAGTGTCCAATGGTGGTAGTGGTAACAACTTATCCAGACTGTTCCTAAGGAATGACCATAATTATGAAATAGCTAACTTCTATGATTTTGCTAATGTCCCCTCCCCTTGAATGCACTTCCCCTTAGCTCAGCCATCCTTCATGGCCCTGCTCAAGCGTCACCTGCACTGTGACACATTAAAGGAGCACCCACACAAAATTGACCTCTCCCTTCACACAACTTTTTTAGTATAAGGTATGTACTATTCACATGGCATTTATATATAGCCCTGTAGTTATTTATGTTTTATTTTTTAGTCCCCTACTGTAGTCTGAACATCTTTCAGACAGAGATAGGGATTATCACATCTCTGAATTCCTTCCACTATGCTTAACACATTGTGGGCACTCAGTTAATAGTTTAAAATATTAAAACCTAGATTTGGAATAAACATTAGTGAAATGTAGGTCTACCTTCTCATGTAACAAAAAAAAAAAAAAACATGAAGTTCAGATCATGGTTGACCTAGGCTAGAATGTTGTCTTACTTATGGAGTTGGGTTGAGAAATCTTTCTTAAATGATAGGGAAAATGGAATTTCATTTGCTCAAGAACACGGGAGTGATGACAAATGAACAAGCACCTGGCTCATTCAGACCCAAAGTACATCTGCTAGGCAACTGGAAGGTATCAGTTGTTGCCAGTCTTCAAACCTATGTCAACCCTTCATTGTCTGGCCTCACTCAGTTAGAACTAGAGGTCCACAGGATACAAAAATGCTGATTCAAAGGGGGCACATGCACCCCAATGTTTACAGCAGCATTAGCAACAATAGCCAAATTACAGATAGAGCCCAAAAGCCCATCAAATGATGGATGGATAAAGAAGATGTGTGTGTGTATACATATATATATATATATATATACACACACACATACATACATATATACATATATATGTATGTATATATAACGGAATACTATTCAGCGATCAAAAACAATGAAATCTTGCCAAGTGCAACAACATGAATGGAACTAGAGGGTATGCTGCTAAGCGAGGTAAGTCAGAGAAAGATAAATAGCTTATGATTTCACTCATGTGTGGAATTTGAGAAACATAACATAACATAGGGGAAGGGAAGGAAAAATAACATAAAAACAGAGAGGGAGGCAAACCATAAAAGACTCGTAAATACAGAGAACAACCTGAGGGCTGCTGGAGGGGAGTTGAGTGGGGGGTATGGGTTAAATGGGTGATGGGCATTAAGGAGGGCACCTTTTGGAATGAACACTGGGTGTCACATGTAAGAGATGAATGAATCACTGAGCTCTACTCCTGAAGCCAAGACTACACTGTATGTTAACTAACTTGAATTTAAATAAATAAATTTTAAAAAAGAACTAGAAGTCCACAAAAGAAACTGAAAAGAGGAAAGCAAGGAGGGTGTAGCACCCTAAGACCTAAAGCCAGACTCAATAAGACTGATCACCTCTGCCATAATACAAGAGAAATGAGGACTAAGTAATAAATTTTGAAAGACAGAACTCACTGGTGACATTGAGAACAGCCATTTTTACTGGACTTGTGGGGACCCAAACCTTAAGTGGGAAAAAAATGTAAGAATAAAAGGAAAGATAATGAAGATAGTCAATATCAATTTTTTTCCCAGGAATTTTGTGATCAAGGGAAGCAAATAGCTGGCTGGAGTCAAGGAAGATTAGAATTATTTTTTGAGATGTAAGTCCTTACAGCATGCTTATTTGCTGCTAAGATCCACCAGGGAAGAAAAACACTGATGATGAAAAAGAGAGGAGCTATGGCCAAGGGCTCAAGTAGGCAAGAAAGATGATCTCAAAGCACATGACCTTTAGAACAATTACTAGGACTCAGAATTGCTCAGTATATTCTGGCTATTGTTAGTTCTGATTGCTTAAATTTTTGAATTATGAATAGACATCAGGCTTACAAAACATAAATTCGTTATTTAAACACATACGCAAGAGTTTGGCCTCTAGCAGCAGACTGCATTAGTTCAAATTCTAGCTCTTCCATTTGACCAATATACCTTTCTTCTTGGGGCTGTTTTCTTTAGTAAAAAGAGAGGGTACTACCTACCTCCTAAGGCTGTTTGTGGACTTAACTGATATAATCCGCAAAGAATTTAACACTGTACTGAAAAATGTCAATGCCATTATAATGATACCTGTCATCCTGTTCTATAACAGTAACTGTGCTTCTGTCCTTTGATGAGTTTAGGCACTGTCACACTGATTCAGACTCCTGGAACCCTGGGGAGATAAGTGAGGGCATGGCCCTCGGAGCGCAAGCCGGCCAGTCCGCGGTAGGAAGCAAGAGGCTTCTGCACACCACAGATTTTCCCACTGTCTCGCCTTTTAGTGACACTGTCTCTCCCGAAGGTAATGGTGAATAAACAAACAATATGGCAATTCAAAGTGGACGCCGGAAGACACGCAGAACAACTCTGAGTAAAGCCGATCAGCTAAAGAACTACGTCTGCGCCTGCGCAAAGCCCCAGTCTGGCCACGTGCATGTGCGCAGTCGCAGTAGGCGGAGCGGGGCGCTCAATTGGAGGTTCCTGCCAGTTTTTCCTTAACGCGCGGCTTGGGGGAAACATCTCGCGATACCTGTGAGTTCTCGCGGGAACAGCATTCAAAAAGCCCTGGCGCTTACCTGAGAACTAGCTGAATGAATGTGTAGACGACTCTGGTCGTGAAGTGGGGTTGCCATCGCGAACCTGGGCGCCGTGAGCCCTCGTCTCGAGCGGCTGGCTGCAGCAGCGGGGGAAAAGGGTGAGGAGAGAGGTAGGGGCAAGGGTCCTGGAGGGAGGTGCGTGTGGAGAGGAGCTGTGGGAGCGGCAAAGGGGAGTGCTCTCTGGGGAGTGGGGGAAAGCAGGGCCTAGGGAGACTTGGGGTCCAGGTCAAGGCGGAGGCCTTTAGCAGGAACAACTTCTTCAGCGGAACCCGGAGTTCTTCTCAACCAGGTTCCGAGCCGGTCTCAATCTTCCGTTGGGCGGGGTGGCCATCTCCGGGTGTTCTGCCTCTGTACGGAAGACGGGGTCGCTCGCCTGGGCCTCCGGGTGATAACAAACACCGGGTCCGCTCGGTCCAGTACGGTAGCCGCTAGCCACTAGTGGCAGTCTGAATTGAGAAGTGCTGTAAAATGGAAGATGCAGGCTGAATTTCGAAGACTGCACAAAAGGAGGAATGGCCCGTTGATAATTTTTATAAAGATTACATGTTGAAATGATAGCGTTTTTGGATGTATTGGGCTGAATAAAATATTGCTAACATGAATTTCACCGTATTTACTTTTTTTAACCTGGCTCCTAGAAAATTAAAAATCGCAGATGTAGCTCTCATTCTATTTCCGTTGGACAGCGCGGCCGCAGACAGCTGCGTGTCAGGTTCTAATTGCTTTTCATCCCTTAGCTGGTGTAATATTCTCAAAAACCCTGTTAGGTCGATATTACAGTCTTTATGGATGAGCAAAGAAGACCTTAAACTGTCCAAGTTCATGCTGCCAGTGAGTTGTGGAAGTGGAGTAAGAGCTAAGGCAGCCTGAATCCCTGAGCTCCCTGCCTCCTGAATGCTTTGTTATGTTTCTGAGAGGTTAAAATGTGGTTAGGAGCACCAGGCTTCGAAGCTGGACCCTCGTTCCCATCTCAGCCTCATACTGATTACCCCGGCCAAGTTACTAAGCCTTTCTGTGCCTCCGTTTGCACATGTGTGAATGGGGGAAATACCTTATACTTCACGGAGTTGTTGAGAGAATTAGATACCATATGCAAAGCACCAAGTATGATGTCTGGCACCTGTTAGCTGTAGTTATTCAACCCTGGCTACCTCTTTGCAGATTTATAGGTTAACTCTTATTCATCCATCAGACCTTTGCTGGAAAGTTACTTCCTCAGCGAAATCTTTCTTGCCCATACTTAACCCTTCTCTGTCCCCACCCCACTTCCCAATTGAGGACAGCACCTCCATGTTACAGCCTGATACATCTCTCCCTCTTGCACTTACCACACTTATAAATCTTTACAGTTCATTTATTTGATTTAATGCCTTTCCACCTACAGACTGTTACATTCAAGAAGGCAGGGGTATTGTCTAGTGGGGTCATCGTTGTGTCCTCATTAATAGCATAGTATCTGACACACAATAAGAATTCTAGCAAGTCTTTGAATGAATGAGAGCTAGTTTTTTGGCTTCCTTGATATTGTTGGCCAGGATGTCTTGGGGCTAGTTCCCCCCCCTTTTTTTTTTGGTAAATGTCGATTATAATAATATTTAACTTATGTCCGTTAAATGAGATAATTCATTTGAAGCACTCTGTCTGGCAAATAGTAGATCCTCACGGAGTATATATTATTACTAACAATGCAATAATTAGTGCCTAGCCCCATCACTAAGCTTTGGAAAGGTCTTATATTTTATTTTTAAAGTTTGTTTATTTTGTGTGAGAGAGAGAGGGAGTGTCTGCAAGTGAGCAGGGGAAGGGTATAGAGGGGTTGAGAATCCCAAGCAGGTCCCAAGCTGACAGCACATGGAGCTGGTGAAGCCCGATGTGGAGCTCGAACCCATGAAGCATGAGATCATGACCTGAGCTGAAATCAAGAATCAGACACTCAACCGATTGAGCCATCCAGGCACCCATGGAAAGGTCTTCTGTTTTAGAGCAGTAACTGCCAGCCCTGGATAACGTAGGATACCTTTTATTTCCCTCTGTCTTCTAAAATCATATATCTCCCATTTCATCTTCATTCTTAATGACCTTGCTTCCTGATTCACTGATAAATTGGAGCAGTTAGAAGAGCACTTATGCAGACTCCCACCACTAATCTACCTACTTATCAGTGTCTGTACCCATATACTTTGCTTTCCCTTACTTTAGATGAAATATTCATGCTCCTTTCTGAAATCAGTCCCTGTACATTAGACCTCGTTGTCTTTTCATCTCTCTAGCAGTTTGCCATGACCTCTCTAGCATCAGTTTTTCTTTTCTCCTGAATCTATCCCATGACATATACACATGCTGTTATTTTTTCTTAATTTTTTTTTTGTTGTTTTTAAAAGACAAACCTATTCCCCTTTCAGCTACTGCCCTGTTTATCTAGTAGTCTCCTTTGCAGCAAAACTACTTGTTTTCCTATTTTCCCACCATCCTCTCCAACCCATTTTAGTTGGCTTCCAGGATAACACATGCTCTTGGTTTTCCTCCTACCTCATTGGTCATGCCTAAGTACACTTTACTTCTTATTTCCACCTCTTAATGCCTCAAACCTTGGTCCTCTTCTCTTTAATTATGCTCGTACTCTGGAGATACCAAGGCTCAAGGATTTATGTTAATAACTCCTAGGTTTATATTACCCGCCCAGATCCTTCTACTAGTATAGCCAACTGGTTACTTGACATATATGATGTTCAAAACATAAGCCCCTGATTTTTTTTTTTAAGTTTATTTATTTTGAGAGAGGGAGGGAGAGAGAGAGAGAGAGAGAGAGAGAGAGGCAGAGAGAGACACTCCTAAGTGGGCTCTGTCACACAGAGCCCAATGAAAGGCTCGAACTCACAAACTGTGAGATCATGACGCTTAACCAACTGCACCACCCAGACACCGCAAGCCCCTGATTTTTTTTTTTTAAAACAATTTTTGCTCACAATTTTTGTGGATTCAACTGATGGCAAATCTGCTCTACTTGTTGCTCAGGCCAGCCTTGGAGATATTTTTGACTTTTCTCTTTTTTATACACCCCACATTTAATTGTTAAAAAATCATGTTGGGTTTATGTCCAAGCTTCATGCAGAATTTGACCATTTCTCCGTACTCCTTATATAACCACTCTCATGTGAGCAATCATCTCACTTGGTCTGTCCCTTGCTCCCCTCCAAACTATTCAACATAGCAGCCAAAATGATCCTTTTAAATGTATCAGATCTCTACTCCAGACTTTGTAATGAATCTCACTTTCACCCATAGTAGAAGCCAAAGTCCTCACAATAGCCCAATTAGCCTATTCTCTCCTCTGATCTAAATTCTTGTTCATTCCTTGGGTTTCCTTCCACTTTAATGCTACCCTTCTACCTCTATTCCTTTATCTTTCTGGAAAAAGGTACATGGCTAATTCTCTTACCTTCTGCAAGGCTTTGCTCCTAAGTCCCTTGAGGACTTTTCCCCCAATGCTTATTTTAGATTTCATCCTACTAACAATACTCCTACCTCTTCTAAGTTCCCTTATCCTGTTCTTTTTTTTAATTTTATTTCCACTTTAATGCATTTAATTATTATACTACTTTTGCTTATCTTCTCCCACTGGAAGTTAAGTTTCATGAAAGAAGAGTGCTTTTTCTTTTGGTCCATTTGGATGCTGATGGATCTGAAATGCCCAGAATGGAGCTCAGCACACAGGCTTTAAGAAATATTGTTGGGGGCGCCTCAGTGGCTCAGTTGGTTAAACGTTCAACCTTGGCTCAGGTCATGATCTCACGGTTTGTGGGTTCAAGCTCCGTGTTGGGCTCTGTGCTGACAGCTCAGAGCCTGGAGCCCAATTTGGACTCTGTGTCTCCCTCTCTCTGAGCCCCTCCCCTGCTCATACTCTGTCTCTGTCTCTCAAAAATAAAACATTAAAAAAAAAATATTTGGTGAATGAATGACTACATTGACTGGAGAGGGGGGAAACACCTTATTAATAGCCTGTTGCTCTTTGAATGCAAAGCTGAGTTTAAATCTGGCCTGAGAGACTGGGATCAATTTGGAAAGGATCATGAGTAAGGTCCAGTTACAGTGGAATGTTTCTATATACAATGTTTCAGTCATTGATTAGAAATCTAGAATGAGAGAAATGTTCTTTAGTTACTCTGAACATGATTCTGTTTTGCATGTCTTGTTATGAATAACTAGGAAAATACTAGGAGCATGTTGTCAATAAAGCATATTTAATGTGTTCAAGAAGTTAACACTGTTTCAAAAAATTGTGGACCTGAGAGTCTTTGCCTTACAAACCTTATTCAAATCTGCCTTCTTACATTTTAAGTTAGCAGTCATGTTACTATAAAGTTTCTTGATTTCTTTCATTGTTCTCTTAACTTGATTACCTGTTTAGTGATGTATGAGACCCATCCAACCTTAGTATTTAAGAAGCTTAGCACACAACTGAATAGTTCCCTGCATTTCTTAGAAACAGGTGTGTTCAGGTTTTGTTTTTGTTTTCCTCTGTGATTTGGTCTCAAATCAGGTAATGGAATTAACAGACTTTTCTTTTAGAACAAGCAAATTTGACCATTTAAAAGTCAGGAATAATATATTTGATGCTATGTTTTTCTGTATGTCAGTAGTATTAGGGGAAAAGATATGTCTATTTTTTTTATTATTGTTACTGTATGGAGTATTTTGTTTAAGCTTAAGTACTTACATTTCCTCTGTTTACCAGAAGCAAAAGCAGAAGCAAAAAAAAAAAAAAAAACAAAACATGGAGGCAGATATAATTGCAGATCTTCGATGCAAGCTCAAAGAGGTTGAAGAAGAGCGACTAAAAGCTGCACAATATGGTTTACAACTAGTAGAGAGCCAAAATGAGTTGCAGAATCAGTTGGATAAATGTCGTAATGAAATGATGACCATGACTGAGGTAGGACCCTGGGACTCCTCTGTTTATAAGGGTGTGCTTAGCTATTGAAGATTTGTATTGTCTAGAAATTATTAATATTAGTTTGATTCCTTTTTGAAGATTTTAGTTCTAGTTCCTACTCACCCCCATCTCTAATAAAAGGAACTGAAGTAAATGAATTCCTAACATTCTTTCTGACCCTGTGTGTTCTGAATTTGAAGTTATTGTTCTCTTTAGCACATACTGGATTTTAGATTTTATTTTGTCTGCAGTCTTCCTTGGTGACCTCACTTGTTTCATAGCTTTAGATAATACCTAAATGTCCTATGACACTATACCAGGTCCTTACTTTACCCTTAAAGTCTAGATTTGTATATTCCATTGCCTACTAATAGACATCTCAAATGTAACAAACAGAATCATTGATTCTCTGCCTGCTAACAAAACATTCTCTTGCAGTTTAGCTTACTTAGTAAACGTAAATAATTTAAGCCAAATTTCTAGGGGTTTTATTCAATATCTTTGTGTCCTTTCTTTCTCATGTTTAATCCATTAGGAAGATCTAAGAACTTGACCATCCACCTATGTTACTGCCATTCTGATCCAGACCACCATCATCTGTCCCGTAGACTACAGTAGCCTTTTAACCAGGTTGCCTGCTTCCCTCATTGCCTTTCATACCATTCGTTCTTCACACAGCAGCCAAGTGGCCATTGAAAGAGAAACAAAAGATCATGTTACAGCCCTGCTAAAATCACACCTATGGGGGCACCTGGGTGGCTCAGTTGGTTGAGCATCTGACTCTTGATTTCGGCTCAGGTCATGATCTCATGGTTTGTGGGATCAAGTGATCAAGTCCTGCGTTGGGCCCTGCACTGACAGTGTGTCATGGAGCCTGTTTGGGATTCTCTCTCTCCCTCTATCTCTGTCCCTGCTCCTGTGTGCACTCTCTCTCAAAAATAAACATTAAACACGCACACACGCCCACCTATGACTTCCGATTATATTTACAACAAAATCTCAACTCCTTACCGGGGTTTGCAGATTTGTATGTGATCTGACCCATGGCAACTACTTTACTCATCTTTAACTACTTTTCCTTGTTCTTAGCTATACTAATCCTGCCTTACAGGCTTTACATGAGCTGTTGCCTTCATCTGCATTGCTCATTCCCTGTCCCAACCCTTGGACTGAGTCCTCAACCTTTACATTTCTGTTTAATGTTACCTCAGCTTGAGAGACCTTCCCTGACTGTTTTGTAAAGTTGCCATCATTCACTGATCCAGCTAATTAAATCAGATTATAAGCTCCATGAGAGAAGGAATGTTGTTTGCCTTGTTCACTGCTGTATCTGTAGTGTCTGGCACACATTTATTGAAAGAATGAATTAATCTGTTTTCCGTTTTATGTAGTAAGTGCTCAGTAATATGGTTAAACTTTGATCTCAGTATTTAAGTACAGCAAGTAAAAATAACTTGCTTATTTTTCTCTTATTTAATTTTCTCTTATTTTTAACAGCTTATTGAAGGAGTTTGAACTAATGCTTTTTTTAATCTTTAAACTTCCCTGTCAGAAGCAAAAGCCCTCTTAAATCCTCCTTTTATTTCTGCACTATATTCATTTGAGAAGTCACTTGTAAACATTTCTCAGATGACTACATTCTGAAAGGTCTAATTTAGTATTTCATTTTTTACCTAGTCCACTATTTTATTTTCAGAGTCATAAGTAGAGCATATCATTATCAAACCAAGTAATTCTCACTAGGAAAGCTGAAGTGCTATAAAATGTTTTGTTTTGTTTTGTTTTGTTTTTATTTTTGTTTTTGTTTTCCCTAGCAGAGATTACTTGACATGTTGACATTCCATGAACACCTTTTTTTTCCTTAACAGGGCATAGAAGCAATTACCACATTAGTACCATGGGTTGAAAGCCTCTGGGTTTTCTTAGGACTGATTAGCTACAAAGTTACTCCATATCTAACATGTGCTGGTTAGGTAGAAAGCAGCAAATAGGTGAAGTAGGAATGAAACAGTTCAAGGTGAGAAGTGCTTATATATGATGGCTTTAAGTTAGTTTTACGTAATTGGATTATAATTGTATCTGTTTTCAGAATTATGAACAAGAAAAATATACTCTTCAGAGAGAAGTTGAGCTTAAGAGTCGAATGTTAGAAAGTTTGAGCTCTGAATGTGAAGCTGTTAAACAACAACAGAAAACACATCTGGAGCAATTAAAAGAACAACTAAGCAGAAGCCATGGACAGGAAGTGAATGAACTAAAAACTAAGGTTTGGATTTCTATGTATGTCAAAACAAAAATATTTCATGCTTATGGAATTACCAATCTGTAAATGTTAGGTGATGATGATTTTCTTGATATTGTCTATTCATAATAGCTGAGATCAAGGGTTCCATCATCATAATGTTGGGAGTGGGAACACTGAGAAACAAGTTTACCTGAGGGACTTGTATTAATAACATTGTACTAATTGAATACAATTATTTAATTTTATTAACTGGGTATTTGAATGGAGTTTTAGTTTACTAACCACCATGACCTTGTTTAAAGTGCATAGTATGGCAGTCCCGTTTTAGAAAGACTGGTCTCCTAGTTTTCACTGCAACTAGTGATCTACTTTGTAATTCTACAGAAGAAACCCGTAGTTTATTTATTGTAAAATAACATACATTAGAATTGATACTTTCTAGTTTGTTTATTGAAGGTTAACTGATAACATATGATCTGCCTCCTACAACAACTCCTTAAGGAGGATACCATGATTGTCTCCATTTAACAGATGAGAAAATCAGTGTTTAAACAGAGTGAGTAAATTGGACAAAACCACAGAAATCAGTTGAGATTTGAACTGAAGCTGTCTGATTCTAAAGTCCATGTTGCTGTTCTTAGTCTAATGACATGTTATACTGGCTTCATTTCATGCATAAATACAAATTGTCCATTCTTTTCTGGTACCCCCAACTATCCAGTGCCTTCAGGTTACTTCTAAGGAATCCAGAACCTTTATCATGGCTCCTCTTTGTATAGAGTCCCTACTTCCCAGACCCCTCTCTACAAAACCTCTCCTGACTTTTTGCCTATTTTCTCAGAAGCCTGTTTTCTAATTTTCATTGTTTCGTGTAGCATCCTTCAAGATTTCTATGTATCTGTACCACCTGTACTGTTAATTAATTTCTTTAAACTGACTCTCTTTTTATATTTTCTTATTTTAAGTAATGATGTCATTGAAATTATATATTTGAGCTGGTTATATTTTTTCCTAAAATGTTGTCAGAAAAACATGACTATCAAAATATGCTTTCATGGTAATAGAATCATCTTACATTCATTCGGGCAAACAGTAATCCACCTTGTCTGAAACTAATCTAAGTTGAGACACCAATGACTGATAACGATGCGTTCTTCTTCCCCCACTCCTCGCCATGTTATTTTCGTTTTAGCAGTAGCTTTCATTATGTAAACAAAAAAGAGTAAAAGAGTAATGTAGGAAATACTCAGAGTCTGAGGCAAAGCCACCTATATAAGAGATGGCTTTTTGGTGGAGCAAAGACTAAATTAGTCAAAAAATATTTTCAGTCTTAACGGATGTTCTCAAGTCACTTGTGCCAAAATTTTCACATTTTATCTGAAATTTTTCACTTCTTTCTCACATATAATCCATCAACAAGTTCTAAGAACCTAATCTATAAAACATCCATGTGTGCTGCTACCATTCTAGTCCAGATCACCATCATCTCTCCTCCAGACTACTATTGTAACCTTCTATCCAGGTAGCCTGCCTCCATTGTTGCTACTCATAACATTCACTCTTCACACAATAGCCAAAGTGGCCAAGTCCAGACTTACTTTGATTACTAATATGGACTATTTGTATGTTTGTAAGACAGAGCATATCACTATTAAAAGATGCCTAGCCTTGGCCAAATAGGAAACCCTAATCGTCTCATCATGTAGTAAATTTGGGTCAGTCAGTCGTTCCAACATAGATCATTCAGCTAATTTTTTTTTTTTCACATTATGGAAATAGGAAAGGGAAAGTAAGTCAAAAGGCTCTTATATTTTAAATAGAAAATATCAGGATATAATCTAAGAAAGTTGATACCCAATTGAAGATAATTCAATATAGATGATAATTGTAACCCTGGACGTCAAGCAAAAGTTTTTTGTTGGTAACAGAAATTGTGTAGTGAATACTAGGCATTGTGTTATATGTTTTATCCACCTGATCTCAGTTGAGAGCCTCACAGTAACCCAGGAATGGTTGATACAATCATTTACCAGTTTTACATAGGAGGAATGAAATAGGCTAAATCTAGGCTTTCCCTTAAAAATTCATCCTTCTGCTATAAGTTTGTTCCCTTTAAACTATATATTTTCAGTTTTCCAAGATTTAGAACTATATGAAAATGTAATTTATTTTGTTCAGCTTTACTGTCTTCCAAAATAGTTATACTGCAGTTACCAGAATAATTTGTACTGCAACTATATATTCTGATGACCTTCAATTACCTTTTGATTTTTTAAGATTTCATTTTTTTTTTTTTACTTTAGTTAGAAAAACTAAAAGCAGAATTAGACGAAGCTAGGCTTAGTGAAAAGCAGCTGAAGCACAAAGTAGATCATCAGAAGGAACTCCTTTCATGTAAATCAGAGGAAATGAGAATAATGTCTGAGCGTGTACACGAAAGTATGTCTTCAGAGATGCTGGCTCTTCAAATTGAGCTGACTGAAATGGAAAGTATGAAGGTAATATTTATGGCATGTATGTTCTTAGAGTTTTTTTTTCTTGCGTATTTTTGTTACATGTTTTTGTTATAATTTTAAGGCTGAAATACTTTTTGCCTTAATTTTGATGTAACTAATTAAAAAATATTTTAGAGAGTTTTTAGGTGGATTACTTCATGCATAGTAAAGCTTTAAATTATGTGATTATGTAAAGCAGACTACCTTCTGATTAATGAAACCTCTGGAAGAATTTAGAGTCATTAACTGATCCTAGTTTGTGTCTAAAAACCCTATATAAATGTTGGTTTCATGGAAATTGATATGCAGATGAATGTAGGTTTTTTTTTTATTGTAGGCTAAGGTTAATTAAAAATTAAAGTCTTCACAGGAGAGAAAGATACCTTTTCATTTTGTTCCCTGCTGAAAAATATAATTTTATTATTTTATGATGCACCTTACAACCTTTGACTAGTTCTTTAGTTTTAGTTTTGAACCACAGCTGATAAACTGAGCAGCTGCTAAATGAAAGATTTATTGAGGAGAATTTCCTCTTTTTCAATTCCTGTTGAATAGACTACCCTCAAAGAAGAAGTGAATGAATTACAGTATAGACAAGAACAACTAGAACTTCTTAGTACTAATTTAATGCGCCAGGTAGACCGTCTTAAAGAAGAAAAAGAGGAGCGAGAGAAAGAAGCAGTTTCTTACTATAATGCCTTAGAGGTACTGTGATTACGGTAACATTATTTTTTCCAATTTATAATAAGTTGTTTCCTTGCTAACTTAACCCCTATCAGCTAAATTGTTTTCTTTTAAATTTAGAAAGCTCGTGTAGCAAATCAAGATCTTCAGGTGCAATTAGACCAGGCCCTCCAGCAAGCCTTGGACCCCAGTAGTAAAGGCAACTCTTTGTTTGCAGAGGTACTTAACAAATACTCCATTGATTAAATTGGCATTTCACTTAATACAAGAATAATTACACATGTTAATATTTTCTAGGTGGAAGATCGAAGGGCAGCAATGGAACGTCAGTTCATCAGTATGAAAGTCAAGTATCAGTCACTAAAGAAGCAAAATGCATTTAATAGAGAACAGATGCAGAGAATGAAGGTATCGAGTTATCATAATTGGAGGCTTATTAAACCTATTTTGTATCCATATTACATGTACAAATATATCAAAGAAAGCATCTTTTTATTCAAAGAATGTACTTAGTTATTTCTAGAACTACATGATTTTAGAAAAAAATATTTATTTTTTTAATTGAAAATTTTTTTAATTTTTTTTTTTTTTACATTTATTTATTTTTGAGAGACAGAGAAACGGAGCACACGTGGGGAGGGGCAGAGAGAGAAGGAGAATCCAAAGCAGGCTCCAGGCTCTGAGCTGTCAGCACAGAGCCCAATGCAAGGCTAGAACTCACGAACCGTGAGATCATGACCTGAGCCGAAGTTGGATGCTCTACCAACTGAGCCACCCAGGCACCCCCAAAAATCTACATTTTAAAATTGACTAAAAGATCTATTGTATTTTATTTAAAACATTAATTCCTTAGTAAATATTTAGTAGTAATACAGTTAGCATCCATTGATTTTTTTTTTTTAATGGTTGCTCAATAACTTTGCCAGAAATGTATAAATATTTGTGTAGTAGGGAAAAGAACTTGAAAAGTTTTCATTTCCTGCTGTTGTCCTGGCATCTCTTAGCACAGCCCTAAGGTTCCTACTTCAATGGAAGCTAGCTCTGTCACCATTCTTCAGTTCTCCTGCAAAGGCTTATTAAAGAGTGGGATTTAGATTTCCTTTTCTTGCAGTTCCTCAAGTCAAGCATGTTTTGATTTAAGGGGTTTTTGGTCATTTTAGTCAAACAGGCAGTAACAGAAAAACATGTGGAAGTTATAAAGATTGTAGTATTGTACCCAGCTTTTAGAATCCTGATCCTTAAACTGTTTTGCTTAACTGGTAACTGGAAGTCTCGAAGGGTTTCCTGCCTTTTATTTAGGATGGTGAGATTTACAAAGAAATATGAAAAGTCATAATTAAACTTTGGTGTTAGATGAACTTGGGATTTAATCCTAGTTCTATCCATTGTTAGCTATGTGACCTTAGACAAGTATTTTTACTTTTCAGAACATCAGTCACCTCATCTATGAAGTAGATATGATAGAACCTGCTTCTTAAATTGTCCTGGAATTAAATAAAAGTATAGTAAAATGCTTACACGGTGCTTGGCGTACAAGGAAGTACTGACTTAATAAAGATCTGTGGTTTTTAAGGATTTTGATTGTGCTGCCTGGTTTACTGAGGCTCTCCCCAATCCAGGAATGACACTTTTTGTAAATTTTCTCACATTTGCTTTTTGTTTTCTTTCAATATTTGTTGGGTTACTATTAATCTCCCAGTGTTCCCATGATATTGGGACAACAAGTAGCATTCTGAATCTTCTTAGGCTAAATGTGTCTAGATTCTAGTCTGAAGTGGAACAAAATATGGTCCTTAAAAATGTTAGAAGTCATCTTTCTGCCTTTGTGACCATAACTGCAATGTAATATCATTGTTTGCTTTCCTCAAACTATATTTAAACTAACTGATACTTTTTAGAACTTCAAAATTTTCTGAAGGCAGAAAGGAATGGTAATTTTAGATTCTAGTTAATTTCCTTTCAGCTGGTATGCAACTCCAGGTTTAGGTGGAGTCATAATTAGGTGCTGCTCTTAAATAAATTTCTTTATATTTGTATTGAAGATTCCCTCAGTGTCCTTAGATGACTTTTACCTTTGCTTTCTATCCTTTTCATTTGTGAATCTCACCTTTATAAATATAAGTAGCTTCATAATTTCTCCCACTTAATACTATTGAAGTTAATCAAAATTTTAGAAAAACCCCAGCAGACCCTTAATGACAGTGGATGTGATGAGTAAAGTATAACATTATAGCATTTGAGCAGGTTTATTTACTGTTTAAGTGATGCTTCTGGATCATAGCCATTCATTTCAATTTTATGTTTCACAGAAGTACAAATAATTTTTATTATCAGATATTACTCCTAAGTATTCAGATAAGTACTCAGAGTTATATCTATAACTAAACTTATTGATATAAATATTTTCAAATTATTAGATTATTAAATTAGACATAGCTAGTTTTGTTTCCAAACTGAGTTCAGGGGGTAGTATAGTACAAAATATGCATTATACCAAAAATGTTATTGTTAGAATTTTCCTCTCCCCAATTCAGTTCTGTGGGGGTGGGGGTGGGATTGTAAATTTTTTTTTTTTTTCCCCAGTTACAAATTGCGACATTGCTACAAATGAAAGGATCTCAAACTGAGTTTGAGCAACAGGAGCGGCTGCTTGCCATGCTGGAGCAGAAGAACGGTGAAATTAAACACCTCTTAGGTGAAATCAGAAACCTGGAGAAATTTAAGGTATGTGTAACTCCTTCAATAGTGCAGCCAGATTTGGTTTGAATATCTTAAATCAGTTGATCCTTGAGCAACACAGGGGTTAGGGATGCCCACCCCTGTGCTGTCAAAACTCTGCATAATTTTTGACTCCCCCAAAACTGTATTAGTAGCTTACTGTTTATTGGAATCTTTACTGATGACATAAACAGTTGATTGACACATGTTTAGTATGTTATATGTATAATACACCATATTCTTACAATAAAGTAAGTTGGAGAAAATAAAGTGTTGTTAAATTATAAGGAAGAAAAAATAACATTTACAGTACTCTACTGTGAAAAATTCACATATGAGTGGACCTATACCACTCAAACCTGTGTTATTCAAAGGACAACTGTATTAACCCAATATGCTATTCATTTTGAGTAATAAGAATTGTTGTTTTCTTTAGAGTTTATATGAAAGTACGGAATCTAGGCAGTCCGTCAACTCTGACACTCCAGAAGATAACACTTACTATACAGATTTACTTCAGATAAAGCTTGACAACTTAAAGTAAGTGTTGGGTGGTTAGAAAGATGGACACACTCTTGACTTGCTTATAATAAGTAGTATTAGTGACTACAAATTTTTGTTTTCACATTGCCAAAAGAAATTCCGGAAAAGAAAAGCAACAAAAATATATTGGTGGCAGATGAGATATATTGAAGATATAATTAGTGCTGGTTATTGAAGAAAAAATATTTTCAATGAATAATTAAAGATTTTGATT
Organism: Herpailurus yagouaroundi; assembly: GCF_014898765.1. Lineage (NCBI taxonomy): Eukaryota > Metazoa > Chordata > Mammalia > Carnivora > Felidae > Herpailurus > Herpailurus yagouaroundi. Next base: position 60,050,931 of record NW_024412377.1, read on the forward strand.
TCTTTGGGTTTAGTTTTTTAGACTGGTAAGTGAAAAGAACTTTAATACAGAAAATGTACTTATACTCTAAATTTTTCAAGATTAATATCACCTAATTTAACACTTGAAAGTTAAGTTATTTGTATGTGCATTACTGCGGAAATAATACTTTGCCCCTTTGTCCATTTCCTTTGAAGAATGCATGACATTTTTTTGTTTGAAAATGCTATTGTTAAAGCTTATTTTGTTTATTGTTTCTTTCTTATCTAAAACCCCCCAAAAATGTATTTTTGTCTAAGAGTTCAAGTATATAGTAAAAGATTTTGCAGTAACAATATACCTTGTGTGTGTGTGTGTGTGTGTGTGTGTGTGTGTGTGTATAAAACATGTATGTATATTGTGTGTTATTTTAATATTCCTTGATTCTCCTTTTTGTATTTATATAGCAAAGAAAATGAAAGCACTAAAGGTGAATTGTCCATACAGCGAATGAAAGCATTATTTGAGAGCCAACGGGCTTTGGATATTGAAAGAAAACTTTTTGCAAATGAAAGATGCCTCCAGCTCTCCCAAAGTGAAAATATGAAACTGAGAGCTAAATTAGATGAGTTAAAACTGAAGTATGAACCTGAAGGTATGCATGTCTCATTTATGTTGTCTTTTAAATTATGAGACACCCTGAGAAATCATATCAAGTTTTTTTCTTACTACAGCTTTATGCAAATCCCATTACAAACTAATTTATGGTTATGTATCTGTATCTAATAAAACAGATTTACTCCTACAAAAGATGTAGGAAAATTCTAAGAGAACTGGGTACTGGGTATGTATGAATATGATAGGTATTCTGTTGGATATCTGTATATTAGAGCCTTGATAAGGTTTGAAAACCTTAGAGATTTTTCCATTTAAGATTGCGGACACCCTACATAATACCAAAGAGTTTGATTTTGTTGAGGCAACTGATGTTTGGGCTCTGTATTAGTTAATACCATTTATAGAAAACCTAAAAATGGAGACTTAAAAAAGATAGGTATTAATTCTTCCCCTTACAAAAGTCTGGAAGAGACATTCCAGAACTGGTCAGAGTGTCAGGATCTAGGCTTCATTTGCATTGTTCATCAGTATAATCCTTGAGTAGAATTGAGTCACATGACTCCCCTACAAGAAAAGCTGAGAAAGGCAATCTTGATTCTCAGGGGTCATATTCCCAACTACATCTTGGGATTTTTTTTTTTTGTAAGTGTAATAGACATATAATATTTTATTAGTTTCAGGGGTGTATCATAATGATTCAATATTTATACATAATAAAATGATACCCCCCCATGATAAGTCACCATGCAAAGTTATTACAATATTATTGAGTATATTCTTGGGGGATCTATTATTGAGGAAGACTAGTGGGACAGATATTAGAGGACAACTAGCAAGTCTGATCACTGAGGTAGAAAATAGCCTTAATATATAGGCTTTGCATCTTACATACTAAAAAAGAGTAGTTTTACTGTCTGTTTGTAAATTAAAAAATAAAAGGCCAAAAATAAAACAAAGCCTAATAACGTGATGGTTCTTAAAGCAAAAAAAAAAGTGTTGTTACATGTTTTAAGTTATAGATTTTCAGCCAGTTTTTGCTCCTATGCTGTTCACATACCTAAGACTATCATTATTGTTCATGACTCATGTCATTCTCAATAGTAGTGGGGAGGTTGTCAGTAATAGTAAGCTTTTTTATAGTTTAAAAAGTCTGCTCTTCTCATCCTTTTTCTCTTTGCTGATTCTAATAGGCTTTCCTACTTAAAAATTACACATTATGAATTTCAAAGGTCTGCTGAACTGAACACTGCAAACAGAGGAAAGTATCGTGAATCTGGTTGATTCAGGGAGAATCTATCTGATGCAAGAGAAAGGGAAGATAATGATATAAAAAGAACAGTGTAGAGCAGGGACACCAACCCCATGTCCACCCATGGTTTCTCCCACCTTCACTAACAATTTTGATTTTGAAAATGAAAAACACATTGGTATGAGGATAGGGAAAAGATAGAACAATTAATTTAGTGACTGTAAGTATGCCTGCAAAGGGGGTGGAATGATGTTATGTTAGGCAGTGGGGGTAGAAGGCTATTGCTGTAGTCTGCAGTGAGACGTACTATAGTTTGAACTTGGGAGGTATCCACAGTGGAAGTACTCAGATTTTGAACATACTTTGTGGGTGGGGCTAATAAGCACAAATTGCCATAGAGAATTTGACTTGTTCTTTGCCCGTAGTCATTACAACACACAATATTGAGTGGAGTAAGTGTTTTTAATCCCCATTTTACAGACAAAGAAAATAAAGTTCGAGAGGTTAAGTACTTCCTCCAGGTCACCCAGCTACAGAGTACTACTATGAGGATTTGTATCTGGATTCCTTGACTCTTAGCCACTGAATCCTTCCTCACCTCCATGCTGAAGTCTTATAAAGCCCTGTGTAACTTTTATCACAATATCAGAAGAGAACATATAAGTGTTAATTCTGAGAGCCAAATCTTTTGAGTTCCCAAGGAAAATTTATTGCCAGATAACTTTTAAAAGATACAGTTAGTGAAGTCTATGAAAAAGAAGGGATAAAAGACAGAAACAATATATTTCAATAAAGAGATAAGTGGGTTTTAAAAGAATGAAGAAAAGGAAAAGAAAAACCAATATAACTAGTTCTGTCTTTTTATGTTTACAGTGTCTTTGTTTTGACTTATTGACTGAATATACTTTTAATGTTTTTATCCTCAGAGAAAATTGAAGTGCCTGTGGCCAAAAAGAGGCGTGAGGTCCTGCCTGTGGATATAACCACCCCTCACAGTGTATGTGCCAAAAGTGCAGTAGAGGAAGAAGTTTGTAGATTACCACCTCAGAAAGAGGAGGCACAGGGCTGTCCCAGCAATTCAGAAAATAACAACTTGCAGATAGAAAAGACAGTTTCTGTAAATACACCGGAAGTCATTCTGTCTCCTCATAAGAGTCTGCCCATGGATTCTCAGCCAAGGAAGGAAAAGAAGTGTGTAAAACTTATAGGAGTTTCAGCAGACTCTGAAGTCTTAAGTGAAAGAAGTGGAAACACCCCAGATTCTCCCAGGTCAGTGTCCTATTTTCCTCAGGGCAACCAGCAGACCTCTCCATCTCTTCTCTATCGCTGCATGAACTGTGCTATCTGTTTCTTTATCTATTTTCTTAGTATTGCATGTAGTATAATTCCCCAATTTCATCTGCCTACCTTCAACTTTTTTAAAACTTTAAGAAAAACTAAAATGATTACAAAGGGAAAGGACTCCTGAATAAGGGAATTATTTTCGAGAGTTACACTTTGCTATTTCAAGAAACAGAAATACCACAGTCTAGTACATCTCTGAATGTTTTGTTGGTTTCAAGAAATGTATAGTTGGTTATTTTTCCCCTAGTTCAAGAGTGACCATGAAAGAAAAATTAACTTATGTCCTAAAAGGGCTTTCTAGTAGTCTAAGAAATTTCAGCCTTCTAGAAACTGTTAGGTGAAATTATTTTATGGCTTTTGAAATTGTTTATCCTAAGTCTACAAGAAACAGCTTTGATTTTGACATTTTTAAATATCAAAGGTAATTCATTTTCATTTTTATATCAAAACTTCAAAGCCTGTAGTTTCTGCATGTTTGAGTTTGTGACTCAAAGAGGAAGTGTCAGACATGTGTCTATAGGAATTAACATTTTAAGGGCCTTATCTTTAAAACAAATTAAAATAATAGAGATTGGAAGGTAAGAGAAAGTGAGTGAAAGGAAAAGGTAGGTAACAGTGACTGAAGCTAGGATAGAATAAGATACAAGCTCAGGGCAAGTGTAGCAGGACCAAGAGTAGGGAAAAAAGGAATGAGGATAGAGAAGGTAATAAAAAGATGATGAAGGATGTCTGTATGCAGTGGAATGATAGATGCATTTAAAATGAGTATCTTTAGACATTTTAAAAATTAAACATATTGATGTGAAAACAGGTTGGATTGTCTACTTATTAAAAGGAGATCTTTAAGGTGCTACTAGGGCTACATGAGTCTTTGATGGGAAGGTACAGAATAAGACATTTTACTAGTGTGTATTTGAGTTAAGATAGTAAGACATAGCCCACCTTTGTAAAAGGGCTGTTTTGTATGTTTTGCCTGATTTTTTTAATAAGTCTTCAGTGCTACTAAAGGTACTGTACAGTGAAAGCACCTCAACAATGTGAGTAGCTATTATTATTAAGAGAAGGACTGTTGACCCCTGAGCAACATGGGTTTGATCTGTGCAGGTCCACTTCCATGCAAAGTTTTTTTTTTTTTATATATATATATACCATACATTATTGTAAGTGTGTTTTTCGTATGATTTTCTTAACATTTTCCTTTCTGTAGATTTACTTTAAGAGTGCAGCATATGATACATATATAAAATATGTGTTAATCACTTGTTTATGTTATGGGTAAGGCTTCCAATCAACAGTAGGCTATCAGTAGTTAAGTTTGGGGGGAGTCAGAGGTTATATGAGGATTTTTGACTGCAGGGGTCAGCATTGTTCACAGATCATCTATAATTTATTACTCCATTCCTTGAATTTTTATATAGTAACATTATAAGTCTCATAAGGTAAAAGCCTAATATTCTCAAAGAAAAAGTAACTTCAGATAAATTATAAGTCTCACACACACACACACACACACACACACACACACACACACACAGTTCCAAGTAACTTTGAAATGAAGTCAATAGGTTATGTTTGTATATATGTGATTCATTGTGTAAGTGTGCTTGACCATTGTATATTTCTGGAGGTGCAGTTCCAGAATTAATCAGTGCAGACCTTGCTATCTGTGTTGTCTTCATTTCTTTTTCTGCTCTTTTTTGCTTGATAAAAATTACTTAAGCAAATGTATTTAGCTATTTGTTTGACTCAAATTAAGTAGCACGTTGGAATTTTGTCTGGCTAGTGAAACAAAAACAAATAAAATACCACAAAACGTTTGTTTTGTGTATGTGTGAGTCCATCTGCTAACTCAATATGTTTCCAGCCTTTTGCTCGTTGCATGATTAACTTAGACACACAATACTATGATAATATTACAATAGTAAATATGGGTTTACTGGGGACTTCACTATTGCATGCTTTATAAATTTAACTGATAATCTTGCTATTAAATCTTTATAAACCTTTTAAAATATATCTTCACTGTTTTTTCATAAATGATTATTCTGCTAGTTAAAATTCAATTTAAGTTTTGTGTTTCTTTTATGAGACAAATTGCCATGTGTTCATGCACTTCAGTATTCCATGTTATTTTTATCTTGTGTTTTCCTTTTGTAGGTCATGTTAACATTAAAGTTGTGCTCTAGCATTTAAATTTTTTTGTTAGGTGTGCTTATAGTAGACATCCCATTATATTTTAATTCTTAAATTTAGGCTTTGCCATGACTTTTATCGGCGTTAAAAATATTTCTTTGGACATTTAAAATATTAAGTCTGTTGACGTAAAAAGTCTCTTTTAGAGAGGCAGTTACTTAGTTTTCTTAATGGTATTGGAGTCACCTATAATTTTTCCTCATATACATACAAACAATTATGTCTCATTAGAGGCCCATTATATGAGAAGATTGTTTCTTCTGTAATTTTTTTAACCATATTTGAATTCAGAGTGGATGCTTTAATGCCTGTAGGTTAGCTGCTGAATCAAGGCTTCAAACAGAAGTTAAAGAAAGGAAAGAAACTGCAAGCAAATTGGAAAAGGAAACTTGTAAGAAATCACATCCTATTGTATACGTGTCCTCCAAATCAACTCCAGAGACCCAGTGCCCTCAGCAGTAAGGACTTTACTTGAATGAGAGTAAGGTACCACTTGCCCAAAAGGTTGATTTGGAGCTTTGTTAAGATTGTCTTTATCAGAAGTATACAACCTTGTAGGTTATTTCTTTCTACCTGTTGTGCCAAGACCTGGCATTTTCATGTTCCTCTGACCAAATGTTTAAAATTTGGTTGTGATTCTAAGCAGGAGAGTTCCTTAAATGATGACTCTTCATGGAACTTCTATTAATGACAGTAAATAAACTAATAACTGAAGGAAAGTGTTATTATAAATTATTTGTTGCATTGTATATGTATTTTTTAAGTGTCATTAACACATACCTTCTAAGTCACATATTTGGAAAGAACACAAATCATTAACAATTACATTTTCCTATGTACTTTTTAATGAACTTAGTTTTTCACTATATTATAAAAATAGAAAACTTAGTTTAAAAATATATATTATATTGTAACTGGATTTTATCAGTGTTTAAAGCATCTATGTTTATCTTTGTATTCATGTACGTGATTTAAATTTTAAGTCTCAAGCATATGAAAAATATAATTTTGAAACTTAAAACTGCCATAAATGATCCCCTATTTTTTTTACTCTGTATAGATAACACATTGTTATCAAAAGGGGATAAAGGAAGTAAAATGAAACTTCAGAAATTCTTAATTCCCTGGTACATATAATTTATATATATATATATACACACACACACACACACACACATGTATATAATTTATATAATTATATACATATATATAATATATATTTTTAATTCTAAACTTTCCAAAGACTTTTTTTTCCTTTAAATGATTATAATCTTGTCTACAACTTAATGTCATATATATACATATACTGTAGGTGGATGTATTTATTTATATATATAGAGAGAGAGTTAAGATCTTGGTTTATGTGATTATGAAGCCTGGCAAGTTCAAAATCATCATAATGGGCTAGCAGGCTGGAGACCCAAGGAAGAGCCAGTGTTACAGTTCAAATCCAGAAGCTGTTTGGTGCAGAATTCTCTCTTGCTCTGGGGAGCTCAGTCTTTTGTTCTAAACAGGACTTGAACTAACTGCATACATAGACCGATTCACTTTATGGAATGCAAACTACTTTACTCAAAGTCTGCAGGTTTAAATGTTAATCTAATCCAAAAACACTCTCAAAGAAACCTCCAAAATAATGTTTGACCACATATCTAGGCTCCTTAGCCTTGCCAAATTGATACATACCATTAACCATCACAGTCAGTTACTTAAGTTTATTGAAATATATTAGATAGAAGGAACTTGCCTCTCACTTCTAAGAAATTAAATGAACTTTTAATTCTAATTTTTTGAAAAAAGCATACTCTAAACAATTTAGAGATTTCACATTAAATAATAACTCTTGCAAAAAGAAGTAGCTGAAGGCACCAGGGAATGAAAATTTTAACCTGAGGATAATAACAAATAATGGACCATATTCATTGCATATTATAAAATATACATTAATTCCTTCCAATATTGAGTTGTTATGTGAAGCTGTGTGCTAGGGGTGCAAAAATAACCCTTTAGAGCTCAGTTTAATAGACCCACATAGATGAGTAATGGTAGTACTGTTATTACTTGTAATAACAATCATATTTAACATTGAATAAACCTAATGTCCAGGCATTCTTCTAAGCCCTTTCATGTCTTACACATTTAACCTTCCAACATCCCTGAGAGTTAGATATTTGTACTTGCTATTCTCATTTTATAGATGAAGAAAACAAGGTCAGAGAAGTTATTAATCCAAGGGCACAGGTGTTAGTAAGTGATGAAAAGTGTGGTAGAGGTTATTAATAGCAAAGTATACAAAGTACTGTAATAACAGAGAGGGAAACAAGAAACTGTCTGTGGCCTTCCTATATCTTTGTCATCTTTTACAGTGTCTCAGAGGTTTCCTGAGGCATGGAGAGAATAGCACTACAGGTGGGAGAAATAGCTGTTCAAAGAGGAAAGGCATGAAACAACATTTCTAATCCTATAGACAAACTGAGCAACTGTGATTAAAGGTTGAAGAATAGGAATGAGAAGAGAACTTTATCCATCTACCTTCTGCTTTATCACCCTTAGGTGTTCCTGTTGAGTCTTGAGTCTTTGTATTTTTTAAATGTTTATTTATTTTTGAGAGAGAGAGACAGCATGAGCGGGGGAGGAACAGAGAGAGAGGGAGACACAGAATCTGAAGCAAGCTCCAGGTTCTGACCTATCAGCACAGAGCCTGACATGGGGCTTGAACTCGCAAACCATGAGATCATGACCTAAGTCAAAGTTGGATGCTTAACTGACTGAGCCACCCAGGCACCCCTTAGTCTTGAATCTTTTAAGAATGTATTTTGAGGGGCACCTGGGTGGCGCAGTCGGTTAAGCGTCCGACTTCAGCCAGGTCACGATCTCGCGGTCCATGAGTTCGAGCCCCACGTCAGGCTCTGGGCTGATGGCTCAGAGCCTGGAGCCTGTTTCCGATTCTGTGTCTCCCTCTCTCTCTGCCCCTCCCCTGTTCATGCTCTGTCTCTCTCTGTCCCAAAAATAAATAAACGTTGAAAAAAAAAATTTTTCTTTTAAATTAAAAAAAAAAAAGAATGTATTTTGAAAACCATTGTAGATGATAGGAAGCAACTGAATAATTGATATAAAAAAGCAATTATTGAATAAACTGATAAGGTTGAATACATTATTGAATTTATTTTTAATAAAAACACTATGGGGCACCTGGGTGGCGCAGTCGGTTAAGCGTCCGACTTCAGCCAGGTCACGATCTCGCGGTCCGTGAATTCGAGCCCCGCGTCGGGCTCTGGGCTGATGGCTCAGAGCCTAGAGCCTGTTTCCGATTCTGTGTCTCCCTCTCTCTCTGCCCCTCCCCCGTTCATGCTCTGTCTCTCTCTGTCCCAAAAATAAATAAACGTTGAAAAAAAAAATTAAAAAAAAAACACTAGAAGCATAATGGAAAATTGGATGTTGCAAAAGATAATATTGAGGCAGGAAAGACTAGTTTGACCATTTGGTTACTCCAAGTAGGAAATACAGATGCAAACTGAGGCAGTGACAGTGGGAATGAAGATTGGCCATTGGATTCAAGATACTGTTTAGAGAAGCAAAATGGTCAAGAGGTTTTGACCAAATAGGATGTGGAACGCTGGTGTAAAGGATACATCTGATATGAATGGATGAGTGGTAGTGTTAACAGAAAATAGGAGTAGGAGATTTTTTAGTTTTGAGGATAGTTTTATTGAAGTACCTGTAGGGTGTCCATGTTGGGAATAAGGGATATATTTGTTTCTTTATGTAATCAAAACTAATAAATCTGTTCATTAAATCTTTATTTTTGTAAGGAAAATGTAAGACTAACGTAACTATTCTAATAGACATTTATTTTCCCCATCATTATTCAAAAAGTAACCTTGTGGTCAAATGTTTATACTCCTAACCTTGGTTTATTCAGTTTTCACTAATTAGACAAAATGAGCCCTGTATATGAGCTGAGAAAAAAGATGGCAAAAGAATTATGTTTTGTCTCCCCAAGTAAGGTGTTGGTGAAAGGGAACCAATTTTTTATTGATTTTCTAGGTGTTTTACCTATGTTATGTCTCTTAATACTATGTAGTTTAGCATAATAGTTAATATTGTAGCACTTGTAGAGTATCTAAAGTCTCAACTTCACATAAATGTTAATTAGATGGGGGCAAGTTTGTGACTCTGGGAATAATTTATTTAGGTAATTTTTTTAAATATTTTAATTTCTAAAAAAACTTTATTTATTTTGAGAGAGAGAGAGAGAGCGCGAGCATGAGCAGAGGAGGGACAAAGAGTGGGAGGGAGAGATCCCAAGCAGGCTTTGTACTGTCAGCATGGAGTCTGCTGCAGGGTTCAAACTCATGAACTGTGAGATCATGAGCTGAGCCAAATTCAAGAGTTAGACACTGAACTAACTGAGACACCCAGGTGTCCTAGTATTTTAATTTTTTAATAATTATGTAAATATATGGATCCAAAGTAAAATCTACAAAGTAACGTGTATTTAAAGAAATCTGTCTTTTGTTCCTGTTTCCTCTTTTTCACACTGGGAGCCATTTACCTTTTATAGTTTGTTTTTCCTTTTTTTCTTTATATAGGAGGTATAAATACATAGGTTGGTAGAATCTACACCCTCTTTCTTAGATAAAAGTAGAATACAGTGGAATACTAATACCAGAGAAAAATTGTGGATAGGAAATGCCAAAAGCCAATCTCCCCACAAAAATCAGCCAATAAACTTGACAAGGATTATCAGAATTAACTGTATTGGACTCTGGACCCGAAGACTTATAACAACCAGGTGAGTAATTATTCAAGAAAAGACAGCTGAGTCTTGACATTTCAGAAAATTTCTGATGAATCACTTTCTGACCACTAAACTAATGCAGTAGAGACTTCAGTGGCCACATACAACAAACAACACAAAACTTTACAAAATTCATGCAGAAAAGTCATTTTAAAATTGCAGCAACAACTAAAGCAGTGACAACAAACTCTGAGGAGGGGAGAAAATATGATTTCCAGAGTTTTCACATTATAATACTTGAAATGTTCAGTTTTCAGTAAAAAATTTCAAGGCATGCCAAGAAACAAAAAAGTATGGCCTGTATATAGGGGAAGAAAAATAATGAACTATCCATAAGGAAGCCCAGAAATTTGACTTATTAAATAGAAACTTTAAATCAATAATTGCAAATATGCTTAAATTGCTAATAGAAACCATGAGAACAATGCCATATAGGGGTTATCAACAAATAATAAAAAGAACTGGAAAGAAACTCTGGAGTTGAAGAATACAATAATAAATGAGAAACTCACTGGAGAGGTACAACAGCAGATTTGGACAAGTAGAAGAGTTAGTGAACTTGAAGATTGGCTAATTAAGGTGATTCAGCCTGAAGAGTGGAAAGGGAAAGGAATGAAGAGAAATGAACAGGGTGTAAGAGATCTGTAGGGCACTATCAAGCATAGCAACATATGTGTAATAGGAATCCTAGAAAGAGAGAAAGGTGCAAAAAGTATATTTGAAGAAATCACGGCTACAAATTTTCCAAAATACAAAAGACAGTAATATATAAATGAGCCAAATATGGTCTCTATGAATTGGCTCCGACTTTCTTTCTTTACTACAGGCAGAGACCTATGAGCCCATCAGTGTCAACCTCAAATGTTAACACATACAGTTATTTAAAAAATAGCCTAAACAAGCAGATTCTTAGTCATTTTGAACTTGCTTCTTTTGTGTACTCTGCAAAACTGATCACATTAGTTGTTGCCTAATAAGAGAGGGCCTTGCAGTTAACAGATCCGAAACTACTGCGGCTTTCCAGAATTCTCTCACTTGGAGACTCCCACCATGTTGCTGAGCAGTATCACCTACATATGTAAGCTGTCTCTTCAGTCCCCTTCTCTGCCAGGAGTTTCCTTGTGCTTCCCTTCTTGATGGTGGGCCCCTCCCCTGTGACCTCTGGATAGTCTCATGTTGTGAGGGACTTTGTCACTCAGACAACCCTGTCCTAGTGCCACCCAGTAAAACTTACTGTGTGTTAACTCCTTCTCGTGGTTATATCACTTTTTTCTTGATCAATCGCCAAATCTCTCAAAACACCCTACAAACATGAATTTACATATCCGAGTAGGACATTATATAATGGTAAAAGGATCAGTCCATCAAGAAGATGGGACAATAGTAAACATGCATCTAACAAGAGAGCCCTGAAATACATGAAGCAAAAACTGAAAGAATTGAAGGGAGAAATAGATAATACAATAATAAACGGAGAATAAACTGAGGGTTGATGGGGGGTGAGAGGGAGGGCAAAGTGGGTGATAGGCATTGAGGAGGTCACCTGTTGGGATGAGCACTGAGTGTTGTGTGGAAACCAATTTGACAATAAATTTCATATTTAAGAAAAACACAACTAGAAAAAAAGATAATACAATAATAGTTGGAGATGTTAACACTCACTTTTAATAATAGAATTAATATAGACAAGGAAACAGAAGACTTGAATAAACTCTATACACCAACTAGACGTCACAAATATAGAAGACGCCAACAACAGAATACATATACTTCTCAAGTGCACATGGGACATTATAGCATAGACTATATGTTAGACCACAAATCAAATCTGAATAAATTTGAAAAGCTGAACTCACACAGTATTTTCTCTGATCACAGTGAAATGAAATTAGAAATCAGTAACATAAAGGAAACTGAAAAATTTGTAAATATGTAGAAATAAACCAACACACTCTTAAGCAGCAAGTAGATCAAAAAAGAAATCACTAGGGAAATTTAAAAATACCTTAAGATGAATGAAAACAAAACACACCATAACAAAACTTATTGGGTATAAGAAAGTACTCACAGGGAAATTTATAGCTGTAAATGCCTACATTAAAAAAAAAAAAAAGATGTCAAATCAAAAAGCAGGACTTTGAAGAGCTGAAAAAGAAAACTAAGCTCAAAGGTAATAGAAAGAAGGAAATTAAGGCTAGAGTAAAGATAAACCAAGAACAGAAAAACAACAGAGAATCAATGAAACCAAAAGTTCATTCTTGAAATGATCAGCAAAATTGACCAACTTTTAGCTAGACTTACCAAGAAAAAATGAGAGAAGACTCAAATTACTAAAGTAAGAAATTAAATTGGAGGCAATACTACTAATCTTACAGAAATAAAAATGATTATGAGAGAATACAATCATGTGCCAACAAATAAGCCATCCTAGATGAAATGATCAAGTTCCTAGAATCAAATTATCAGAACTTATTGAAGAAGAAATAAATCTAAATAGAGCTATAACAAAAAAGTGAAAGATTGAATCAGTAATCAAAGTCTCAACAGAGAAGTTTAAGATCAGATGGCTTGAATAGTAAATGCTAAGAGTTAACATTAATTCTTCTGAAACTATTCCAAAAAATAGGAGATAGCATTTCTTCACTCATTCTATGAAGTATTTTTCTAATGCCAAAAACATAAGAAAACTACAGACCAATATACCTTATGAATACTATGAATACTATACTATTCATAGTATTCTATTCTATACTATACTATACTATTGCTAACAAAATATTAGCAAGCCCAATTCAGAAACATTTTAGAAGGATTATGCACTATGAATAATTGAGAACGAACGAATGAAGAACGAATCAAGATGAAAATCAATGTAGTATTACTGTATTTGTTGCCAAGGACCATCATAATAAATTACCACAAGCTGAGTGCCTTAAAACAATAGAAATTGACTGTCTCATAGTTCTGGAGACTGAAGTCTAAAAGTGTCAGACTGGACATAGATGAGGAAAGAATCAGTGAACATGAAGGTATGTCCATAGAAACTTTTAAAACTGAAAAGCAAAAATAATGAGAAAGAAAATTTTAAAAACTAGAACAAAATATCCAAGAACTCAGATTCAGTTAGAAAAGGTGTAAAATGCCTGTAAGAAAATGACTTGAATGAGAAAAAAGAAGTAAAGAAACAGAAGAAAATATTCTAATAATATATTAATAATGGCTGAGAATTTTCCAGAATTAATGACAGATACCAAACTACAGATTGAGGAAGCTCAGAGAGCACCAACCAGTATAAATACAAGCATATCTACAGCTAGAAGTATAATGAACTGCAAAAGAAAATTAAAAAAAAAGATCAAGAAACAAAAAAATCTTGAATGAAAACAGAGGGGAAAAATGTGAATAAAAACCAAACTACCTATACAAAAAACAAAAATATAAACCACATCAGACTTCTTTTCAGGAGCCTGAAAGCAAGAAGAGAGTATTGAAAGAAAAAACCTCACCCACCTAGAATTCTGTACTTCGTGCAATTTTCCCCCCAAGTGAAGGAGAAATACTTTCTCAGAAAAATGAAAATTGAGGGTATCTTACCAGTAGACCTGCTTTGGAAGAAATGTCAAAAGTAGTATTTCAGAGAAAAGGAAAATGATCTGGGTCAAAAACTTGGATATACACAAGAGCATTAGACAAGGGATAAATGAAGGTAAAATAAAATTTTTTATTTTTCTTTTTTCTTTAAAAATTTTTTTTTTAATTTTTATTTTTGAAGGAGAGAGAGAGAGCATGAGTGGGGGAGGGTAGAGAGAGAGTGAGAGAATTCAAAGCAGGCTCCAGTCTCCAAGCCATCGGCACAGAGCCCGACGCGAGGCTGAAACTCACGAACCACGAGATCATGACCTGAGCCAGTCAGACGCTTAACCAACTGAGCCACCCAGGCGCCCCCAAATTTTTATTGTTCTTATTTTTAATTGCTCTAATAGAAAACAGTGAGGCAACAATGAATTGGGTGATTAGAGCTTATAGCCAAGTAAAATGAGTGACAACAATGAACTAAGAAATGGGAGGAAGGAATTGAGAATGCTCTTCCATAAGGTATCTATCTGCATTACCTATGAAGTGGTATATTATTATTTGAAAATGGAATTAGATTAGTTGCACATGTATATTGTAAATTTTAGGTCAACCACTAATGTTTTTTAGAATTGTAATTGATAAGCTAAGAGGAAATAAAATAGAATCATAAAATGCTTAATTAAATCTATAAAAGGTAGAAAAAGTGGAAGACAAAGACAAAAAAGTGGAACAAGGGTGATGAATAGAAGACATTTACAAATATGGTGGATATTCAACTATCATTTTAAATGTTAATAGTCTAAATACACCAATTAAAAGACAGCCTGTCAGAGTACATAAAAATAAAACAAGACCAACTGTATATTATTTAGAATAAACCCACTTTAAAGACAGATTAAAACTAATGGGATGGAGAAAGATATATTGACACTAATCAAAAGAAAGCTAGAATAGCTATATTAATTTCAGACAAAGCAGACTTTAAGAACAATTATGAGGAATAGACAGTCTTTACATAATGCTGAATGGGTCAGTTTTCCAAGAAGATATGACAATCCTTAATGTATGTGCATCTAATAAGTGTCAAATATATGAAGCAAAAACTGATAGAACTGCAAGGAGAAACAGAAATCCATTATTACATCTTGAACTGAACAGCACCTTTAATGACCTGAATCTAGTTGACATTTATAGAACAACAGCAGAATACATTCTTTTAAAGCTTACATGGAACAGTCACCAAGATAGATCACATTTTAGGCTATAAAACATGCTTTCACATATATAAACAAATAGAAATCCTACAAAGTATACCTTCAGACTACAATGGAATTTAACTAAAAATCCATAACAGAAAGATAGCTGAACAAATTCCCAAGTATTTGGAGATTATTCAACACACCTCTAAATAACAAGGAGGTCAAAGAAGAGGTCTCAAAAAAACTTAAAAATTTTTTGAGTTAAGTGAAAATGAGGGGCACCTGGGTGGCTTAGTCAGTTAAGCGTCCAACTTCAGTTCGGGTCATGATCTCTCAGTCAGTGGGTTCAAGCCCCGTGTCGGGCTCTGTGCTGACAGCTCAGAGTCTGGAGCCTGCTTTGGATCCTGTGTCTCCTTCTCTCTGCTCCTCCCTGTTCGTACTCTATCTCTCAAAAATGAATAAAAATGTTAAAAAAAAATTAAGTGAAAATGAAAACAATTTATCAAAATTATTGGATATAGCAAAAACAGTGGTAAAGGAGGGAAATATGTCACAGAGAATGTGTATGTTAGAACAGAAGGAAGATCTAAATAATCTAAGCTTCAACCTTAGGAAACTAGAAAAAAAATTAAATGCAAGGTAAGCAGAAGAAAAATAATAAAAGCTAAAGTCAATAAAATTTAAAACAGGACACTAATACAGAAAATTAGTGAAAGCAAAAGGTAGTTCTTTGGAAAGATACATAAAATTGATAAACCTATAGCCAGACTAAGAAAAAAAATTAGAAATGAAAGAGTAGTCATCACTACCAATACCATGGACATTAAAAAGCTAGTAAAGGGATATTATAACAACTCTATGCCCACAAATTGATAACTAGGTGAAATGGATCAGTTCCCTGAAAGACATGACTTACCAAAACCCACATGAGGAGAAATGCATAATTCAAATAGGCCTAAATCTATTAAAGAAAATGAATCAGTAGTAAATAATATTGAAAAACAGAAAGAAGTATACTCAGTATACTCATTTGGTGAATACCAAATATTTAAGGAAAACATTATACTAACTCTCTTCAATCTCTTCCACAAAAGAAGCAGAGGGATTGATTACCTCCTGATACTATGAAGCCAATACCAATACCACCAATTACCACCAATACCAAAACCAGACAAAGACATTATAAAAAATGAACAGACCAATATTTCTTATGAACATAAATGCAAACATTCTCAAGAAAGTATGAGCAAATTGAATCTAGTAATGTACATAATTATATTGCATAATTATATGCCATGCCCAATGGTATTTATTACAGCTATGTGAGGATGGTTCAACATTTACAAATCAACTAACCTGTCACATCAATAGACTAAAGAAGAAAAATCTTATGATCATATCAATAGATGCAGAAAAACTATTTGACAAATCCAAAACCTATTCATGATAAAAACTCTCAGCAAACTAGCAAGAGTGAAACTTGATAAAGAAGATCTGCAAAAACGCTATAGCTAACTTCACGCTTAATGGTGAGAAACTAGATGATTTCCCCCCAAAATGAAGAATAATAGAAAATGTCCCCTCACACCATCCTATTCTACATGTACTAGAAGTTCTAGCTAATGCCATAAGACAAAAGGGAATGAAAGGTGTACAGCTTTGGAAGGAAGAAATAAAACTTTTTGTTCACAGATGACATTGCATATTTAGAAAATCCCAAATAATCAACAACAACAAAAACCCTGTTGGAACTAATAAATGATCACAACAAGATTGTGGGATAAAAGTTAATGTATGAAAGTCAGTTGCTTTCTTACATACCAGCAATAAGGAATTGGAATTTAAAATTTAAAATATAATTCCATTTACATTATCACTCCCCAAAATGAAATGCATGATCATTAACAAAATATGTATAAGATATATATGAGGAAAACTATAAAAGTTGGATGAAAGAAATCATAGAAGATCTAAATAAATAGATATTTCATATTTTTTGGTAGGAAAATTCAGTATTATTAAGATGTTGGTTCTTTCCAACTTGATACATAGATTTAATGTAACCTAAATCAAGACCCCAGCAAGTTATCTTGTGAATATTGATAAACTGATTATAAGGTTTATGTGAAAATGCAGAAGACCAAGAATAGCACAGTATTGAAGAAAAAGAAGAACAAAGTTGGATGGCTGATACTACTGAACTTCAGGACCTAATATATAGGCATAATAATCAAAACAATGTGCTACTGAGGAGAGTAGACAAAACTTATCAATGGAACAGAATAGAAAGCCCAGAAATAGATAAACAAATAAAGTCAACTGATCTTTGGCAAAGAAGCAAAGACAATTCAATGGAGAAAGAATTGTCTTTTCAACAAATGATACTGGGACTTCTGTGGACATCCATATGTACAACAATAATAATAAACCTAAACATAGACCTTACATATTTCAAGAAAATAACTCCATAACAATGGATCATAGATCTAAATGTAAAGTGCAAAGCTATAAAAACTTCTAGAAGGTAACAGGAGAAATTCTAGGTGGCCTTGAGTTTGGTGATGACATTTTAGATGCAACACCAAAATCATGATTCATGATCCATGAAAAAAAAAAAAATGCCCTTCATTAAAATTAAACACTTATGCTCTGCAAGACTCACTTTTAAGAGAATGAAAAGCCAGAGTGGGAAAAAATATTTGCAAACAACATATCTGTTAAAGGTTTTGTACCCAAATACATAAAGAGCTCTTAAAACTCAACAGTAAGAAAACAAACACAAGAGGGGCTCCTGGTTGACTCAGTAGGTAGCACATGAGAGCCTTGATCTCAGGGTTGTGGATTCGAGCCCCATATTGGGTATAGAAATTACTTAAAAATATCTTTTAAAAAATGTTCCTAGGGGCGCCTGGGTGGTGCAGTCGGTTAAGCGTCCGACTTCAGCCAGGTCACGATCTCGCGGTCCGTGAGTTCCAGCCCCGCGTCGGGCTCTGGGCTGATGGCTCGGAGCCTGGAGCCTGTTTCCGATTCTGTGTCTCCCTCTCTCTCTGCCCCTCCCCCGTTCATGCTCTGTCTCTCTCTGTCCCAAAAATAAATAAACATTGAAAAAAAAAAATTTTTTTTAAAAATAAATAAATAAAAAAATAAAAATAAAAAATGTTCCCAATATTTGAATGGATATCTCATCAAAGAAAATATACAGATAATGAATAAGTACATGCAAAGATGCTTAACATCATATGTCATTACAAGATTAGAAATTAAAACAATGAGGTACTATGATACTCCTATTTGAATAGCTAAAATCCAGAACAATGAAAAGAGCAAATACTGGTAAGGATATGGAGCAACAGGAACTCTCATTTTTTGCTCATAGAAATGCAAAATTGTACAGTTACTTTGGGAAGACTTTTTGGCAGTTTCTTTCAAATCTAGGTATCCTCTTACCATGGAATCCAGCGATTGCACTCCTTGTTACTTAGTCAAATGAATTGAGAACCTATATCCACTTAAATCTGACTCATAAATATTTATAGTAACTTTATTCATATACCTGAACTTGGAAGCAACCAAAATTTCCTTCAATAGGTGAATTGATAAAACAAACTGGGTACATCTAAACAATGGAGTATTATTGGCCGATAAAAGGAAATAAGCTATTGTCACAAAAATATATGGAAGACACTTAAATGCATATTGCTAACAGAAAGAAGTCAGTCTTTTTCGGCTTTACTGAGGTATAATTGACAAAGTTGTATGATATTTAAAGTGTACATTGTGATGAGCCGATGTGTGTATACATTATGAAAGGATTCCTCCTGTCTAGATAATTAACACATCTATCACATCACACACATATATACTTACATACATGAACAGTTAAGTTCTGTTAGAAAATTTCAATAATTTGATAAGTGTTATCAATTACAGTCATCATGTTATATATTAGACCCTCAGACCTTATTCACCTTACAAATGAAAGTTTGTGTTTTTTAGCAACCTCTCCCTAATCCCCATAACTCCCCACCCCTAGGCCCCTGGCTACCATTTTTCTACTCTACTGTTTCTATGGGCTTGCCTTTTTTTTTTTTTTTTTTTTAGATTCTACATATAAGTGATAACATGTAGTATTTGTCTTCCATTCCAATACTTCATTGTGTGTGTATATACATATATATGTATACATATATATATGTATACATATACATACACATATACATATACACACATGTTACATCTTTATCGTTTCATTCATTGAGGAGCATTTAAGTTGTTTTCATATCTTAACTATTATGAGTAATGCTGCAATGAACATATGAGTGCAGATATATCTGTTATACTGTTTTCATTTTCTTTGAATATATACCCAGCAATAGAATTGCTGGATCAGATGGTAGTTGTATTTTTAATTTTTTGAGGAATTTTAATATTGTTTTCCATAGTAGCTGTACCAATTTACATTTCTGCCAACAATACACAGGGGTTGCCTTTTCTCCACATCCTTGCCAACACTTTTTACTTCTTGTCTTTTTGATTATGGCCATTCTAACAGGTGTGAGGTATTTCATTGTGGTTTTGATTTGCATTTCCCTGATGATTAGTGATGTTGAATATTTTTTCATGTAGCTGATGACCATTTGTATGTTTTCTTTGGAAAAATATCTATTCAGATCCTCTACCCATTTTTAATTTTTTTGTATTGAATTTTTGGGTTCTTTATATATTTTGGATAGTAACCCCTTAACAGATACATATTTTGCAATAATTTCTCCCATTCCACTAGTTGCCTTTTTATTTTGTTGCTGGTTTCTTCTGTGCAGAAGATTTTTAGTTTGATGTCCCACTTGTTGATTTTTTTCATTTGTTGCCTTTTGCTTTTGGTGTTATATATAAAAAATTCATTGCCAAGACTGGTGTGAGGTAGCTTACCCCCTATACTTTCTTCCAGGAGTTTTATGATTTCATATCTTAGGTTTAAGCCTTTATTCCATTTTGAGTTGATTTCTTGTGTGTGGTGTAAAATAGAGGTCCAGTTTCATTCTTTTGCATGTAGCTTTCCAGTTTTCCCAGTATCATTATGAGGAGACAGTCCTTTTCCCATTGTATATTCTTGGCCCTTTTTCTCTGAATTAATTGACCATGTATGTGTGGGTTTACTTCTGGCTTCTCTACTTTCTTCTGTTGATCTGTGTGTCTGTTTTTATGTCAGTACCTTACTGGTTTCTTTACTATAGCTTCATAGTGCAGTTTGCAATCAGGGAGCATGATGCCTCAAGTTTTGTTCTTTCTTATGATTGTTTTGGTATTTGGGTTCTGTTGTGCTTCCTTACAAATTGTGTTTGTTTTATTTCTATGAAAAATGCCATTGGAATGTTGATAGGGATTGTGTTGAATCTGTACCTTGCTTTGGGTAGTGTGGACATTTTAACAATATCAATTCCTCCACTCCATGAGTGTGGAATTTCTATTTATTTGTGTCTTCCTCAATTTCTTTCATCAGTGTCTTACAGTTTTCATGTGCAGTTGTTTCACTCCTTGGTTAAATTTATTCCTACACATTTTATTCTTTTTGATGCTATTATAAATGGAGGTGTTTTCTTAATTTATTGTTCTGGTAGTTCATTAAATCATTAAAATCAACAGATTTTTGCATGTTGATTTTGTATCCTGCAACTTTGCTGAATTTGTTGATTAGTTTTGACAAAATTTTAGTGGAGTACTTAACTTTTTCTATATATCATGTCTGCATATAGAGACAATTTTATTTATTTCTTTCCAATTTGGATACCTTTTATTTTTATTCTCTTGCCTAATTGCTCTGGCTAGGACTTCCAGTACTATGTTGAGTAAAAGTAGTGAGAGTGGGCATCTTTGTCTTATTCCTGATCTTATAGGAAAAGCTTTCAGCCTTCCACTGTTCAGTATGATGTCAGCTGTGGGCTTGTCATATATGGTCTTTATTTATGTTAAGATATGTTCTCTACATCTGTTGAGAGTTTTTATCATGAATGGATGTTGAATTTTGTCAAGTGCATTTTCTGCATCGTTGAGATAATCATATGATTTTTATCCTTCTTTTTGTTACTGTGGTGTATCACATTGACTGTTTTGCAGATTTCAAGTCATCCTTGCATCTCTGCAATAAGTCCCACTAGAAACCTGGTATAATGATCCTTCTAATGCACTGCTGAATTTAGTTTCCTAGTATTTTATTGAGGATTTGTGCATTTATGTTTATCCAGGATATTTACCTATAATTTCTTTTCTTATAGTGACCTGGTCTGATTCTGGTATCAAGGTAATGCTGGCTTTGTAAAAGGAGTTTAGATGTATTTCCTCCTCTCCTATATGTTGCAAGAGTTTGAGAGGCATTGCTATTAATTCTTTTTTAAATTTTTGGTAGAATTCAGCAGTGAAACCATCTAGTCTTAGACTTCTCTCTGTTGGGAGCGTTTTGATTGCTGATTCTATCTCCTTCCTAGTAATTGGTCTGTTCAGATCTTATGTTTTTTTATGATCAGTCTTGGTAGGTTGTATGTTTCAGAAATTTGTTCATTGCATCTAGGTTTTCCAATTTGTTGGTATATATTTTTCATAGTATTTTCTTATGAAAATTTATATTTCTCTGGTGTTAAGTATAATGTCTTCCTTTTCATTTCTAGTTTTATTTACTTGAATCCTCTTTTTCTTTTTTTCTTGGTAAGAGTAGCTAAAGGTTTGTTGACTTTATCTTTTTAAAAAAACAGCTTTTAGTTTTATTGATTTTTTTTTTTAGTTTCTATGTCATTCATTTCTACTATGATCTTTGTCATTTCTATATTTCAACCTTCTACTAACTTTAGGTTTAGTTTGTTTTTCTTTCTCTAGCTCCTTGAGGTGTAAATTTAGGTTGTTATCTATGATCTTTTTTCTTAATGTAGGCATTTATTGCTATGAAATTCCCTCTTAGAACTAATTTTGCTGAATCCCATAAGTTTTGTATGTTGTATTTGCATTTTCATTTGTTTCCAGATTTTTTTTTTATGTCTCTCTTGATTTTTTCTTGGACCCTTTGGTTTTTCAGTAACACATAGTTTAATCTCCATATATTTATGAATTTTCTAGTTTTCTTTTTGTAAACTGATTTTTTTATCCCATATCATTGTGGTTGGAAACTATTCTGACTTGTTTTGTGATAAAACATATCATCTTTCTGGAGAATATTCCATGTGTACTTCAGAAGGTTGTGTACTCTTCTGCTGTTTTATAGAATATTCTTTAAATGTCTGTTAAATCTCTCTGGTCTTATATGTATTTTCTGTCTGGATGATCTAACCATTGTTGAAGTGGGATAATGAAACCTTTTACTGTTACTGTATTTCTGTCTATTTCTCCCTTTAAGTCTGTTAATATTTGCTTTGAGTATCTAGGTTCTCTTGAGTGTGTAATATTTACAAATGTTTTATCCTCTTGTTGGACTGACGTTATATAATGACCTTCATTGTCTCTTTCTTCAGTCTTTGGCTAAAAGTCTATTTTGTCAGATATAAGTATAGCTATCTCTGCTTTCCTTTGGTTTCCATTTGCTTGGATTTTTTTTTTTTTTTTTTTTTTTTTACATCCCTTCACACTATGTGTGGTCTTAAAGATGAAGTGAGTCTCTTGTGGCAGCATATAAGGGTGTTGCTTTTTTTTTTTAATTCATTCATGTCCTTTGATTGGATAAGTTAGTCCATTTACATTTAGAATAAGTATTGATAGGTTTAGACTTATTCTTGCCATTTTGTTTTCTGGCTGTGATTAATTCCTTTGGTCTTTTGTTCTTCTCCTGATTTCTTTCTTTTTTTTTTTTCAATGTTTATTTATTTTTGGGACAGAGAGAGACAGAGCATGAACGGGGGAGGGGCAGAGAGAGAGGGAGACACAGAATCGGAAACAGGCTCCAGGCTCTGAGCCATCAGCCCAGAGCCCGACGCGGGGCTCGAACTCACGGACCGCGAGATGGTGACCTGGCTGAAGTCGGACGCTTAACCGACTGCGCCACCCAGGCGCCCCTCCTGATTTCTTTCTTTATGATTTGATGATTTTCTGTAGTGATATGCTTAGATTCCTTTCTCTTTATCTTTTCTGTGTTACTATAGACTTTTGTTTTGTTATTACCATAAGGCTTACATGTAACATAACAGTCTATTTTAAGCTGATAACAACTTAACTTTTAATGCATACTAATGCTCTACATTTTTATTCTCTCCCTCTCTGCATTTTATGTATTTGAAATCACAACTTACATTTTTAACATGTATATCCATTAACAAATTATTGTAGTTTTATGGTGTTTTTAAATATATAACTTTGTCTTTTAACCTTGGTAGTAGAGTTACAAGTGATTTACCCATCACCATTACATTAGAATATTCTGAATTAAGTTATGTATTTACCTTTACCAGTGATATTTATACCCACATATATTTTCCTATTACTAATTAGCATCCTTTGGGTTGAGCTTGAAGAACTCTAACATTTCTTGTAAGGTTAGTCTAGTGGTGATGAACTCCTTTAGCTTTTTCTTGTATTGAAACTTCTTTATCTTTCTTC
Organism: Herpailurus yagouaroundi; assembly: GCF_014898765.1. Taxonomy (NCBI): domain Eukaryota; kingdom Metazoa; phylum Chordata; class Mammalia; order Carnivora; family Felidae; genus Herpailurus; species Herpailurus yagouaroundi. The sequence continues at coordinate 60,074,443 of NW_024412377.1, forward strand.
AATTCTGGATTTGATTTTTTTTATTTTTAATTATTTTTGAGAGAGAGATAGAAAGCGAGTAGGGGATGGGAGAGAGAGAAGGAGACAGATGATCCAAAGTGGGCTCCATGCTGACAGCAGAGCCTGTTGAGGGGCTCAAACTCACAAGCTGTGAGATCATGACCTGAGCCAAAGTTGGATGCTCAACCGACTGAGCCACCCAGGTGCCCTTCTTCAATTCTGAAGGACAACTTAGCCAGGTAGTGGAGTATATCCTTAATTGTCATTTTTTCTTTTTTTCAGCCCTTTCACTATATCATGCTACCCCATTGTGATTTGCAAAGTCTGCTGAAAAATCTGGGGATAGTCTTCAGAGGTTTCTTTTGTATGTAACAAGTTATTTTTCTCTGGCAGTTTTTAAGATTCTCTCCTTGTCTTTAACTTTATGCAATTTAATTATGTTGTGTGTTGGTGTGGGCCTCCATGCATTTATAATTTTGGAATTCTCTGTACTTCCTGGATCTGAATGTTTCTTTCCCGTTATTGAAGAAGTTTTCATGTATTATTTCTTTGAATAAGCTTTCTGCCCCTTTCTCTCAATCTTCTCTTTCTGGGACCTCTATAAAGTGAATATTGGTCTATTTAATGGTGTCCCATAAGTTCCTTAATCTATCATCACTCTTTTTCATTCTTTTTTTCTTTTTCTTTTTGCTCCTCTAATTGGATGAATTTCACAGCCCTGTCTTTGAGTTTGGTGATCATTTCTTTCACTTGATCTAGTCTACTGTTGAAACTCTCTATTGAATTTTTAATTTCAGTTGTTGTATTCTTCAATTCTGTGACTTCTATTTGGTATTTTCTTATATTTTCTATCTTCCGTTGAAATTTTCACTTATTCATGCATTGTTCTCCTGACTTTGGTGAGCATCTTTATGACTGTTGTTTTGAATTCTTTATCAGGCAAGTCACTTATCTGTTGCATTAAGCTATGTTTGTTCAGAACATATTTCTCAACTCTGTGTTGGTTTCTGTGCATTAGATAAAATAGCCACCATTTCTAGTCTTGACTTTGTGGTCTCACATAAGAGATTAACCTTACTGATTAAGGCAGCTTGGGCTCTTGGTTGTCTCTCAATCCTTTGTAATTGTCCAAGCTACCTTCTTTTTTCTTGCGGCTCCTAGTAATTGAGGGTTTGCCAAGACCTGTCAGTGTCCCAAAGGAGAGGATTGCAACCAGCACCTAGACCCTCAGGCTGCAGCTGAGGAAACATGTACTTAGGTCCCTTCCATGGAGAAACTAGAAGATGGGCTTTTTTGCCTGCTCCCTCTGCACTGGAACCAGCTGTGTAGCCACAGGTGAGTATTCCTGTGCCTGTTGACACTGTTTGTTTGCTGCAATCCTGTGGGACTCATGAATACAAGCTTCTTTGGCTATCAGAGCCAGACATTCCAGGGGCCCAGCTCTTGTGTGGCAACTGCAAAAGATAGACATGTGTACAAGCTTCTTCCAGGGAGATAATGGTGACAGGGTGAGCTAGAGGGAGAGGGCAGGGAAGGTAGCCACAGACTTACCTGTTCTCTGGAGAGGAACACAGTCAGCTTCTAGATGCATGCTAAATTAGAAGGGTAACTGTATTTTCTACTCTATTTTTATGCAAACCTAAAACACACACAAAACAACAACTTTATTAATTTCAAAAATTGAAACCAGTAATTTCTTACTGAGAATTTCTTTGTAGGTTGGGAAGCAAAAGGAAAAGAAGTAAAAGGGAAAATGTGGGATCTTATAAGATAAAAGAACCATAACATCAAAGGACTCAGAACTCTCCCAAAGCCCCCGAAGTTAATTAAAGACCATACTTCTCTGCACTGACAGGAGGGGGCGCTCTCTGACTAGGACCCTTGCAAAAGTCACTGAATTTCCATGACATAAATAGGCAAAAACAGACTAAAACCATGCAAACCAATTATATGAAGGAAACAGAAAACAAGACCACATTATGAACTGTTGAACCCCCTGCTTCCTGCCCCAAAAGCTCTATGAAGGAGAAGGAAATGATAACACAGCACTCCAAACAGGGAAAACTGATCTAGAACACTCAAAACTATTAGATTTTTTAAAAAAATTTTAAATGTTTATTTATTTTTGAGACAGAGAGAGACAGAGCATGGATGGGGGACGGTCAGAGAGAAGGAGACACAGAATCTGAAGCAGGCTCCAGGTTCTGAGCTGTCAGCACAGAGCCCGACACAGGGCTCGAACGCACGGACTGTGAGATCATGACCTGAGCCGAAGTCGGAGGCTTAACCGACTGAGCCACCCAGGCGCCCCAAAACTATTAGATTTTTTAAAGAAAGAAAGAAAAATCTCATAAACTCCAGGAAAAAAAGAAAATAACTTACAGAGGCAAGAGAATTTGTCAGACATCAGACTTCTCTAAAATAACATTCAGAGAAAGGCATTAATGATTCAGCCTTTAAAACAAAACAAAACAAAACAAAACACCTTAAGGAGAGAAAGGATTTTACTTGTATTAAAGCTATTTTTCAGACATCAAGGCTCTAGGAAAACAGTTTAAACATGCTAAGATTTAGGAATTTTTGTACCCATGGACCCTTCTTGAGTCTCCAAAGAATAGTCATTACAACAAAAGATGACTGGGGAGGGGCGTCTGGGTAGCTCAGTTGGTTAGGTATCTGACTCTTGGTTTCAGCTCAGGTCATGGTCACTTGGTTTGTGAGATTGCTTCCCTAATTTGTGACCAAAAAAATTTGACACATGGGAAAAATTTTTGAAGAATAATTCTGGGTCGATTTGTATAATGTATGAAGAAAAAATAAATTTCGATCCCCATCTCCACCTAAAATAAATAAATTTTTAAAAATCTTTGTAAATGTTTTATTCTGTTTCCAGATAGGATATTAAAATTTACATGTTATTTTTAAGACAGTAATATACAGCTAACTAAAATAAAATATACAAGAAGTTTGTGAGACACAAGATACAGATGAGAAAACCTGAAATGTTTTTAACTTAATTTGACCTATTAGGAACATTGGGACTTGTGAAATTGATACTGGCCTTGTATATCAATTACTTTTTTCTGTATCCTAACTGTGAAGGGATGGCCCTTTGAAACAATGTTTTTCCTATCTGGTTACAATGGATTATTTACCCTGAATAATCTGTTATTTATCTTTCCTCTAGATTCTGGTTGTAAAACTTTCTTTCTGGAAAGAGAAAAGGGAAGGGAAGGAAGAGGAAGGGAAGGGAAGGGAGAGGAAGGAAGAGGGAGGAAGAGGGAGGAAGGGAGGAAGGAAAGAAAGAAAAAAAAGGGAAGACAGAGAGGGAAAAAGAAAGAAAACAAACTTCATTTTGGAGCTATGCCTTAGAAGTGAAGAGAAGAAAGTTGGCTTCAGCTGTTTTAACTGTGCAAGCTGTCCACAAAGTTGGGAAACATAAGATAAACTTGTGTTTAAACTATATATTACTTTACATTTTTAAGTAATATTGTTCCATAAGTTTTCACACAAAATACTATAAAGCAATAGGTCTAATTGCTAACCTGAAAAAAAAAGTATAACAGGGAAAATCATGTTTATTATAGATTTTTTTAGGATTAACAGTTGAACCCTTGTCTTACACTTAGAGGTCTTTCACCTGAAAAGATATCAAAATGATGAAGAAAAATATATTGAGCATATTATTTGACAAAGTAATCAATAACTCTTTAAAAATAAGTTTCTTTCATGTTTCTTGACTTTGTGGACACCTTGTACAGTAAAACATAATTTTCAGCATTTATTAACACTTTTCTATTTTACCTAAGTAGCAACATGCAAAAAGGCTTAAGATTGTATTGGTGTATATCTGGCACCACACTTATTTGATGGCTTTTTTTTTTCTCTTTGTCTTGCTTATTTACTACAGAAGGAGGATATCAACCATGGCAGTTGTAACAATTACGAAGTCCAGTTCCATAGTGTAGCTTTGGTAGTTAGTTATTTCTGGAAATCCTATCTCTGTTGCCTCAGCCCCCTCATCAATTCTGTGACCCACTTAATACTCTATAATACATGACTTCCTGATTAAATTAGTCATAGTAGATTCTGTTCTCTGTAACTAAGCTCCTTTTAGAATAAAACCACTTTAGGTCAACTAGATTCAGATAATAACTTCTTAGGCTGGACTTTGAAAAAGTCATCAGAACAAGAATAATTCTTGGGGTGTACCTGGGTGGCTCAGTTGGTTAAGCGTCCGACTCTCGATTTCAGCTCACGACACTATCTCACGGTTCGCGAGATTGAGCCCTGCGTTGGGCTCTGCCCTGTCAGAGGGACTCTCTGTCTCCCTCCCTTGCTCATGCTTGCTTGCTTGCTCTCTCTCACTCTCTCTCAAAAATAAATGAACTTAAAAAATAAAAGAATAATTCTCATGGTATACTTCAATTACTTAAATTGTGTTGTGTTAAATTTTTGTGTTGTTTATATAAAACATCTGAGGGCTTACTATGTATTTGGCACTTGGGATAAAGATATATATGATCGTGAGATATTTCTGCTCTCAAAGTCCTTCCCATGTCAACAATTCTACTCCAGTGGAAACACCAAAGCCTTCACTCTACCATTATTCTACTGTCCATCATGAAAGTCTTCATTTTTTTCCTTAGCTAACTTATATTCTATTATCCATAATTAACCCCTCCCTTGATCTCTCCTCTGAATTCCCCTGGAAAGACCTCCAAACTTCAGTCAAACCCAACTTAGTATAACTGAGTGAGCTCTTCCCCTTACTCCAGTGCTTCTCTGCTCTGGTGACACGTTAGAATTTTTGAAAGTCTATTGAACTCTCATCTCAGACCAGTTTAATCAGAATCTGGGGGATAGAGGAGGACCTGAGACATTAGTAAGTTTTAAAAGCTCTCCAGGTGATTCTAATAGCAGCCAGAGTAGAGAATCACAAGCTTATCTGTGCCTAAATAGATGAATGTGGCAGAAGAAATCCAATCATCTTGACTCTCTCACGTCAACCTTTTGACCAGCGGGCACTCATTTTCTGACTCTCCAAGATGACTTTCACTTCTCTTTCTGTACCTTCTTTCCTTCCTTAATTTCAGCTGATGACTTCATACTTTACTGAGAAAATAGTTAACGTTTGTTGCATGTTTATATGCTAAATATGAATGTTCCACATGCTTGCAAGTATTAACTCATTTAGTCCTCTCAACTCTCTGAAGTTGATGCTGCAAAACATCTCTATTTTAAAGATGAGGAAACTGAGGCACTAAGTAACACAGCTGGTACTGGAATGAGTTTTCCTTTGAACCTAGTTAGGCTGGCTCTAGAATCCAGCTTTCACCCACCTCTTATTGTATGCTGAAACAACTACCTCTCTGAAAAGAACAACTGTTGTTTCCTTCTATCACCTTTACTTATAAGTCTGGATCTTCACCATGTCTTCTGCCTTCCTTCCTTTTAGAATGAGTGACTCTGGATACCCCCATCTAAAGACGTGCATCCCATCCCATCTCATATACTCAAGGACTGGTCACCTGTAATGATTCCCTCTCTCTTAACCATGTTCCCTTTTTCCCCTCATGCCTGGATCATTCTCATCAGGCTACAAACATGCTCTGAAATCAAGTCTTGCATCAGTTCAGGTCTTCCAAGAAGCAGATTCCAAGACAGAAATAGATGTGTAAACAATGTATTGAGACATTTCTCTCAGACACTAGTGAGGGAAAATGGTAAGAAGATTGGGAGAGCTGATCAGATCATGATGCAGATTTGAGCTCTGTGAAGGAGAGGGAAAGGAGGGAGGGAGGGAGGAAAGGAAGGAAGGGAGGGAGGGAGGGAGGGAGGGAGGGACAGATGAAGGTCTTAGGTTGCATTGCAATTCTAAGAAAGTTTTAGCAATGCCAAGGTTGAGTCCTCAGGCCAAAGTTGCTGGTCAGAGAAGTCCTGTGTCATGCAGGAACATACATACCTTTATCTCTCTGCCACCCCTAGTTACTGCCTTGAGTAGGCCATGGGACATATAGTCTTGGTATGAATGAGGAGGAAAGGATTTCATAACAGCACCTTGGACCATAGGCAATTATGTTCTTCACAGGAGATTTGAAAGATTCATATTCACTGTCACCACACCTCTCTAAACTTCTTGATTTTATGGTCTCGAGCCAGCTGCTACCCCATTTATCTGTTCTCCATTCTAATAAAACTCTTCAAAAGAGTTGATTATATTCACTGCTTCTATCCTTTTATGTTATATTCCCTCCTTAACTAAATCCAACCAGGATTTGTCTTTCTTCAATAACTGTTTTCTCTCATAGAAACAGACCATTTGGTTGAACATATGGCCACCCAGGTAAAGTGTATATTTCCCAAACTTCTTTGAAGTAGGTGTGGCCACAGGACCAAATCCGGGCCAGAGGAATATGAGCAAAAGTGATGAGTGATACTTCTCAGCCATGCCCTCTTCTATTCTTGTCTCCCTTCCTGTTGGCTGGAATGGGAATGTAGTAATGAGCCATCTTGGATCCTGCACTTAGTGTTTGTAAACCTTAAGGATAGTGGAAGAGCAAGAAAGAAGGAGACTGTACCCCTGATGATTTCACAGAGCTGCAATGCCATAACCAGGACTTTATATGAAAAAGAGATAGGTTTTTATCTTATTTGAGCTCATTTTATTTTGGATCTCTGACTTTGGTTTCCTACTTTATATATCCACCTACTCCACAGGCAAGTTCTACTGACAGCATCTCTGAAATATATCTTGAATTTGGCTGTTTTGTTGCACCACTTTGGTCCAACCTACCATCATTTTTCCCTGACTGCTTAAACAGCCTCACACTCATCTTGTTCTTCTACTCTTTACCTAGAGGGCTTGTTGTTATTTTTCACAATGAAAATGATTTTAAAAGGTTATATCACCTCCTACTTAAAATCCTCTGGTAACATTTGGCAATGCTGTCTATCAAAATACCACCAGCAACACACCTAAAGTGCTTGTAACTGTATGCTGTAGGGAGCCATAGGTGTTACAAGGGACTCTATTATAGGATTTGGGCTTGTGTTGGTGATTTTGGGTAGTGTTGAAGGAAGCAGGGTTAATTCTATTATTAGATGTGTTAATAAATCTCACCTAGAAGGATGAAGATTAGAATAAGGCTAAAGCTGAAATTGATTAAAAGAAAAAAAAAGCATTAGCCACTCATATTAGCCATGATAGGGACATGTTTGGTCATTTTCTGGTTTATACAATGTTCATATATTTTCTGTGTTTAGTCATGATTACAGAGTAGTTTTGTTTGTTTTTTTATCCATCATGGCCATAGATCATCTGATGTTAATTTTTTGAGAAATTGTTGATCTTCAGTGGGAACAACACCATAGACTGAGTGCCAGGCCAGCTCCTGATGGTACAGGGCTGCTTGCTTGTCTCTTTCTCCCTTCCCAGTGTTAGATTAAACTTCAAACTTTTTACCATGGCCTTCAAGGCCCTCCATGATCTGGTTCCTACCTAATTTCCAAACTCATTTCCTACCACACAGTCACTGCATTCCCTTAACACTGCCCCCCCCCCCTTTTTTTTTGTTTTTGGTTTTTTGAATGCTCCAAGTTTGTTCTCCCTTTAGGACTTTTATATTTGCAGTTAATTCTCCCTAGAATATTCTTTTCCCAAATATCACTTCTTAAATATTACTTCCTCATGGAGTTCTTCCCTGACTCTTCCCTTTTCCAGACCTGCAAGACATTTTTTGTATCATGTCTATGTTTTATTTTCTTTATTAAACCTTATGGTGTACTTGTTGGTTTTCTGCCTTCCCTGCTAGGCTATGAGATCTGTGAGAGCAGGAATTTTGTCTGTGTTGTTCACCAAGGTGTATCCTCAGTGCCTATCATAGTACTTCACATAAGGGACTGTCAATAGATTTTTATGGAGTAAAGGAACTCTCAACCTTTAGGGATGGGTGGAGGGCAAGTAGGTCAACAATTACAACATGGTGTGCAAGTGTGCACTGGACTTCTTGGGGATGAGTCACACCCAAATTGTTGGAGGCTTATTGCCAGAACACAAGAGTTTATGAGGAATCTCTTGTCTCCTGTTAAGCCATATACCTGATGTGGTTTTGATTTCTGCAAGATTGACATTGTTCAAGAGATACTCTTGGCTCTAGCGATTTGCTTTCCTTAGGAACACCTACATTTATACTTTCGAAATGAGAGAACCTGATTGTATTGGTTTGCTATCACCTCATTTCCAGCACACCTACCAAGAGTCACAACTCAAATGTCTATAGGGACTAAGCAGGCACCTTAAGTGAGTGAAGTAAACTGGGTTATGGCAACTTAAGAACTCTTTGGACATAGACCTCCATCTAGAACTGTTCTTCACATCTCAAAACCTATACCCCTTCTCCCATGTTTCCTGAATCCTATCCTCTCAGTCTCTCTTGTTTTCCCACTTCTGATAGAATATGAGCTCAAATAGTTTATCATTTTTGTCTTTATTAAGAAAATCAATAATGTAAATCTAATGACAAATGGTGGTGGAGACCTGGCCTCGGTACTGGATGGGGAAAAGGGAGGGCTGAGAACCACGGTTGGTAAGACATTGTGCTCTGGGGACTTTGCTCTGGCTGATTTTGGCTTTGTGGAAGTGCAAACCCAAGTTGCTAGATTTTCATATTTATTTCGAGAAAAACTCGAAATCTAGAAGTTTAGGTGAAATCCCTTGATTGTTAGTTCTTGGTAATATTTAATTTTCATTAAACACTGAGAATCAAATGAGCTTATTCAACAAATAGGCCACCCTCCAGATTTGGCATTTGGGCTGTTGGCACTGGAACTCTTGAAAGTAGTTGTCTCTAGATGAGCAACCAGTCGGTGCCAGTCAGACATGAACAGAGCTTCTGGACAGAATAGGCAGCTAAGGAGTAAGGATAGCAGTGAGTATGGGCTGCTGTGGGTGCCCAGGAGGGTTGTCTGGCTGTGGCTGGAGGAGGAGCTGGGAGGTGGGGAGGGTGTTACTGAGGAAGTCTTCTCAGAACAGGTTAGCCTAGAGACGAAGGGGTGTTATTGTTGGGGGAAAGACAAGAGCATACAGAGATGTGAGAACTTGTGGCAGTGTGGGGACACTTCAAATACTACATGTGGTAAGACACTACCTCTGTTCTATGGTGTCATGTGGTGGAGAGTGACTGTGTGTGTGTGTGTGTGTGTGTGTGTGGTACAGGGAGGGAGAGGTGGTGGTGGAGGAACGGGCAGTGCAGAGGAGGCAGGAAATGAAGCTGTAAGGAGAGCTAGAATCTGATCATGAGGGGCCTGGATGATGTTCTACTTAGGAGTTTCACTAGTGTCCTAAAAGGTATGGAGGATGCACTGAAGGACATTAACTAGGGCTTTGACATCTTAGCTTTGCAGTTTGGACAGATTCCCAGGCAGCCTGTGGAATGTTAATTAGCAGTAAGGTTTGAGGCTATTTACATTTAATGGAATAAACTGGATCCTGTTAAGCAGGAAAGCTTCTGATCCTCCCTCATCTCCAACCCCCACTCCCACATTCACTTCTAGAGACTTCACTGTTGCCTTATGGCAGAATTATTTGAGTGCCTCCTTATCACATAAAATCTTCATGTTTGCAATTGCTGCTTCCTTTAGTGTAGCTAATTACTTTTGAGTATGCTTATCCTTCTTACCTAGAGTCTTTCTTTCTGGTCCTGATAGGGACCTAGGATTTACTCTGGTAAATGAAAGTTGGGTAGTGTAAGTTTTCACTCCAGATTGTTTGAACTGATCAGAACATGCTCATAGAAGCTATTTGCCATGAGTAACACAAGAAGAGATGATGGTAAAAATATTGAATAATACCCTGGAGGCTGATGTTCCCAAAGGCAGCCACATGAAAGACACCAGTGGATGGGCCAGAAGACTCCCAGCATTTACCAATTGACATTCCAGTGCTACCTCCCTACCCTGGGTACCTCCCTACCCAGATGCACTCTGGCTGAGAACTAGGGAGACACACAGGGAAGAGGCCCCACCCCTGTGATCTATAGGGGACAAGCTGGCAGGCACCAGCGACCCCACTGGTACCCACTGAGGACTTCCCAAGGAAAGGAATAGAAGGAGGCCACTTCAGGGCTTGGAACAGTGGCTTTTTAGCAACTTAACATGGGAATATTTGAATATTTAATAGTCATTAGAGCCATACTAGTGAAATGTAGCAAAATAGAGACCTAAATCTATGATTCTGAGAAAAATAGACATTAAAAACTTCCCCTTCTGCTGTGCCTTGTGGAAAGACATTTCTACAATTTGCCTAAACATAGTTCCAGATGGATTTCTTTGACCTTCACTTGAAGCTTTGCATGGCACTATTCTGTGCAATGTCTTGATTTTACAAAGGTAGTAAAATTTCCCACATTACCACAAGTCTGCTTTGTTTATCTTTTCTAGTGTGGTTCAACACTTTGAGGAGACCACAATTGCTTGGGCAAAGTGTCCTGGAAGTAACGTGATGAAGAGATTGGAAGGAGGCAAGACTTGAGGCAGGGAGCTTGAGTCCAAGTTTCAAATGAGAATCTTGACAAGGTAGCAGTGTGGAGGAGAGGGCAGATCCAAGAGCTGTTTTTGATATGATCATATGGAGTAAAAGGGAGATTAAGATGAGTCAAGTTTCTGACCTGAGCGAAAGAGAAAGTAATGATACTGCTCATAGGGAGTCATAGTGGTTGGTGGCTATAAAAGGGGTCTCATCCCTCTGGTCTCTGAATACTTATTAGCAAAATGAGATAATAATAGTACCTACTTCATAGGATTACTTTGTGGACTAAATGGAATAATGCACGTAGAATGTTAAATATGGGACTGGCATGCAGTAAGTACTCAATAAATGTTAGCAATTTTTTTCTTCAGGAAACAGCCTTAGAAAAGTTAAGTAATTTGCTTCAAACTACAGAGTTAGGTGAGTGATAGAGTTGGGATTCTAGCATATCAGTTGGAGTAGTGTCTGGTCACTTTACCTGTTACATAGGATAGAAACCATCAAAAGAGGGACAGGTCCGGGATGTGGCTATGATGATGAGCTTGGTTTTGAAAAAGGAGATGTAAAAGTGGGGTGAGGAGAGGAAGTCCAGGAAGAAGTTGGACACATGGATCTGGACCTCAGGAGGGTCTTGGCCAGAGAAGTCCTTGTTCATATCTCAGTCTGTGAAATTATAGTCATGAATAGTGCACCACCTAATAACCAGGTTTGTGGCTTTGATAAATAGCCAGAGCGTGTTTAATAAAATTATGTGATCAAGATAATTGTAAATTCTTTAAGTGGTTTTAGTCAGATTTTTACATTTGACTATCAGTCTCACTTGCCAAAATTTTTCATGATGCCATATAATCAGTAACTATAATAAAAAGCCTATATTTCAGAAATACAAAAGCCATATCCTAATCAGTATGATGTTTAAAGATTTCTGTATTAAAAAAACACTCCTTTAAGAAGTTAATTAATCTTTGGTCAAGATAACTTCCCAAAAAAAAAGATAACTTCCCAAATGTCATCTCTCTGGACTACAAGCAATTTTTCAACTCTTTCAATATGTTAACATTATAAGAAAGAAAGAAAGAAAGAAAGAAAGAAAGAAAGAAAGAAAGAAAGAAAGAAAGAAAGGAAGAAAGAAAGAAAGAAAGAGAAAGAAAAGAAAGAAAGAGAGAGAGAAAGAGAAAGAAAGAAAAGAAAGAAAGACCCCTACTTTAGGTTGTGTCACAAGCTTTAGTCCTCCTCAGATCTCAACCTTATTTACTTTCTCTTACCTACTCTTATCCCCCTACCAAGTACTTTATCATACTGCTGATGTGGACTTGTCTGTGTATATATCAGAAACCTAAGGTGAAAAAATAGGTGTCTTTTAAAACACCTGGATATGGGTTTATGAAGATGATAGAATTGTGTATGGCAAGAGGTGACTATGGTTCATTGGCGAAATTCTGGCTCACCAGCTGTTTTTATATGGAGCATGAACTAAGAATAGTTTTTATATTTTTAAATAGTTGCAAAGAAATAAGAAGAAGAATATTTCATGATGTGAAAATTATATGAAATGCAAATTTCATTGTCCATAAATGAATAAAGTTTTATTGGAACACAGTCTTGTCCATTCATTTACATAACATCAATAGGAGCTTTCATGTTATGATGGCAAAGGTGAGAACTTGTGACAAAGATTTATGGTGCTCTCATTACTTTGCAGTAGTGTTCGGCAACCTACAAATCTCAGGTATGTGGTTATAACTCCACAGTGTTTCAAGTGCCATGTGTATTTCTATAGAGCAATATTTTATTTTATTTTATTTTATTTTATTTTATTTTATTTTATTTTATTTTATTTTATTTTATTTTATTTTTATTTTTATTTTATTTTAATGACCAGTACAATAGCCATCATTTCAAAAGGAGAAGGAAGAGAAGGGAAGAGTAGTGGGATCCAAATGTCATGGTGTTAAGACACAGTGGAGTGTGAGTTATTTTGTTATTGAATTAGACAGGAAAGCAGTGTGTTTACTATGCAGTGACACAACTGTGCTAAAAGAATACAGTTATAACAGAGTAAGTATTCATCACAACACTCAACCACAAGAAAGCAATGGCCAGAAAAATTGGAAAATTTAAAACAGAATGTCATCATACCATAATTTCTTCATGAAAATAAAACATGAAAATGAACAACTGATGTGCATTTCTAAGTGGTTCATTTATTATCACACCAGTAAAGACACATCTTACATGTGTCTTTGAAAATGAAGTAGTTTAAGATCATTAGCCTTCTGATAATAGTGGTTGCCTGAAAAGCTGAGGACATTGGGAGCAACATCAATAATCAATTTAAAAACAAGGCAAATTATTTCTAGTGATTTTCTTCAGCTCTTGATAAGTTAAAAGCTGCTGCCAATACAGCTCAGGTGTTATTTGATGAGTTCATGCTGAGTTTGAAGTGAATGATGAATTAGCTTCTATGAATAGTCCATATAGAAAAACTATAGGCAAAAATATTTTCAAAGAAAATGAGGAAACACTAATTCAGTACAAACTGAAGTGGAATCTGCTAAGATGTGTTACAACTCTTGGAGGTGAAAATATGTGTGGAGCACAGAATGGCTTTTTTGGACGAATTTACAATTTACATAGCCTATGCTAATTTATTACAATAGTCATCAGAAGGTACTTTGTAGAAAGTATTTGAATCTATCATGTGTTATTGAACCAATTGTGTCAAAGGTGAATTTCATTAGCTTTTCTGGACTTAACCATTATCTGTTTTGTGAACTTTTGTCAAAAACAGAAGCTGAATATCCTGACCTGCCTTACCAACTCATACTGCTGATCGCTTAACAGTTATAAGTGCCCTGTGACTTTGAGCTCAGGGTCGAGATTGACATTTTTCTTAAAGAGAACAGTCTTCAATCACTACTACTGAACACTGGATGGCTTTGGAAATTAGCCGTTTCTTCAGAAGCCATAATGATTCTTTTTAAAAACATTTTTTTAATGCTTATTTATTTTTGAGACAGAGAGAGACAGAGCATGAGCAGGGGAGGAGCAGAGAGAGAGAGGGAGACACAGAATCTGAAGCAGCCTCCAGGCTCCAAGCTGTCAGCACAGAGCCTGATATGGGGCTCGAACTCACAAACCACTAGATCATGACCTTAGCCAAAGTCGGATTCAACCAACTGAGCCACCCAGGTGCCCCTGATGTCATAATGATTCTTAATGGATTCAACCAAAATTTAAAACAAAACAACGATTATATACAGAGTAGTAAAGTCATTTTGATGAAATCACAAGTAATGTCAAGCTGCTTTAAAAACTTCCTATGCTGTCAAAACTTAAAAAGTGAGATTTCCATTACTACACAAATTTTCAGTGAACATATTTTCCCAGCTCAAATTATAGTTCTAACAATGGTTTTCAGACCTCAATACAAGTACAAAAGAAACTTTTAAATTTCAAAATCCATTTATCTGAGCAATTGAGGAGCTTCCATATAACCTTCAACTGGAAGTGATTAATCTGCAATATAATGACATGCTAAAAGGAAAATTTAATAAAATTCTATAGATGCCTTCCAAGCAGTGAAAATGTTTAATAAAATCTTATGCTCATGGATTGATAATCAGTATTTGTCAGTACCTTCCTTTGAGAGTTTTAACCAACTGTGAGATGAAGCCAACTACAAAGTTTAGAGGGCACTCACTCCACACAAGATTACCCTCACTTTCAACACCAGTTGCAAGTTTGGTGTATTTCCCAAACCACTTTTGGGGTCAATAATTCATTAGAAGGACTCACAGAACTTACCAAAAGCTATTATGCTCACTTACCATTTGTTACTGGGAAAGGATACAGATTTCATAGTCTAGGGAAGAAGTACATAGAGTAGAATTAGGGCTCTATCACATAGGCATGATTGACTGATTGCCCACAATAGTTGATCAACCTCCAGGTCAACTGATACCATGTGGCCATATCACATTTTGTCTTTTTGACATGGTCAGCCCCTTCCCTAAATCACATTTTTAGACTGTTCAGTGTGATCGAAGTTTCCCAAGCAAACCATGACATTCCAAGGGCCTAAGATCACTTCCTAGTAGCTGAGGACAAATATCAGACCTCTTACTGGGTAAGATTAATGCTTCACTACATACCACCTGTGGGAAAAGACATTTTCAAAGATGAAACCTATAAAATTTTATTACAGATCAGCATTAACATGAATATTTGCAATCTGTTTTGATTAAAGGGAATGCTAATTTTTAACTCCAATGAAGTAAAATGTGATCTTCCCCCATAATTTATTTTTCTCATTATTAGACCTACTCACAAAAGAATATACTCAATTATTAATATCAAATTTAGAATTTTATCAATAAAAAATGTGGAAATTTGTTTTCCCTCTTGTTATATAAGTACTTACATAATATCCTCGATTTTGCCTATTGGCCTGCAAAGACTGAAATATTTACTATCTGATCCTTTTACAGAAAAAGTCCACCAACCTCTGACGTACAGTCTGATTTGTAATACTGCTGAGATGATTAGTTTTATGAGTTAACTTGGTGAGACTACAGACCTTATTATTCAATCAAGCACCAATCTAGGTGTTGCTGTGGAAGCCTTTTGTAGATGTAATTAACATCTACAATCAGTTGACTTTAAGTGAAGGAGACTATCCTCAATAGTCTGAGAAGGCCTGGTCCAATCAGTTAAGAGGCCTTAAATGAGCTTTCCTTGAAAAAGAAGAAATTTCATCTGTGGACAGCAGCTCCTGCCTGAAAATTTTTAGCCTGCAATTCCTGATGGCCTGCCCTATGGATTTGAGATGTGCCAAACCAGCCCCACATTCACATAAGCCAATTTCTTTATATTTACATTACATTACATTTCTTTATATTTATATACTTATCCTACTGATTCTGTTTCTCTGGTGGAATCCTGACTGATTCAACTGCTCACTACAAAACATACCACCTAAACTGTGCTGCAGAAAACCAAAAGGGAAATTATTTTATTTTATTTTTAATGTTTATTTATTTTTGAGAGAGAGAGCACACTCAGGGGAGGGGCAGAGAGAGACACACACACAGAACTCGAAGCAGGCTCCAGGATCTGAGCTGTCAGCACAGAGCCTAATGTGGGGCTCGAACTCATAAGCGGTGAGAATATGATCTGAGCTGCAGTCAGATGCTTGACCGACTGAGCCACCCAGGTGCCTGAAAAAGGAAATAATTTTATATAAAATGAAATTAATATTTTGCCATAGCTGCCTGTCAGCTGTGATATTATTGCCTAATCTAATTGACTTTTTAAGGCAGAAAGAGTAGTGAGAGTTATGAATAAAGAAAATTTGGGAAGACTTTAATTCAGTCTTATTACTGTGGGCCAAAGCGACTTTTTTTTTAATAAAAAAACTTTTTTTTTAAATTTTTTCAACGTTTTTTATTTATTTTTGGGACAGAGAGAGACAGAGCATGAACGGGGGAGGGGCAGAGAGAGAGGGAGACACAGAATCGGAAACAGGCTCCAGGCTCTGAGCCGTCAGCCCAGAGCCCGACGCGGGGCTCGAACTCACGGACCGCGAGATCGTGACCTGGCTGAAGTCGGACGCTTAACCGACTGCGCCACCCAGGCGCCCCAATAAAAAAACTTTTTAAAAATGTTTATTTTTGAGAGAAACACAGAGTGCAAGTGGGGGAGGGGCAGAGAGCGACGGAGGCACAGAATCTGAAGCAGGCTCCAGGCTGTCAGCACAGAGACCATTGCGGGGCTCGAACTCAGGGACCCACAAGATCATGACCTGAGCTGAAGTCAGAGGCCTAAGGGACTGAGGCATCCAGGCTCCCTTATTTCTTTGTTTCTTGATAGAATCTGTTCCCAGAGCAAAAATGAGATTTTTCCAAGAAATGTCTTTATTAGCTTACCTCTAGGACTCTTTTCCTGGGGGCCCTGTTGCTGGCTTTCAGAGCACCCTTACCTTCTGGCATTGTTGGTAAATCCCAAGCTTGTGTACTTTCACAGGAGAGTATTCTGGGCTTTTATCAGACTTTCATATGAGTCCGTGGCACCAACAGGATAAAAACCACAAATGACCTCCTCTGTAGGTATATATTTACCATAATGTGTCATCTGCTGTGTACATTATCTCCTCTAATCCACACAACAATCCTATAAAGTAGGCATATCCCATCTTGTGCTGATAAGCAAAAGAGTGTGGATTTGAATTCACATCAGATACCAAAGCTCCTGCTCCGGAGGCAGGGGAGGGAGTTCGGTTCAATCACTAGGCTCAGTTGTCTGGGAACTTCCTGCCCTTGTGGTGGTGGCCTGGGGGACCCCAAGTACCTGCTTGGCTTCTGCCCACTTGCCTAGCGAAGAGCAGGTTGGAGCGGACCTCCTGGCCTCCTAATGCGCCCCAGCCCAATGGGAGGGAGGAGGAGCGGGCGCCCCGGGGAGAGGAGGGCGGGCCCTGAGAGGGAGTTTGAAAAGAGGAAGGAAGTGGGGCCCGGCGGAGCGCCTGGCCTGGTTGCTTCCCCACAGAACGACGCGAGGCGCCCGCAGCCCCCCTGGCCCAGCCATGGCCCCCTGGCGCAAAACTGACAAGGAGCGGCACGGCGTGGGTAGGTGCGGGCACGGGGTCCCCAGCTGGGGGAAGGGCAGTTGGCCAGAGAACCGCACGCAGAAAGATGCTGCGGGAGGCGGCGGCATGGGCGCGGGCCGCGAGCTCTGACCCAAGGTCTAAGGGCACAGTGGCTTCCTCAGCCTGCTGCGGGGGCCAGCTGGGTGAGGAAGAGGAGGCAGAGGGAGAGGAAGGAGGGCACCCCGCCCTGTGGGCTTCGCCTAGCCCGTGCCCTTTCCCGCCCGGCGCGCAGCCCCCTGCCTCTCCCCAGTGCTGGTGCATCCCTTAGAAGCAGTCCAGCTCAGTGCCTGTCAACCTGGCTCTGTGTGCCAGACTCCCAGTGTTTCAATGAGTGGACTCCATTGCTCCATGTAGAGAGCGGGCCTCATAAAGGAGCGCCCGTTCTCTCCCCTGGCCCGGCCTAGCCTGGCCCAGTGACACCCATCTGTCTGCTTCTCCTGTCTGTTCCTTCGGGGTCAGATGACCCCTGATTTGGTAGAAGAAGGTCCAGAGGGCTATACTAGCTTGTGGGGTGGTATTGGAGGGCGGAGTCTTTCACTCAGCCCTGGAGAGCCTATGGGGAGAAAGGCTTCTCTGCCAGGTTATTTGGGGATATCCAAGAAGCCAGCCTCATCAGCTTCAGCCATCTAAGCTCCCAGAAGCCTCTGCCTCAAGCTCAGGGGCGGAAGTGGTAGCTGGGGGAAGGGAGGCTTCAGGTACTGGGGCTCATTCTACTAAGTGGCACCCGTGGTGCAACCTCCATAGACTCACTGTGGTTTTCAAACTCAAGTGTGAATTTGAAAACCGCTGTATGGCAGACACCACCCTCAGAGATGAGGATTGAATAGGTCAGAGGTTGGAGGGTCCACGGGTGGGCGGGGGGGGGGGGGGGCACTAATACTAAGGGTAGTCTCAAGGCCACTGTTGGAGAAATACTGCCCTGGAGGGTTCAACATTTATCTGTTCACTTAATGGGCTCTAGGCACCATGGAGTGTTTTAAGATGAATGGTCCCCATCCAGACAACAAATAATAATCTATACCCTTGAGGGGCTCAGTTTCTTCATCTGTAAAATGGGAAGTTTGAACTAAACCCCAAAAGGACCATGTTTAACCTCAAAGCTTCTCTAACTTTGGCCCCTCTAGCTAGGGGTATTAGGCTGAAATTTTTCTCAAGTTAAGATGGGGACTGTTAAATAGGGCAGACCATTGTAGGTGGAGAGGCCAATGTAGTGTAGAAGATGAAAGCTAGACCCGGAGGGGATATCCGGGAAAGAAGAGAGGTTTGCCTTTCACCTGAAGGGAATGATTATGCTCAGAGTAAGCTGGAGCCACATTTTGGAAGGCTATAAATGCCAGGCTAAGAAGTTGAGACTCTTTCTACTTTGGCAGTGGGGAACCAAAGAGGGCTTCTGAGCAGGGAAGAGGCATGAGCAGATTCATGCTGCAGCCAGTGTGGAGGAAGTTTGGGTGGACAGAAGGGCGAAGGTGCCTGGGCAGCAGACAAGAGACAGTATTGGTGGTCTAGGGTAAGCAGGGCAGTTAATGGGGGAGATTGAGTGATATGGAAGAGTCCCAGCCTCCATCCCAAGGGCTGCAGTGCATTCCTGCTGTGAAGGCCCTGTGCTATGGTGTGAAGATCATGGGCTCTGGTGCTAGACTGCTTGTTCTTGGATTCCAGCTTCTGACACTTCCCAACCCTGTGACTCAGACAAGTTACCTACTCTCTCCAGGCCTCAGTTTCCTTGTCTGTATGATGGGGATAATAATAGTACCTGCTTCCCAGGGTTATTGTAGGGTTAAACGAATTCATCCACATAAAGTCCCTAGAATGACAATTGTACAAAGCAATCCTCACTAAATGTTATCAATTATTATTCTT
Organism: Herpailurus yagouaroundi; assembly: GCF_014898765.1. Classification (NCBI taxonomy): domain Eukaryota; kingdom Metazoa; phylum Chordata; class Mammalia; order Carnivora; family Felidae; genus Herpailurus; species Herpailurus yagouaroundi. The sequence continues at coordinate 60,093,474 of NW_024412377.1, forward strand.
AGGCTTTGTCCTCTGCATGGAGGTTTAGTTGAGGACATGACATCACAGGATGGGATAGAGTTACAGGATGGAGTGGGGTTCCCACACTCTCTAGAAGAGGAAAATCCCACCTATGTGCTCCGAGATTGGGAGCTCTGTTAGGCCCTAAGCTCAGAGGCTTCTTGATCTGATAGTATGGCTGACATTTTTCATGTCTACTTGTGAAAATTGTATTTCACTGGGGGGCCAGAAGATCTATGACCCTCTAGGGAGCCAGAGAGCACTTGGTAGGTGCCTGCTCATCAAAAGAATCTCTTTTCTCTGCAAATGAATGCTGGACTAAGGAAGGTAGCCTCCAGCCCTCTTTCTTAGGCCCTGGGTAGATGGAAGGAAAAGGCAAAGTTTAGGTTATGATGAAATAGGGGACTGGAGTCATGGAACAGAAAGAACAGAAACCTACAGTAAGGAGTCTGGATTCTAGTTCCAACACCATCACTATATGCAGACAGATCTATGCTCTCGTTTTCTCATTGTAAGTTAAAGAATTAATATTTTTTGATTTCAAGGTGTTCTTTTATGAAGAGCATTTGAGATAATGACTATGGGGGCTTTGAAGAAGAAAAGAGAAACATATAAAGGATTAGGGGGTTCTTGAAATATCTCCAGAGTCCCAGCCAGGCCTAAAACACAAGGAGAATCTGAGCTTTGCTTTTCTATTTGGTTTCCTTGTCAGGAAACGAAACATTGCTGGTAACATTAGCCAGTCTTTTTCTGTCTTAATTCTCAAGGATTGCTGGTGTCTATTTGTCTCGGGGCTGGCTTTACATGAGGCTCCTTCATCATCATAACTACTGGCTTCTTGCTCATCTTATTGTCTGGTAGGCAGCCAGTTGACCCTTCATATAGATCTATAGTCAGATTATTTTTCCTTCCTTGGGAAAGGAAGGAAACATGTGATCATTAGGATTCCAGAGAGTTCCAGAGGCGGGATAGGTGTTTCCAAGGACAAAACAGTGTGACTCTGAAGTAAGAAAAGGCACAGACTCTGTCCTTGGAGGAGATATATGTAACGTTAGAAGCTGTGGCTGTGAAGTCAGAACTGATTTCAAATATGGGCCTGTTTCCTCATCAATAGAGTGGGGGTAATGATGAATAATGTCAGTCTTGGGGGATTGTTGTGAGGATTGGATGGGGTAATGCAGGAAAAGCATTAGTAATGTGGTTGGCTCAATGAAAGTTACCTACTAAGGTCAAGGGGGTTACCTAATGGCTCTGGAGCCAAGAGAAACAGAGTAATGCCAGATTCAGGACAGTTATGCCTTCCAAGAGTATAATATTTTGTGGTTTATAAGACCTATTCTCGCGCAATATCTTTGGCTCCAGAACATTTATGTGAGGCATTATCTTCATGTTATACATCAAGAAATCAAGGCCCAGAGTTCATATAATTTGGAAGCACTTGGGCGTGGCCCTAAATTCAATTGACTTCACAGGCCCTTTGCACCACACTAGGATGGAATCTGGGAAGGGGAATGTCATAGAAAAAGGCAAGATGTTGGAATGCATGTGGCATTTGGATCAAACAATAAATACTCTGCTTTGGTTTTAGTAGATGTTTATAATGGGAAACAAAACAAAACAAAAAACTTTGGAGAGGTAGGTTGCAGCCAGATTGTGAAGGGCTTTGAACACCAACCTTGTAAGTTTGGACTTCGTTCTGTGTACAATGGAAGTTTTGAGCAGGCATGCCACCCGTAAGAATTTAATATAATTAATTGTGAGAAGGGCGGGGATTGGATGTAGGAATACAAGAACAGAAGTAAGTGACCTTTTACCTATTAACTGCCTGATTAGTTAACCCTGCAAGAGTCTACTTATAATAACATTTCCTTTTCACCTTTACTGTGTTAATCCTCTCTGCCTGAGTCGCAGTGATGAGAGCTTCCTCCTTGAAGGAGAGAAGGGAGAGCAGAAAAGGGAGAGGAGGAAAGAGTATAACAGTATCAGTTAAGTGTGACTGGGTGATAGAATGCCTCTAAACAGTGGCTTCCCCAAACTAGAAGTTTATTTCTCCCTCAAATAGAAAGCCCAGAAATGGTCCATGAAGAGGGGGTCATGGTCTACTATGCTGCTTCCTCAGCATGAGGCTGCTGCCTCCTGAACTGAGCTGGTTGCTCAAGCTCCAGTTGTCAAGTCCCCCTTCCAGCCAGAAAGAAGGATGAAGGGAAGCAGAAGGACATGACCTTTCTCTTTAAGGACACCTACCTGAGGGCCCACTTAACACTTCCTCTTGTTTCCTGTTAGCTAAAGCCGAATCACGTGACTGAGGAGGGAAGCTAGGAAATGTAGTCTGTAATGCAGGCAGCCATGCACCCCGCTGAAAATTAGGAGTGCCATTTCTAAGGAAGAAGGGGAAGAAGGATTTGGGGGATGATATGTCAGTTTGTTTAAGGCAGCCATAAGAAAGTACCACAGACTGGGTGGCTTAAAAAATAGAAATTTGTTTCCTCACAGTTCTGGAGGCTGGAAGGCCAAGGCCAAGGTGCCGGTAGATTGGTTTCTCCTGAGGCATTGGCTTGCAGACACCTGCCGTCTCATGGCTTTGTCCTCACGCAGTCATCTCTGTGCACGCTCACCCCTAGTGTCTCTTCCTCTTAGAAGGATGCCAGTTATATGGGATTAGGACTCCACACTAACAGCCTCATTTTTAATTTAATCATGTACTTAAAGAACTGATCCCCAAATTTGGGTACATTCTGAGGTCCTGGGGATTAAGGCTTCAACAAACAAATTTGTGGGACTAGGCATGGATAATAGTTGAGTCCCTAAGGGATGACCCATTGTCTGTGGTATGACATTTAGGGACAGGTCAGGCTTTTCAGACAGAGAGTGAGGGATGGAATTGGTGCGGGGGGCTTCAGTGATGCCTAGAAACCTCTTCTATATGCAGGCTGTCTCTGGTTATGGTTGAGTACTTGCTGGCAGTGTTGGGGACCATTGGTAGTCCCTTCTAAGGGCTGTTTGGGAGGATCTGTTCTATGCCCCTCCCTAGCTTCTAGTGGTTTGCTGGCAATCTTTGGTGCTCCTTGCCTTGCACAGGCATCATCCTGATATCTACTTCCATCTCCATACAGTGTTCTCCCTGTGTATGTGTCTTTCTCCAAATTTTCCTTTTAATAAGGACACCACTCCTTATTGGGTTAGGGCCCACCCTAATGACCTCATTTTCACTTGATTACCTTTGTAAAGACTCTATCCAAATAAGATCACACATTGATGTACTGGGGCGTAGGACTCTAACACATCTTTTGTTTGTGGGAGGGGCACAATGCAAACCATACTAGGCTCTGCAAAAGTAGGAAAAGGGTCTTTTTCCATGTCTTGATTGGGGAATATGGATGAATCTGAGACCACCCCCACATACAGGAATGCATGTGATGCTGTTGCAGTGCAGGACCCTAGACAGAGCTGCTCCATGCCAAAATGGACAGATTTGGAGTGGGCAGTGGGTACTTGAATCTCGTGCAGCACAGGCTTTATTAAAGGAACAAAATCCATTCAGACTGGTTCAATTAAAAGTTGTGCAGTATTTATGTGTATGTGAGGAAGGGGTAGGTATATTTTAAGGATCAGGGGAAATAAAAAAGAAATCCAGGATACATGAGAGGCAGGTGTCTAGAAGGGTCTGAACTGAGACCACCCTGGAAACCTCTGTCCCCCTTCTTGTGGCAACCCAGCTTCTCTTAACACATCAGCACTGTTCTCTTCTCTCTCCTCACCAACTCCTTCTAATTCCATCACTCATTCATAACTTTGATATTCTGATAACATCATAATAGTGGCCCCAACATGCCACCCACCCCAACTCTGCATGACTTTGCAATTCAAGTGTCTACTGAATCTTTTATCCATATTTATTTGTTCAAAGGTCTGAGAGAGGAGATGTGAATAGATGGACTCACATTTGCCAAGGTAATAATCAACGAGGAGGGATAAAGAGCATTTTTCACTCATTAACTTGTTCAGCCATTTACTCATTCATTCTTCATTATTTCTTAAATATTTATTGGGGATTTCTTATGTGCCAGGCCCTATGCTAGACAAGGAAATTACTAGAATTAGACCAATATGGTTTCTACAGTGTTGGAGCTTATAGTCTAGTGGGAGAGACAAAAAAAAAAAAAAAAGGCCTTTGTGGAAAAATCAATAAACATATAATTACATTATATGTGCCAGTGTAAGAAAAGAGTTTATTCCGTGAATAAGAATATTGGAGAGAAGGGTCTGAGAAGGCCTCTGAGGAACAATGGAGGAAAGAATTCCAAAGGAAACACTTGGAGGGATCTTAGTACATGTATCTTTGCTATGGAGGCCAACTATATCTTGGACTGGTCCCTAGAAATTAGTCTGGTGCAACAACAACAACAACAACAACAACAAAAACATGTATTGGAAATCTGATTCCATCCTAGCAATCAATTCTTAGGTGCCTGGCTTTCCACTGTCTAAAGCATCAGCAATTTGGGATTGTTCAGAAGTGCCTGCTCTTTGAGTCCACTAAAGAGATGGTCCTAATCCCTAGGCTTGTGAGAGCTTCATCAGTTAGTGGCTATCTTGTTCCCAATCATAATGTTTGTATTTGAATGAACCTTAACAGACTGTGTTTACTAAGCTCTGCTTCTTCCTGAGATCAACATCCTTATATTGCTGTTGTATGTTGAGGCAGGCAATGTAGTCACCATAATATTATAATTTCTGGATCTTTGGACTTTGTTTGTTTGCTTGTTTTTTAAAGCTTACAGGTCTTTAATAGTCAATTACACATGGGTGCCACAGTCTGTGTTCTGTAGCAAATGTTCTGCAAATGGGAAATGATAATGCTCATCACCATCCAAATCCAGAGGAATCTGGGTAGAGACACTACAAAGGTTCTCTTTAATAGGCACTTTCTCCCATATTCCTACTTCATTTAATTGATGTGAGTTAAAACACAGTAAGGCTGAGTTTGTAAGCCTCTTAAGTCTTACTTGGTTTTTAGTTCTCTTTGGAGAAAGTCATCTCCTGTGACCTCAATAGGACACTGTCAGCTTCTGCACTAGTTTAAAGCTACAGTCATAGAAGCTGGGGTTGGAAGGGGATATGACTTCATTTCTCACTTTTCCATACCCCTCTCTAGACATTACTCCAGGGCACTTAGAGTTTTCCTGACAACACATGATCCCTTGAATCCAAGCCTAAACTAAGATGGTAGAAGGAGACAGGTAGACACTGTGACTTGCGTAGATGCAAGATCCAACACAGATTCTGAATAGAACAGATGTTGAGCAGTCATTTGTTGGACTGGATTGAGTGGTGGCAATGCCAGGGCTGAGATACCATGATCAGCATGTTGGGTTTTGGCAGAGGGACATACATAGTGCCAGCTGAACCTAGAGGATTTGCCAAGGAAGTGGGAATTTGCTGCTTGCCTCACTAGTTGTGTCAGTAGAGAGTTGTCTTAGGAAAGAATGTTCTGGGTAGAATCAACAGTCAATGCAAAGGTCGTGAAGAGGGTACCTCTTTGATATGTGGGAGGTCCCTGTGGCTGGAGGAGAATAAGCAAGAGGCAGAAGAGTAGGAAATGAATTCTCTGACGGGAGGTTGTATTGAGTAGTGCCTGGCACATGTTGCAATGACTTCAGCTTTTACTCTAAATGGAAGGAGGTGGGACACTGTAGGGGTTTCAGTAGAATTGCAGAATGTTCTGAGTTGTTTGAAAAGGATTATTCTAGATGCTTTATGATGGAGAGAGGGGAATTAAATGAGGAATCAGGAAGGCCAGTCCAGCAACTACTACAATAACCCAGGCAAGAGATGGTGGTGGCCCACACCAGGGAGGCAGCAGTGGAGGAGGTGAGATTCGCTTAGATTCTGGATGTGTGTGTTGTAGGTGGAGAAAATGGCATTTTCCTCATAGATTGGAATTAGGTATGAGAGAAAGAGAGGAATCAGGAGTGACTCCAAGGTTTTTGGTATGAGCAGCAGGGAGAATGGAATTGCATACAAGACTTCCTCACTTAAACTGTTGATCTGAGTTATCCAGTGTCATAAATACTAACATTGCTCACCTTTTTTCAACATGGTACATTTACAGAGCACTTGTGCTACCACATTTAACCACCCTGTGAGATGGGTACTTTTATCATCCTTTCACAGATAAGGAAATGGAGGAGCAGAGACCTTCAGGGTCTCACTGAAATGCAAACTCTTTCAGGCAGTTTCCTTACACTTCATTCCTGGAGGAGCCTCTTCTGTTTTACCGAAGCACTCAGTTTTCACCTTTTAGTTATGTAACAAACTATATGTCACTTCGCCCACTGCATAGCATATTGTCTGAGGGCAGAGCTCTGTTTTGGGGTCAACTTTGAGTCCATCCAGCTATAAGGCACTAGCAAGAACATGCTACATAAGAGAAAGTAATTGTTATTGTAACATGGGACCCCTTAGGAATCCAGTGGACGCTATAAACATCCTTCTTGCAAATCTATACGTGTGCCGTTTTGCATTACAATTTCATCACGGCCCGTCCATGAAAGTGAGTTAAGTAAGAGCCCGGTAAAAGTACTCAGTAACTGTTTAGTAAACCAATACAGTAGACACAGCGAAGGCATTCTGCCCAAGGTATAAATTTTTGGTTTTGGGAGCTGTGAGGGACAAGAAAGCTGTTTTTATTGCCTATTCATATCAATTAAATTCAGTAAGCCTGTGTTAAGTGATGGTCCTAAATTGGGTATTATGCTAAGTGATGGTCCTGAGCTGGTTTTGATAAAATCACAGTCCCTGCCCTCAGGAAACTTACAATTCAGTAGTAATCTCTCTTTCTTCTTTTTGTTCAAGGCAACAAACAACACCATTATTAGTACTAATGTCTCCATTTCACAGGTTGGGCACAGGTGCACCTTTTGCTTCATGCTACCATAGCTCTTCCATCACCTTCATCATATTTCATTGCAGGTTCATGTTGAATTATTTGGCTCTTCCCTAGAATGTAAACTCCATGATAGCAAGACAATGACTCTTGCTCTTCTCTGGCACAGAGCAGGTGCTCAATTAGTAATTGTTAATTGGATGGATGGGATGGATGGGTGGGTGGATGGATGAGCAGGTGGGTAGATAAGTGGGTAGATGAATGAGTGGTAGGGGTGGGGAGGTGATGGGTTATGGGTGGCTTTTCACTATCTGGTGGTCTCATAAGATTCGGATGGACTGAGTTGCCCTGTCTTGCCTTCATCTCCTCAACCCTAACCCTTTCCTGTCAGGAGGCTGGGTTCTATGAGAGCAGCACAGCAATGAATGGAGTATTCTTGAACTCTTCCTTAAACATATGGACCCCTGTAGTTGGCCACTGTCCCCAAACTCAAATAGAGTCACCCTGGGATTTTATTCACATGGTCCAGCTGTCCTTCATTGGGACTATGTCCACATCACACCAAGCCTCCCCCTCTTCCTCCCTGCCCTAACCACCTTTATTCTCCACCCACCTCCTCAGGGGCTCTCACTCCATTTCTCCCCCTTGCCCTCCCTCTGTGCCTCCCTCTCCTTCCAGTCTCACTTCCTTCATGGGGCCTCTCTTGATCTCTCTCCTCTGAGACTCTACAGCTGCTGTGGTCCACAGCTTAGTCTTTTATTTTTAAGAGTTTCTTGTTTTTTTCTGGGTTAATTTTGTCTCTTCAATTAGATTTTACAAAAGCTCCAGGACAGCAGGAACTATCCCCTCTCATCTCACTTTTCTAACTTGCAGGATCCAGCAGAGTGTCAGACACTCCCTTCCCTGGAAGTGAGGGGCTGAAGAAATCAGCCCTTGGTTTCATCATAAAGCCATTCTTCCAACTCTAGTGTGTGAGTGTGTTAATATAGGAGAGAGTGTGTGTGTGTGAGTGTGTGTGTGTGCACCTACAGCAGCCCTGGAAAGGAGAGTGAATCCCATCATGATGTTTTAGAGTAGTACTTAACAACTTTGACACTATTGACATTGGGACCAGATTCTTCTTTGTTATGGGGCTGTTCTGTGCACTGTAGGATGTTTAGCAGCATCCCTGACCTCTATCAGCTAGATGCTGAAGCTCCTTCACTTCATCCTCTTACCCCTCCAGACTGTGACAACTGAAAATGTCTCCAGACATTGACAAATGTTCCATTGGGGGCAAAACTGTCCCTAGTTGAGAATCACTGTCCTTAGTTAGAGAACTCATGGCAATCCCACCTTTCTCTTGTTAGCTGAGCATGTCCCTTTGGCTTACTAAAAATGGAGTACAGGGGCTCTGGGTGGCTCAGTCGGTTAAGCGTCCGACTTCGGCTCAGGTCATGATCTCGCAGTTTATGAGTTCGAGCTCCACATCAGGCTCTGTGCTGACATCTTGGAGCCTGGAAGCTGCTTTGCATTCTGTGTCTCCCTCTCTCTTTGCCCCTCCCCTGCTCATGCTCTGTCTCTCTTTGTCTCTCAAAAATAAATAAATGTTAAAAAAAAATTTTTTTTTTTTAATGGAGTACAGTGATAGGCACTTTGGCTTCTTCCTGGCTGTGTCATCCTGGACTATTCACTTGATCTTACACTACCTCAGTCTTCTCATCTGTAAAATGGAGATGACAATGATTGTACCCAAGAATTATGGTGAGGATTAAGTAGGTGACTATGGATAAAGCCCTTGGAATAGTGTTTAGTGCACAGAAAAGCTCAGTGGAGGTTGTAATTCCTCTGTCTTCTCCTGGTCAGTGGAGGAATACTTCCTTCTTGGTTACCTCTGGCTGTGATTCTCAAACCTTATTCAATACCATCACTGGATGTGAGCTCTGGCCTTGCTGCTGGAAGCTTCTGCTGGGTCATGGCAGTTGCCCTCCCTGATGCAACATCAGGATGTTGCCTTGGTGCTGAGCCTGTCAACACCTTGCCCAGAGACTTCAGGCAAAATGCTTGTGCATTTACAATGAGTGTGTTTCATGTGAATTCAAAGTGGGCCTGCCAGTAGGTGAGTACTCCCCTAGGTTAGAGACCCTCCAAAGTCCAGCTCAGGGACTAGAGAAGTGAACTCAAGGCAATTGTATTATTTTTCTCCATTATTGTTTTTGCTCCTCTTATGTATCTACTTTTCCAAGCTCTATTATTAACACTTGGTATTTGCTGAAGCTTTTACGTTCAAACATGTCAGCAAAGAGCAGGGCCCCAGGTGAGGTATAAGTCCACCCTAAAGATCACAGAGCACTTGGCTGCAATCAAATTGGCAGCTAAGCTGAATCAGCATCTCCTGAAGTAATCTTAAGAAATTCATGAAAGAGTTTAACCAGAAGAAGGGGCATACCTGCCCTTCATGTTCGCATCCCTTCAGTTCAACAAGTATTTATTAAAGCTCTGTAAATATTGATTGAATTCTACTGTGGGAACAACACTGGGAATTCAGTGGTCAAAAGGCAGACTCAATCTTCATCCTCACCGAGGCTGGAGAAAACAGGAAATGAACAAGTCTAGTGTATACTGTGTGTGTATATATATACATATATGTAAATATATACCTACACACACACACACACACACACACACACACACACACACACACACACTAAATTGTAACATCAGAAATAGGCTGGTAAGGGAAGCAAGAACTTTGGACTCTGATCTGGGCTTGAATCCACTTTTTACCACTTTCTAGCTGTGTGGTCATGGGCAAGTTCCTTAATCTCTGAACTTCTCACATGTTACATGAAGATAATAGCTTGGAGGATTACTGTGAAGATTAAATGCAGTGATACTGGTAGAATGCCAGGGATTTTATCTGTCTTATCTGTCACTATAACCCCAGGACTCAGAACAGTACCTAGCCCACAGTAGGTGCTCAGATGAATATCTTTGCAAAAATCATATATGCTTGGTAGATAATATATGCCCAATAAGTGTTTACCTTTTTTTGGTGGGCAAGCAGTGTGTGCAGTGGTTAGAAAGCAGACTTCTGGATCAGTCAATTGACCTATCTAAGTTATGAGGTGGATAAGTTGTTTACCCTCTTTGTGTCTCAGTTTCCTCACCTATAAATCCAAGAGAAACATGTACTTACCTCCTAACATTGCACAAACTACAGCGACCCCACCCTTGTTGTTTCTGTGCACTGCATGCTATAACAATGGTGTTTACTTTTAGGTTCCTGATGAACTGTGTATCTCAATATGTTTAAGTGGAATTGGTGGCTAATCAATGGGTTCTATTTCTAGGGTTGTTGAAAGTCTCACCTGTCTCAAAGTAGCTGTTTCCACTGGCTTGCCAACCCACATTTCCAGTATGAGAGTCCTCATTGGGTTTAATGAGCCCAGATGACCTTGGTACTTTAAACATCCCTTTGATCCTCAGCTATAAGTATTTTGGTTTGAGCCGGCTTGTCAGTAACCAACTGCTGCCTTGGTTCTTGGGTATAGTACTTTGATGGAGGAAGAAGTCAAATCCTCCATGCAGATGTGTCCGTATTCTCCAGTGTCTGGAGACCTTATATGAAAGGGGAAGCTAGAATGGGTGTCTCTGGGAATCCTGCCACCCACCACTTTTCCATCTTCCTTGGGTGGGCATGGCTAGGGTGGGGCAGGCTATGATTTTAGTGGCTTTACTTATTTTTTGTCCTATATCTTGCTCATGTTTTTCTGCCCCTTTCATCCCTCATTCAAAAGTTGACAGTGGTTAGGCCTACAGGGAATAGGGGAAAAGGTGATCTGTTTCTACACTGGTCAGAAATAACTCAAATGAGGATCATAGATAAGCAATCAAACTTTAGCAAACAGTAGCATTCTTGTTCAAAGTTTCCTGTTAGTCATTTAGAAAATTTAACAGAATAGGGTATTGGTATGCAAAGCCACTTCCTTGTCAGTAATGGCTGATTTTCCCCAAATGGAGCCTTGAGACTAGAGGCCCTTATGCAAACGCAGAAATACATTTTTAAATTAAACAGCCACATCAGTTACTTTCATTTTCATACAATGTGAGTCTTTGGAATGAATACAGACCTTCATGTTGAATACCATGTTTCAAGATCTATCCAAAACATTTTCTTAAATTGATCAGTTGGAACCTTCTAATCTGATGAAGCTGGGCAGAGGGTGAGGAAGGGATTCCTAAGGAAAGATGGAGAGGAAATAGGGAACAAAACACAGTCTCACCCCACCCTCCTAATGTCTGACGGACAGACCTTATTTGCTAGTTCCCCAGAGGCCAACTTATTTTGTGGATGGGATTCTTCTGTTAGAAATCTCAGTTGCCTCCATGGCCCTGCCCAGGTCTGTGACAGACATGTTCTCAGCCGAATTTCTGGGGTTGGAGGGAGCAAGGAGTGGGAGGGTCTGAGTTAGAGCACCAGCAAGCTGGAGCAGGTCCAAATGTCAGCAGCCTGTGTGGGGACAGGGTTTGAAATCAGACCGAGTGTAAAGGCAACAGAGAAACATGCTATGTTTATGCAGGAGAAGAGATTCCTGAGTCCCCTGAGGGCCTTCTCAAGGTCTGGTTTTGAACAAAGGATTAATTTTATTCAGTGTTGACCAACAGTGTCATTTGTTGCAAACTGCAGGGAGACAGATTTAAGGTGACCTAAAGAAGAGCTCTGAAGGAGTTCTTCTGAAAAGATTGCTTTAGGAGGTTTTATAATGCTAATAAAGAGAAAAATGATGACCATTTATTGAGGACTTACTATGGCCAGACACCAGTAAATCCTTTGTGTTTTAATGTCAGCTGAGCTTCCTAAGAACCCTGCAAATTAGGGACTATCATCTCCTCCATTCTACGATTGGGGAAAATGAGACTCAGGGGTGTGAAGCTGCTCCAGCAGCCTTCCACTGGCCCTTACAGTGACTTTGGGTGGATTACAAAAATAATACCCCTCCCCTGCCCAGATCACAGGTTGCACACTAACCTCCAATGGGTCACCCCTTGCAGGGCAAAACCTGTATAATCACATGCTGTGGCTCTGGGTTTGAGGCCAGAGCCAATAAAGGGCAAAATGAGGCCCAGGAGCCACATCTGCATGACTCCAGATAGACTCTTGACTCCCAAGTTTTATCGTCTCTCAGGATCGAGATTTTCCATTACTATGAATACCTACAAACACTAGTTGGTCCCATGGTGAAAGGGCTGATTTGTATAGGTGTTTGGACTAAATAGCCTCTAAGTTTCTTCCTTTTCCCCGTAGAGAATGTGGCAAGACTGAAGTGTGAAGCAGGGTCTGGTGAACACCTGAGTACCTGCCATCTAGGTTCTGTGGGGAGGAAACAGGTGCAGAGAATGAATAAGGCACAGGGCTGGGTTAGAGTCCTGGCTCTTACTACCAACAGGGTAAGGGGAGATTATGGGTGAGCCACTCAAACCCTCTGTACCTCATTTTCCTCATCTGTAAAATGAGGATAGTAGCTACTTCGTGTAGTAGTTATGAAGACAACACAAAAGGACAATTGAGAATATGCTTCTCTGGGACACAGTGAAACAATATTATAAATGCTTCTTTTTTATGTTTGAGGAGGAATCTGATCTCATTTCTTCTCCAAGGCTCCTTCACTGATATGATTACTGCTTTCACTCCATCCATAAATTTTGTGAGGTTGTGTTTTCATTTTCATTTGTCTCAAAATATTTTCTAATTTTCCTTGTGAGTTCTTCTTTGATACCTTGTTGCTTAAGAGTATATTGTTTAGGGACACCTGGGTGGCTCAGTTGGTTGTACAGCCAACTCTTGATTTTGGTTCGGGTCATGATCTCACAGTCCTGAGACTGAGCCCTGAGTTGGGCTCTGCACTGAGTGAGGAGTCTGCTTGAGATTCTCTCTCCCTCTCCCTCTTCCCCTCTCCTGCTAGTGTGCATACATGTGCGCTCTTTCTCTCTCTCTCTCTCTCTCTCTCTCTCTCTCTCTCTCTCAAAAAAGAGTATATTGTTTGATTTGCACATAGTTGTAAATTTTCCAGTTTTATTTCTCATATTCATTTCTAGCTTCATTCCTCTGTCATTGGAAAAGATACTTTGTATAATTTCAGTGTTTGTAATGTATTGAGATGTGTTTTGTGGCCTAACTTATGGGCTATTCTAGAAAATGTTCCATATGCATTTGAGAAGAAAGTGCATTTTGCTGTTGCAGGATGGAGTATTTTGTATATGTCCTTTAGGTCTGGTTATTTACAGTATGGCTCACATATTCTATTTTCTTACTGACTTTATGCTTACATGTTCTGTACATTACTGATAGTGGGACATTGAAGTCTCTGGTTATTATTAGCCTCTGCCTAGTTCTCCTTTTAATTTTGTCAGTGTTTGCTTCATACATTTTGGTGCTGTTATTAGGGACATCTGTTTATAATTGCTATATCTTCTTGGTGTGTTGACCCTTTTGCCAATATATAATACTCTTCTTTGTCTCTTGAAACACTTTTGACTTAAAGTCTGTTTTGTCTGGTATTACCATACCCACTACAGTGTTTTTTGTTACTATGTGCAAGGAACATTTTTTCCCCACTCTTTTACTTTGAACCTAACTTGTATTTTTGGATATAAAGTGAGTCTCTTGTAGATAACATACAGCTGGATCATGGTGGGGTGTGTGTGTGTGTGTGTGTGTCTGTGTGTGTGTGTGTCTGTGTGTGTGTTTGGTTATTGTTTTATAATCTTTCTACCAATCTCTGCCTTTTGCCAAGACAGTTTTATTCATTTACATTTAATGTAAATACTCATAAGGAAAGTTTTACTTCCAACATTTTGCTATTTGTTTTCTATGTATTTTTGTTCTTCAATTCATTACTACCTTCTTTTGTGTTTAATTGATTTTTTCTAGTTTACTGATTTGATTCCTTTCTCATTTACTTTTCTCTGTGTTTTTTGCTTATTTTCTTAGAGGTTAACCTGGGGTTCACAATTAACATCTTACCATAATAAGAATATATTTTGAGTTAATACCAATTTAGCTTCAATAGTAGACAAAACCTCTGCTTCTGTACAAATCTTTCTCTCCCCTTTTGTTGTTATTGTCACACATTACATTTTTATACATTGTGTATATGTGTGTATTATAGATTTTATAATTATTATTTTATGTATTTGTCTTTCCAGTTGTCTATTAGTGATGGACCTCTGTTTCTGTTTATCTTTTAACTTCTTCTTTATATTTGAAGAATAATTTTTTGAGAGATAGAATTCTTGGTTGATTTTTTTTTCCTTTTAGCACTTTAAATATGACATCCCACTGCCTTCTAGCCTCTGTGGTTTCTGAAGAGAAATCACTTATTAATTTTATTTAGGACTCTTTGTACATGATGATTTGCTTCTCTCTTGATGTTTTTAAAATTCTCTGGGTTTTGTTTTTTTTTTTGTTGTTGTTGTTGTTTTTTTTTTGTTTGTTTGTTTTTGACAGTTTGACCATTATATCTCAGTGTGGATATTTGTGTTTATTTTGCTCAGATAGCACTGACCTTTTTGGGTCTGTAGATTTATGTCTTCCATCAAATGAAAGTTTCTGGCCATTATTTTTTCAAATATGCTTTCTACTCCTTTATCTCTCTTTCCTCTAATTATGGAATCTCCCATTGTATGAAGTTTGTGTGCTTGATAGTATCCCACAGGTCACTTAGGCACTGTTCATTTTTCTTTATTCTCTTTTCTTTCTACTTCTCAGGCTGGCTGATCTCAACTGACCTACTTTCAAGGTTATTGATTCTTTCTTCTGACTGCTCAAGTCTGCAATTGAGCCTCTCTAACATTTTTTATTGTATTTTTTAGCTACAGAATTTCTATTTTATTAGTTTGTCATTTCTGTCTATTTAATAATATTCTCTATATTATGCGACATTATTCTTTTGGTTTTACTTAGTTATTTGCCCATAGTTTTCTTTAGCTAGTTGAGCATAAAGACAATTGATTTAAAGTCTTTTTCTTATAAATCCAATGTATATCGTTTGTGAGGAATTTCTATTAATTTCTTTTTTTTCTTCTGTGAATAGGCCATACTTTCTTGTTTGTTTGTTTGTTTGTTTACATGCCTCATAATTTTGTGTTGAAAATTGAATATCTTGAATATTATAATGTGCTAGCTCAGATGTCAGATTCTCTTCCTTGTCAGGGCTTGTTGTAGCTGCTTAATATAGGATATAATGGTTTGTTTGTTTAATGATTTTTCTAAAGTACTTTTGTGAAGACTGTATTATTTGTTGCAATATGGTCACTCAAATTTCCAAATGCCTGAAGTTGAAAGAAAAAAAAAATCTGCTGTTTGCTGCTGGACTCTGTATGTGTGTATTGGGGCATACTTTTAACACTTAACCAGGCTACTTGCAGCTCTGCCTTAGCCTGCCTGCATTTCCTGACAGCATGGTGCTTGAAGGTCAGTCAGAGTTGAGAGTTTACGGCCTTCTCCATCCTTTATTAGCATGTCCAACCATGTGCATAGCCTTCCAGATCCCCTGGTATATGTGGGTATTGTTCATTCCATATTTATCCATATTGTAGTAACTGTAACTACTTTATTCCTTTCTGTGGCTAAATAATATTCCATTGTATGGATAGACTATCTTTTGTTTATACACATGCCAGTGGGTGGAAGACAGAAGAGTGTTAGTTAAGCAGGGGAGTGATATAATCCCATTGCACTGACTATTGCTCTGGCTAATGTGTGGCGATTGGATGGAGGGGGGCAGAGTAAATGTGGAAAGGCCCATGAAAAGGCCATTGTTCTGTCTCTCTAATCCCAGTGGTCTCCAAACCAAACAGAAGCTCATTGCTGATGAATCGTGTGACCAAACAGGGCAGATAATAGATTGAGCTAAATGAGAGGAATCCTGAGTCCTCCTGGTAGTCTTACCATTGACTTAATTTACTTCTACTCCTCTCATTCCTTCAAAGCATAAATAATAAACAATAATAAAGGACAAGCTCATAGCTCTAATCCTTTGGGGAGCCCACACACAGGTCGAAACAGACAACTACAGTTTCTTAGAACAAGGTCCTCTCTGCTCCGTCTGGCTCTAGAAACCCACACAAAGGACACAGAATACCATTTTCAAGACCACCACCGAGGTGGGGAGTAAGGGTAAGTTAAAATGCCAGAAAGTGGGGCGCCTGGGTGGCGCAGTCGGTTAAGCGTCCGACTTCAGCCAGGTCACGATCTCGCAGTCCGTGAGTTTGAGCCCCGCATCGGGCTCTGGGCTGATGGCTCAGAGCCTGGAGCCTGTTTCCGATTCTGTGTCTCCCTCTCTCTCTGCCCCTCCCCCGTTCATGCCCTGTCTCTCTCTGTCCCAAAAATAAATAAACGTTGAAAAAAAAAAATTTAAAATGCCAGAAAGCTTTACCAGGTTTCAGTTGCCTTTATCTTGATTAAGCATTTTCTTGGTGTAAACTTTTGACTATTTTCTAGGGTTCTGATACAGTTGATTCTGACAGCTTTTGTCAGATTTCTCATTACTTCTTTGGAGGGACAGGCACGTGGAGTTCCTTACTCTGCCATTTTTGCTGACGTCACCTGAAGAAGTAGTTTTTGAATACATTTTGTTTTGTTGACATATGAGGAAACTGAGGACCAGTGGGAGAGGGAGTAAATTGAGTTGCAACAGTTGCTACCCCATGGATGAATCTTGAGGACACTGCTGAGTGAAAGAAGCCAGTCACAAAAGACCATGTATTATATGATTCTGTTTGTATGCAGTGCCCAGAATAAACATATCTATAGAGACAGAAAGTAGATTAGTAGCCACTTGGGGCTGGGGTAACTTTCCGAGGTGATGAGATTGTTCTAGAATTAATCACGGTGATGCCTGCACAACTCTGTGAATAAATTGTTGAATTATATACCTCATATGGGCAAATTGTATCCCAATAAATCTATTCCCAAATAAATAAATAAAATCCCTCCAGCTTCTCATTCTCTTGGAGTAAAGCTTAAGCTCATCACAAGGCTGTGCGGGACCTGGCCCCTACTTCTTCAGCCTCATCTTGTATCACCTTTTCCTCTCGTATCTTACTCCATCCACAGAGGTTTCTTTTGATGTTGTCTGAATATGCCAAGTGCCTTCCTTCCTCAGGACCTTGGCACATGCTGTTCCCTCTTCCTGAAATGCCCCTCCCTTAGTGTCCCCACAGCTGAACAGCTCAATTACTTTGTGTATCAGCTCAGAGAGGCCTTTCCTAAATACCCCAACAAAATGTGATGTGCCCTATAACTCTATACCAGGCTCTATTGTTTCTCTTTCACATGTATCATCTTTTGTAAACTTGTATTTATTTCTGTGTTCACCAATAGAGTGAGATCAGTGCCTAGCATGTGCCTGGCACATCATAGCCACTTACTGAATATTTGCTGCATGAATGAATGATGACAACATTCTAGGATCATACTGTTCAGTCTCCTGAGAGACTTTCTTTAAATCAAACCACATGCATTGTGTCTTATTCTGTTCTTGAAGACCTACTAAGCTGGTGGTTCCATTTTTAGCCTTTGGAAAGTAGGCTGCAACCCTAACATGGATTAACAATGTGGCCTGGTCTTCACTTAGCAAGTGACCCTGAGCACGGCCTACGCACTGCAATGATATGGCATGAGGTCGTGTTCCAAGGGGTTAACGGAGGTTCTGACAGCACAGAGGGGACTCTGGCTACTTCACAGCCAACTACTGCCCCCAGGCACTGATAATGGAAATTGGGAGACAGCACATCCTTGGATGTCAGGCTATTGTCACCAGGAGGGAGTAATTGGGGAGCAGCAAGTACCTCATCATGGTGGTTGAGAATATGGAAGTTAGATACTGATTTTCCTGTCAGTTCCTGGCCTGATGATTTTCACCAGATTATTTACCTTTTCGGCACCTCTGTTTTCCATCTGCAAAATGGGATCACAGTTTATACCTCACAGGGTTGCTGTGAGAAGGGAATGAGAAGATGTACAGAGCACATGCCTGGTGCACTGTGAGAGGTCAACCTATGGTAGATGATATGAACAGCGTGCTTGTCATGCAGACTGGAGTGCAGAACCTGTGCTGGGAGAGGTCAGGTTTGGTCAATGAGTGAGGGCCTTTAGCAGCCAGGCTGGGGCTGCATTCAGTCCTGTGGTAGGCAGTGGGTTCTGCATTAGTCTTGTTAGCCCATGTAGTCTGCATGGTGTTGGGTAAACTCAAGGCAGGGAAAACAGGGAGGAACAGTGATTATCAGTATCCAGAAGTATGACCACTCTGCCCCTCTCTTCTGTTTCACAGCCATATACAACTTCCAAGGGAGTGGAGCCCTCCAGCTCTCCCTGCAGATTGGTGATGTGGTGCGAATACAAGAGACCTGCGGAGGTGAGTCACTGGCTCAGGTGATCCAAAACGCCAGGACCCCTAGCTGATGGTGTTGGGACGCCTGCAGCATATACCCAGCACCTTCAGCCCTCTCTTGGAACCTGGAGCTGTGTGTGGTCTGTTATGAATTTTGATAATATTAGTAATTTGAATGTACTGAAAATAATGCTTTGTTATTTTAGCAATTTATGCTTAGTAGCAAAGGCCTGACTGTGTGGTTTGATGTTTGTTGTGCTGTCCATCTGCCATAGCCATGAGGCTCTTAGGGCCTATGACACCCACCTTCTTTCTTAGTATCAATACTAATAAGGTTATAAAGGGAAATCAGCACTATTAGGGGTTTGAAAGGCTTAGGAAATTATACCCTTGATTCCAGGAGAACTGATATGCACAACTGTGTGGTATAGGCACTGTGCCTGGTCCAGGGAGCAGTGCTCACACCCTGCACCGAGCTGGGGGCCCTGTCTTGGGCAAAGTGGCACCTCTTTCTTCCCACAGAGGTGCCATTCTCTTGTGAAGCCAAGCATGTATTGGGCTGTGTTTACCCATGGTGGTGCTGGTGGTCGTAGGGGTACTCTTTAAAACTTGCACAAAAGCTAATGGCCTTGGACCCATGAGTTAGGCCATTATGAATCAATATATCACCTATGTCACTGATAAAATTGATATTGGGAGTGTGGCTTGGGTGTAATACTAAAGAAACTTGCCAATGTGTCGGCCACTCTGAGCCAGACTCTCCCAGTTGTCACTGGCAGAGCAAGACCTCCACAGTTCTCCCCTTCCCTGGGCCTGCCACTAATTCGATTGTGTGGAGAGCATATGTCCTTCCTGTAGCTGGGCAGAGGAAGAAGAAAGAAGAGGTGAGTGGACTGAGCACCCAGGCCCATCCCTCCCTCCCAGCTAATCCCTCAGGTGATGCTCTCCTGTGCTGTGATGGGAGTGAGGGGTGGGCAGGAAACAGGTGTGCTACTGTGAAGGAGAGCCCCTCCAGGGGAAACAGCCAGCCAGAAGAACAGAGGTGCCTATAGAACTAGCCATCGTTGGATGCTTACCACGTACTGGGGGCACTGTACTAAATTCCAGACAATGCTGACATGCTAGTCTAGTTACTCCTCACAGCCACCCACAGGACAGGTCTTCTCCAGTGCCAGATTAGCTGTATGTAACTTCCAAGGCTGTTCTGCAGATTGACACACAAGCATACACAGACAGCACACTCACAGATATGCGTACACACACATGCAAACATGCACACAAGCATACACACACACACACACACACGCAAACCAAAAAGCAAACAAGCAGAAAAGCTTTTGTGAGGAGGAAAGAATTTGATATTTGATATTTCAAAACAGCTTTAGCCGGGTCATCATGGGAGAAATGAGAACTTTGTTCACCTTCCTTACATTTGTCTTATCCTTTAGTGTTATTGTTATTTTGGGTTGTATGTGAGGTGAAACGAAGCACTTTTTAGAGTCCAGGCCTCTGAAAATCCCAGTCTGGCACTGTTAAAACCTTTTACACACAGAGTGAATGGGACAGGGGCAGGAAGGAGAGTATATGGTTCCAACCCCCCTGCCCCCTTCCACACTGCAACCCATCTTTCACAAATCTGGTTCTACCCAGTGGCAGATAAGCAAACTGAGTATCCAGCAAGGTCAAAGAATGAAAATATAAACAGATGACAACTCTCCTCACTGTGTCTCCCATGCTGCTGAATGCTAATCCTGAGAAACAGGCGTGAGGCCTCACGTCTGCAAGTCAGGAAACAAGACTCAGGGAAGAGAAATGACTCGCTGAGGGTCACACAGGGAGTATGGCTGTGTTTCCCTCCCCATGTGTATAAGCCCACAGCCTTTCTTTCATCCATAGCTACCAAGACAGCAAAAAAACCTGGTCATTATTTGCCGCATCCCACATTTTGAGATTCAGACAAGTATTTTCCGTCTCGTTTTCCTGGAGAAAGAGCTTGAGGCCAGTAAACTGACCACACGGGTAGCACACAGTCAGAGCCTTTCATTCCCTTGCCTGGCCTGGTCCCGACCTTCGGAAAGGTCACACTTGATGACTCAAGCCACCTTTATTTGTCTTTGGGATTAGTGTCCTTGTTGCTAACCTCTTTGGTTCTGGTTTTCATCTTTTAATTCTGTTTTATTAGTTTTATTTTAATGTATCCTGGCAAGAAGCAGCCACATTGCCTTTCTGGAAAGAGCTGGGCATATTAATTAAGCGAGTGATTGCCAGTTCATGAGTACTTTGAAAATGTATATTCAATGTTCAGAAGTCTGCTAAAATGATTCTATTTATCTGAAGCATTGGTATACAAATTATCAAGACTCATCATGCATGCATCCATATCCATAGGGAGTTTTCAAACTGGAATTTATGGGATTTTAAGGTTTCCTTGAGGGCCTTGGACAGCTAAAGTCTCTGAGATCAGGTCCGGTGTTGTCTGCTTTGCAGATGCGAAGTTCTGCCTATGATTCTGATTGAAAACCTGTTTCTGTCAAACATAAAAAGGTGAAAACCACAGTGTCAGTCAAAAATTAGTCAAGGTGAGGTAATAAAAAGACCTGGGGGGTGTGCTCATGAGACCCTCTTATAGAAACCTAAATGAAAAATAAAATCCAGCCAATTGAGAGCTGAATCAAAATTTCATAATACAGGAAGTAAAAGGCTGTGATAAAAGGAAATAGTGGTGAGCACTGAGTCTAAATGAATGAATTTATAGAGATTGATATTAAACGTCACAATATTTATGACTACCAAAAATAATGTTAATGTTAGGGAAATGGACAATGTAAAGAAAAAAAAAACACAGCACATAAAATTGAGCAGTGAGGGGTAGAAGGGAATAGATTAACTTTATGATATTATCCTAACAGAGAGTTGGTCAATATGAGAAATAAAACAGAACAATTACAAACTTTTAACCACACCAATCTTTTAATGCATTTCATAACTATTTTTAAGGAGTTTTCAGGATTTTTTTTTTTGTGTAAAGAAGAGAAATTTATTTATTTAATTTTATTTTTAAGTTTTTATTCAAATTCCAGTTAGTTAACATACAGAATAATATTAGTTTCAGGTGTACAATACAGTGATTCAGTACTTTCGTACATCACCCAGTGCTCATCACAAGTGCCCTCCTTAGTCCCCACCACCTATTTCACCCATCCCCCTACTCACCTCCCCTCTGGTAACCATCAGTTTGTTCTCTATAGTTAAGAGTCTATTTATTGGTTTGCTGCCCTCCCTCTTTTTTCCCCTTTGCTCGTTTGTTTTGTTTCTTAAATTCCACACATGAGTGAAATCATATGGTATTTGTTTTTGACTGACTTATTTCGAGTAGCAAAATACTCTCTAGCTCCATCCATGTTGCTGCAAGTAGCAGGATTTCATTCTTTGTTATGGCTGAGTAATCTTCCATTGTATGTATATGCCACATCTTGTTTATCCATTTATGAGTCAATGAATACTGAGCTATTTCCATAATTTGGCTATTGAAGATAATGCTGCTATAAACTTTGGGGTTCATGTATCCCTTTGAATCAGTATTTTCGTATTCTTTGGATAAATACCTAGTAGTACAATTGCTGGGTCATACGGTAGTTCTATTTTTAACTATTTGAGGAGCCTCCATACTGTTTTCCAGAGTGGCTGCACCAGTTTGCATTCCCACCAACAGTGCAAGAGGATTCCCCTAAGAAGAAACATTTAACCAAAGTTTCAGCATTTCCTTCAATTTCACTCCATTTCTTTTTCTTTTATTAAATACAAATAAATAAGATTAAGTTTGGTATTTGAGATTTTTATTTGCATAATATCTTTACTATATGCTAATTTTTATGAGAATTTTTGGAAATGATATTTTATCTATTTATCCATCTGTTATTCTGTGTATATAAATATAAATGAGAAGTTGACTAAAATGATGTTAATAGTATTTTTCTTTTTATGGGTAATGGGATTCAGGATGATTCTTTTAGCTTCTATATTTATATTTTCCTGCTTACTTTAAATTCTTTGTAACAGCCCATATCTATTTTAGACAAAATGATAATACAGTCTTTAAGATATGAAGCACCCATCTCCAGATATTAGTAATGATTAATTCTAGGTGGTAGGAATGTGAGTGGTTGTTATTTTATTTTTTGTACTTTTCGATGGTTTTTAAATCCTCCCCCCAAACAAACAAACAAATAAACAAAAAAGGAGTGGAAAGATCATGAGCTTTTGAATCAGAAAGTTATTCTCTGCTCCACTACCCACTAGTTGAATGGTCTGGGGTAGGTGGGCTTCAGTTTTCTTACCTGTGAAATGGGTTACCATTGTCTGTTCTTAAGGTTGTTATGAGGATAACATGACAGAAAGTAAAGAAGCTGTCTAGCACCATGCTAGACTCTATGTTAGAACACTCTTAGGTGTTTTGTGTTGATTAATTCCATCCTTCCTCCCATTATATACAGCCACATGGAGACCGGGAGGTATATCTGTCTACAGTATAGCCCAGAGAATCTGGAAGCTGGCTCTCTGATTGCCTGGAATAGGTGAGGCCAGCCCTTCCTTGCCTATACTAAATTTAATATTTTGTTCTGTTGAAAATTCAGACAGTTCAGAAGGGTACCCATTGTTGCTAAGCCTTAGATATCCTAATGCTTATTTTTTGGTCCATAGTATATCTCTCAGGCTGCCCTTTTTACCCAGAGGTAGCATAAACATTCTATGTTCTGATTCTATGTTCTGGGTAAAAAACACATAAATACATATGTTTATTGAGCAGTCAGAAGTCCTTATGGGAGGATAAACATTAAAAAAAAAAATCAGTGTTATTTTTCCTCATTCACTTCCTTCAGTCATATTTGGTTGACATCTTTCCTGATATTTAATGACATTTCAAAAGAAGATTTCAATCTTATATCCAGTTTAATGCCTCCCCTCCTTCTCCAGCTTAAGCAAGGCTGGGGGTGGGAGGGAGTTTGGCATGCTTTCTTTCCAAATCTCTGTCTTCCTTGATCAAATAAGCCCAAAGATCAGCCAGTCCCCTGCATGAATAGTCATGTAGCTGGGGTATGAGATGCCAAATGTCCGTAGCTGTGAATCTCCTGGACTCTACCCCTCATGCCTGTCTGGCTTGTGGGTGGAGAAGCTATACCAAGCGCTCTGAAGGCAGTGACTACCACCTCCAAAGACCCCTGTGTCTCTCTGTCTGTCTCTCTTTCTTTTCTGATGACATACACTATGGTGGGGGATGGTCTTGGGGAGGAATCCTGCTTGTTTAGACTCTTCTTTCTAAGCCCTTCAGAGGGACTAAATGCTCCTTGAATTATTTGCTTTCTTTCTGGAACAACAGGTCAAGTCTCATTCCATCTACTGATAAATACGCTTGTCTGGGTCATGGGGGCCCACTCTTAGTGGGAAGAGAATGAGATTTCTGTACAGTGGTTCCCAAGGAACTTTTGAATTTTGTTCACCAGTAAAATGAAACAAAGGGGAGGTATGAAGGAGGAGGCCAACATAGTTTCTTTTGCTTTTTCTAAGGCATAGCTTTGGTTGTTTCCTAGAAATGGGACCACACTGTGCATCCCACTCTGAGATTTGCTTTTCTCGCTTAAAAATATTTGGAGCTCTTTCTAAGTTGGCATGTGTGCATTACCTCGTTCTTGTTGGGCTGCCAAGAGGTTTGCAAAGAGAATTTTGAATCTACCACTCGCAGAGTAGGGTGGACCCGGAGCCATGTAGCAGCTTCTGTACTAACAACTCCACTGAGACTGATCAAAGTTCTTTACTCTTAGGGTAAAGAGAGGGTCTTGATGAACATTTGACAGGGCATCCTTTTAAAGGGCCACTCTGCAGGGAGATGTCCCTTTGTTTGGGTCTGCTTTAGAGACAGGTCCTGTGAAAGTGAACTTCTCTTCTGAATGAGGGTGAGGCGAAATCATCAGTAAACTTCTAGTTTGTTGAATTTGAAGCATTTGTCATTTACTTTGTTGGGACTTCACTGGGAAAAAGTGATGGTATTCAAAATCTGTAGGTTCTCAGGGCGCCCAGGTATCTCAGCCGGTTAAATGTCTGACTTGTTTTCTGCTCAGGTCATGATCTCACAGTTTGTGAGTTCGAGCCTTGCATTGGGCTCAGCTTGATTCTTTCTTTCTCCCTTTCTCTCTATCCCTCCCTGCCCTCAAAATAAATAAATAAACTTAAAAAAAAATCTGTACGTTCTGTAAATAAAATAGAAAATATGCCCTGCCAACTTTCTCTGGTAGTGGTTGTTATTGATGATGATTTTTGATTTTTAAAAGAGAGAATGGTATTTACTAATTTTGAACACTCACCATATGCCAGGCACTGGACAAACTCTGAATTCCTTATCTAACTTCAGCCTTATGAGACAGACACTATTATTATTTCCATTTTACAGATAAGAAAACTGAGGCTCAGAGAAATGTCTAAGATCACACAGACAGTAAGTTGTAGATCTCCATACAAATCTGAGCTTTGCTTCCAGAGAGCACACTCTTAACCACTGATAACTGCTAACTTATATCTGATATTAATATTATACAGGAAATCAAAATCATACAGGAAAGTAAAATACATTCAAGCAATTGCCACTCAATAAACAAATATTAAAATTTGCAACGTTTACTTCAGACTTCAAGAAATAAAAACTTTAGATACATTTGAAACTCTCTGTTTATCCCTCCTTTATTCTATTCTTGTCTTTTTGTCCATACTGTAGGTAATACTTATCCTGAAATTGGTGTTTTCCTCCCCTCCAAGGTTTTATACCTTTACTAGATGGTTTACTTCATAATCATGTTTTAAAAATAGTTTTGTAACACCCTGTGGGGTGCATGTTATTTCCCTCATTTTATAGATGAAAACACTCAGGCTTTAGTGACATGACCAAAACTTATGCTGCTTATAGATAGCAGAGAGAAGACTGGATCTTTAGGCCATCGATTTTTTTTTTTAATGTCCTGGAATATTTAAAAAAATTTTTTTAATGCTTTATTTATTTTTGAGACAGAGAGAGAGACAGAGCATGAGTGGGGGAGGAACAGATTCAGAGTGAGCCACAGAATCTGAAGCAGGCTCCAGGATCTGAGCTGTCAGCACAGAGCCCAATGTGGGGCTCGAACCCACGTACTGTGAGATCATGACCTGAGCTGAAGTCGGACGCTCAACCGACTGAGCCACCCAGGTGTCTCTATCCTGGGATATTTTTAATCTCTCCTCAACTTTCTCCCTACTCTCCACAGATGCTAGATGATTAGAGAATTTAGGTACATTTTGTTTTAGTATTTGGGATGTGGGAAGGGAGGACAGTTTGAAGAATTGGTACTTTCTAACTGTCAAGAAGAATGGTAAACATTTTCCTTTTCTCATCTTCCCCCAGGATGCACTTTATGAGTTCCCTATTAAAACAGAAGTGCTTATCTCATGGATGGGGTTGCTATTATTTAATAGGAAAAGGTGTTCAGCCTGGGGGCAAGTCCTGGGATATGGCAAGTGCTGTGTGCCTGCTTTTGATCATGGTGTTCGTTGTTGTGCATTTTGCTATGGATGCCAACTATTGTTATCTGCCTGGCCAGGTCTTGGAGTACAGCCAGATATAGCTGACAGATGACCAGATTAGGGAGCCGACATCAGGAGTCATGGAAGTCAATGGCCCAGCAGAGGTGGAGATGTCAGAAAAAAGTCCTAAGGAGAGCCCTGATGCAGTCAATGCATTATAATTATCTTGCAAGTGGAGGTGGTAATAAGCCCTTCTCATCCAGGATCACAGGATATTTATTTCTGAAAGTACTTAGCCCAGTGTCATGTACATGGTAGGTGAACCATCAGTGTTGATTGAACTTGAATCTTGGAAACAGAACGTGTATGCTGGGTAATAGTCAATAGATTCCTTGCTCAGGAGTGAGCTGAAGTTCTAAGAATCAGAAAAGCTACAAGGCGTCTGTAGGTAACTGAGCCTCAAGGGTCTGAGCAGGCAGAGTTCCTGGACCAGGGATTCAAGGGATCCTGATCATGGAGATCCTGTCATGGAGAAGCAGATGTGCGCATGAGCTCTGGGTAGGGACTTTTGGTCCCTTGATTGTTTTCCTAGTCTCTGGTAGATTTTGGTGGCTTTGGCCATCAGGTAGATTCAGGTCACTACAACTATGAGACCCTTGTCTGTATTTGTGCTCTAAGAGAACTTTTTCTGTATATGTACTCAGCACACAGTGGCTAATGTGGCAGAAAAGCATTGAGGGCTGGCTTTGAAGCCACACAGATTTGCCCTTGAACCCTGGCTGTGTGATTTGGCTCAGTACATCAACTGACTTGAATTTCAATTTCTTCATCTATAAAATGGGAATGATGATACTTGGCTCATAGTATTGATATGAGGACTAAATGAGAAAATGCATGTACAACACTTAACATACAGCTTTGCCTATATTAAGCAATCAAAAAATGGTGGCTAGTAATATTCCAAAGATGTTCTTATTTAGTTGGTGGCATGGGGTACAACTGCAAACAAAGGAGTTGTTATAGTGTACGGCTGTGGAGTGTCATCTCTGTGGAGTCAGGTGCTTGGGTTTAAATCTTAGTTACATCACCGACTAGCTGTGTGACCATGAGCAAGCTGCTTAATCATTCTGTGCCTCTCTATTTTCATTTGCAAAACTAAGGCAATAATAGTATCTACTCTATAGGATTATTGTGAAGATTAATTTATAACTTGAAAGAAACAAAACAAAACCTTTACCAGCATTGATGCTATTGCTAATGGTTAATTATTCCCAGTAGTTATGGACAGATTATTAGGAGTGTAAACATAGAATGTGATGCCTCATAATGTTTTCCAGCACTGGAAGTATTCAGGTGGAAAGTAGCTTAGTAGGGATATAGTTTTGGGGATTCAGATATTGAGAGGACGGAAATATTAGGCAACCATCATACTCCTTCCTGCATCAGACAGGAAGCGCAGTGTGATGGCCATGTGCATTCAAATCGTGACATTGTCACTTATTATCTGTGTAACCCTGGGCAAACTACTTAACTTCTCTCTGCCTCAGGTAGGTCATTCTTTTGTAAAATGGGATAATTATAGTTCCTACCTCATCGCGGTCACGAGGGTTAAGAGACTTCATACATGAAGAGTGCCTAAAACAGTACTTTATTCCAAACCGGAGATTCCTTTTCTCTAACTTTTTTCTTCTCTCCTTCCTTTTCTCCTTCTCTCCTTCCCTTTCTTTCTGTTTCTCAAAATAGGAGCCACTGTGGGCACCTGTTGCTTTGAGTTTTCTTTAGGACCTGACCTTCAAGCTGCCTCATGACTGTGAATGGTGACTTTGCATTTCAACTTGTTTGTTTGGGGGCTTGCACGTATGTCTGTTGAGAACATATTTCGACAACAATCTGTCAGCCCAGTAATGAGGGTTTGCTAATGAGGCTCCCAACAGACGCTTTTTATTTACAAAAATGACAAATGCCACCACTTGGCTGTGCTTGAATTATTCCAAAGGCCAGTGGGCTCATTATAGTCATCAATACTTGCTACACCGAGGCTCATTTTGTTTGAGACTGTGTATAATTTGGATTTCTGTTAATTGAATCATTTTTGAAGTTCTTGCAAAGGGAAGAATCTTTTAAAATTCCTGTCCTTTTACCCATCTCTGAACTTGTCTGTTTTGTAATGACTAACTTTTGCAAATCACATATTAGACACCATTTGCTGCTGTTAAAACTGTGGGTATAATTTTAGTATGTTTGCCAAACTCCCTCAGCCTTTGTACGTCTCTAAGGAAGAGGTTGAAGCATGCATCTGAACATGGGGCCCAGGCAGGTAATGGGAATAAGTGAGGGGCTGGGTGGAGGCTGGTGAGTTGAGGCACCTGTTCTGTGTGATGAGACCAGCTGCTCCTCGCCGTCAGCCTACTGAGGCCGTGGGGAAGCACTAGCCACTGTCACTGGGCCTCCTATTTCTCCAAAAGGAGGAAATTCACATTGTTGTGTGAGATCTCTGTATTTTTAGATGATTTTTGGAGATGTTGGCAATGATTTCAACAGCTTGTTGAAGCCTAGGGCCTTCCAGACTTGGATTTGTGCCTGAGGTCTAAAGCACTTCACAGTAGTTTCTTTGCTACTTAAAAACAAGCAGAATAGGGGCGCCTGGGTGGCGCAGTCGGTTGAGCGTCCGACTTCAGCCAGGTCACGATCTCGCGGTCCGTGAGTTCGAGCCCCGCGTCAGGCTCTGGGCTGATGGCTCAGAGCCTGGAGCCTGTTTCCGATTCTGTGTCTCCCTCTCTCTCTGCCCCTCCCCCGTTCATGCTCTGTCTCTCTCTGTCCCAAAAATAAATAAAAACATTGGAAAAAAAAATTAAAAAAAAAAACAACAAGCAGAACAACAACAAAAACCAGCAGTAAGCTTTTAA
This sequence comes from Herpailurus yagouaroundi, assembly GCF_014898765.1. Classification (NCBI taxonomy): domain Eukaryota; kingdom Metazoa; phylum Chordata; class Mammalia; order Carnivora; family Felidae; genus Herpailurus; species Herpailurus yagouaroundi. Next base: position 60,122,186 of record NW_024412377.1, read on the forward strand.
GAGTAGATAAGAGACCTGTTTGTTTATTTTCTCTTTGCAGATTGGTATAGGGGATACCTCCTAAAGCACAAAATGTTACAGGTAAGGTCAATTCGTTTTTACTTGAAACAATACTGGATGTCTTTACATGATGCTGCAATCCCTTTGGGCAATTACCAACCTCTGTAGCTCATCAGCACATTTGTCTCATCTCTCCTTCTTTGTGTCCTGCGCTTTTCCACCTCTACACCTCGGCACTTGCTGTGTCTCAGCTCCCTTCCACTTAAGGCTAACCTCCGCAGCTCTCTGTTCTTCTGACTTTTTCTGATGGGCCAGTTGCATATGATTTCCCCCTTCCTTGACTCCCCATGGAATTGTACATGTTTTGTTTGAAATTCATCTTCTGCTGCCTTTCTCTAGAGTTGTTTGGGTGCATTCATCATTTCCTCCCCTCACAGAGACAAGTCCAGTCTCTGCCTTTGGGGAGTTCACCTGTTCCAACCCCATGTTACGCCATCATCTCCATGAAAGCGGGCACCTATTTTACTGGTCTTATTGCTCACCGTGTCTAGGGTGGACGCAGATGCCTCCAGCGGGCACCCTGGTTAATTTATGAAGGAATTTGCAAGAAATTGATAAACTTCTCTTGCTAACTGAGACAAGCTTATAGGGGAAGGAAATAAGACACTTCTTCCCTCCTCTCTGGCATTGCTGTATTGGGAGGCATGATCCCACTCTGCTGTCCAAAGAACAATGAAATAAATCCAGGGAAAAATAGGTCTTATATCAAATAGCCCACATGCAACCAAGGACACTGTTGCTTTAGGACCTGACCTTCTAGCTATTTGTGACTGTGAAGAGTGACTGCTTTCCTGAAATTGGGCAGGAGAGGGGAGAGACAAAGCACCTTGTTTCTCTTAGAGCGAGTCTTTTTTTTTTTTTTTGTCCTGTCTTGTCCAAAATAGGACTGAAGCATTCTCGGGATTCTAGGGCTATTATGAGATCTAGAACAACTGGTGGAGAACTGGCTAGAAAGAACTAGACCTAAGAGAATGAATTATTCCTTTAAAGTTGGAGGGTTTTTACCAGTCAATAGCTTTTGGGAAAAACCACAAAGGCCTCAGGTCATTTCTGTAAGGATATGTCATTTTATTTTATTTTATCTTATTTTATTCCCAACAGGGCATTTTCCCTAAATCCTTTATCCACATCAAGGAAGTGACAGTGGAGAAAAGAAGGTATTTGTCATTCTTCACCAGACTTGACCCTCCCACAGCTCCCAGATGCCTCTGTCCTGTCTGCTTTGAAAACCTAACTTGGCAGATGTGAATCAGCTGATCCCTCTTCTTCGTGCCCATGTTTATTTGTGTGTCTCCTTTTCCTCATGAAATGGGAGATCTAATCCAAGTTGATTGCTGTTCAGACCTGATGCTGAGGGGGTATTAGGAAGTTGGAGAATCAAACTTTTCACTGGCAGCTGCCTTTGAACTATATTAAAGTAGATTAAGCCTGAATAACGAGCTTGAAGGGCCCACCCTAGTGAAGGAGGACATTAAAAAAGAAGCTCCTTGCATTTGCATAATGTAATTGGTGTGGCTATTGGAGGCGGTTCAGTCTCTTGCCAACAAGGGCCCTCTTAGCAGCTGCAGCTTAATGCAAATTTGCCAGCATTTTATCTTGTTAGCACCTGGGTCTCAATTTCACAGAGTTCTGTCTCCCACCTTAAATAGAAATATCGAGAACATCATTCCTGCAGAAATTCCTCTGGCACAAGAAGTGACAACGACACTTTGGGAGTGGGGCAGCATCTGGAAACAGCTCTACGTGGTGAGACTCAAAACCCTGATCCCTGGGGTGCTTACTGCAGTCTTTGTATGGTTCACATTTGGAATTCATCCTTGAGCAGGGCAGGCCAAGGTGGCCTCGGCATCATAGTAGAGAACAAACAGTAGAAGTACATCGAGGCCCAGAGAGATTAGGTAACTTTCTCAAAGCCACACAGCAAGCTTGTGACTGAGCCATAATAAACAGGGGTCTGATGTGATCCTTCGGCTTTAAAACTAGTGCAAAAGTTTTTGTTAAAAGATAAAGCTTCCTTTAATGGGACTTTTTATTACATTTTAATAAACCCTGGGGACTTTAATTTGGTAGTCTACTGATAATACCTTGAGAAATACCATCTTATATTTTAATTAACTAATGGTTATTGTCCTTAGATCTATGAATAAGTTTTGAGCCTGGAAAAACAAAGAGTGCATTTTACATGTGTTTTCCCTGTATTGAAGCAAATCTAATTTTAAATCCTCCTTTGATGCTTCTAAACTTCCTAATGAAAGCAATTAGCTAAGAAAACCGGTAAGCTGAGAGTGAAAACGTCAACCGGGGCTTACCGCATCTTTGTTACAGCCCTGTGTTCACCTGCTGGTATGTACACATGCTATTTGTAGACTTAACTTTTATGGTCATCAATATCAACTGCCGTGTGGATACTTCGTATTATATGGTAATGGGCACATCCAGTTGTATAGGTTTCCCAAAAGTTGTTAGGAAAGCTTAGGGGGAGAACAGTAACTTGAAGCTAAAGCGGTTAATCATTCACCTCCACTACCCCCTTTTAAACATAGCATACACACGCAGTGTGGCAACTTGTCATTTTCCCTTAAAAAATCTTTAAATATCAAGTCCATTGTGCCCTTTGCCCTAGTAAAGAGAACCTTAAACTTCCGGTATTTCAGTATCACCTTCATGATTCTTGCCGTGTCTATGTACCACCTGTACGGTATTTACTTAATACCTAAATTGGCTCCCTTTTTAGTAAACTAAAATAACTTACTTAATAAATTGTGCAGCCTTCCATGCCTTCCAACAACAACTTCCCATTCTCCAACACTGACTGGATGCCTTATAATTCAATTCAGTTCTAACACGGCCTACCCAGAGTCAGTTTCAGATTCCATAGGTTTAAGGACTGAGTCCTACAAGGTTGCCCTCGCTTAGGATGCCAGTTGCAAGTCCCGGGTTCCCAGGCTACCCACACTTCTGTCCAAACTTAATACAAATTCAGGGGTCCATCATTCCTCTCCACCTCTATGTGGGGGCTCGTAATTCCTTAGAACAACTCACAGAGCTCTGGAAAGAGCTGTACTCATGGTTACTGTTTTACTATAAAGGCTGCAATGCAGAAAAGCCAAAAGGAAGATATATACAGGTAAAGGAATGGGGTGGGTAAGCACAGCGCTTCCATGCCTTCTCTGGGCATGCCACTTTCTCTGCACGAAGCATGCTCATCTGGGAAGTGCCAGGAACCTTACTGATTGAGAGTTTTAATCAAAGTTTCATTACATAGGCATGATTGTTAAATTGTTGGACATTGGTGATTAGGCTCCATCCCCAGCCACCCGCCCTCCCTGAAGGGAAGAGTGAGGGGGGTATGGCTGAAAGTTCCAACTCTCTAATCACATAGTGGGTTCCTCTCACATTCAGCCCCCATCCTGAAGCTGTCTAGGGGACCATCAGGAGTCACATCATTAGCATAAACTCAGGTATGGTCAAAAGGAGCTCATTATGAATAAAAAAAAAAATGCTGTTATCACTCAGGATGTTCCAAGGGCTTTAGGAGCTCTGTGCCGAGAACTGGGGACAAAGAACAAATTATATATATATATATATATATATA